>NC_056729.1:530313025-530425525 GCF_019279795.1 Protopterus annectens | reverse complement strand
AGTGTCTACACTTACTGATGCCATTATTGCCACACTCTCCTGTTTGATGCCGCCACACTCTGACTGTCCAATATCTTTGCATGCAGGGGACTGGCTATGTGTGGGCATACTGACTAATGGGGGAGGAAGTGGTATGTCAACCCATGGGACAGATTCAACCCCTAATAAGCCCACCTGTGCCTCACTATGTCCATCATCATCCATAGTCTGATGAGACACTGACATCAGGTTGTGAGGGGGACACACTCCAACCCCCATGGTCACTTGTGAGGAGGAAAACAAAATAAGTGCATTACCACATGCACTATTATGTATCATGATCCACACACACATATACAGGTAAGGAGCCACAACTGCATTACACATACCACATCTTATTTCTGATCCCATGCACATCACACAAGCAGACTACAACATACACAAACAAGAAAGGCCCTTTATAACATGCACTGCAGCTATGTTTGCTGCATGTTGCCACTACTAAACACCTGTGAGATAAGCAGTAAGTCAGTGTATGTGATAGACCTACACCTAAAACACACTGCACCTGTCATGAGTATACTATTGCCCCCTGTATAGGAGACTGCATAGAACTTCTCAAACATAAGTGCAAATGTGTTACTGCTCCTGCAAATACACAACTATGATTACTGAGTCAATGCACTTCAGTTAACCCCTCCGAAACTGAACATACAAGTATTCTACTCTGACTAAACATATCAGTTGTGTCTACAGCAAATTGGCAGCCCTTAACATTCATAAGGTATATATGATCCATAAAACAACAGTATCCCACTCACTGGGTACAGGACCTTGGACTCCGGCCATACCTGATGTACCTATGGAAATGTGAGGGAGAGCATTGTCAGCAATACCAAATGTGACATTGTTAAATGATAATATGTGCGCATATCAACATGTACAGTAGGTAATGTGATACTGCCTACATTGCTGACATTCTGAGTATGTGTACACACCTGTGCATTAAAACCAAACCCCCACCCATGCAGATAGAACTGACACCCATGTACTTGTATGCAGAGGCTGCCACAATGACTGATACAGTAATACAGTGATGAACACAGGAGGCTTACCTGGACACTCCTCTGCTGTGGATGCTGTGGCACCCACCTCCACAATGTATGGGGTGATGGATGCTTGGGAGCTGGTGGTTGATCCCAGGTTCACCAGAAATTCCTCTGTGGCTGAGAGTGGTTGTTATGCAGCAGGCCCTCCACTGGTGGCAGCATGATTCCTGGTCACAGCAGCAACCCCTTGCCATGCAGCATTGACCATATCTGTTGCCCAGTGTCAGACCTGCTTGTAGGCTCTGTCCTGTAGCCGTACTTGGTTGATGAGGTCAGCTTTATTTTCAGTGGCTAAAAATGGTGGCTGCCTCCATCTATACATCCTTTCTGAAAGACAAGAATAGGGGAGCACATTACAGGACCAGATACATTGCTATCCACTATGTACAGACCCTGCACATCCATATTGGCCTGCACTATCCACTGCTGCCTCCCACGTCAGACCCCAGTTTATCAGTACACTATGTATGTGGCTATCAGCATCATAGTAGAAATACTGTTTGTGTCACTGTGTGCCATGACAGAGTGTGCTGTATGTCTCCACATCCATCAATGCCATCTACTGTGGTGTGTTCCCTATGGACAATGTCTAAATACCATGTTATACAGCCACTGTTCGAAAAATAGGTCTGTGTTATTATGAGTATATGGGGACAGTCCAGCAGCATCCATGTGCCACAATGACAGACAACACTGCAAATATGCTGTAGGGTACCTTTCCTGTAGGTGTCTGACTTCTCCAGTACACAGATGTTCTAGCAGAATGTGTATGTGTGCCTACTATATGTGGTCCTTTTGCCACAAACATGTGGATGCCTGGCAAACGGTTGGACAATAATTGATGGTTGTTCTCAGAATGTAGTGACACAAGCTGTCACACACCAGAACCCTCAGACAACAATTATACTACAGTAATATCTGTTACTGTATTTATACTTACTTTGTATGACCAATATGTACACTCTGTCACTGATGTTGGACCTGTGTCCCTTTTCTAATAATAGATATGACCTGAATTACTGCTGTATGAGGTTGCCAGGTATGCTAGCCATAGCTCTCAAGTGATGAGGTTTGAATGTTGACAAAACAGTGGCCTAGCCAGAGTACATCAGGGACAGTCAGGGGCACCTTTACAATGTTTAAACTATTCCTGTGTGACATTTGCAGACTGAGAGGAGATGAATGACAGTACATCATGTGATATGACAGCTGTGTCCACCCTTACTGTCAATATGTCTAACACATAATCCAGTAGAATTCATACAGGAGCCGACCATTGTAGGGGGGAGTGAGAGGGCCACAGCTGTGATTTACGTCACAGCAGGCACAGTTGAGAGGCATGCCTGTAGCTGTTGCACAGAAGAGCATTAGCAATATGTCATTCCTGGAGATGTACTACAGGCCTACTGTTATAATCCCTGTTCCCCATAACTGCATCCTCCCATCTGCATCCCATTATAATGGAACTTGTATTACATACCTGGTAGAGTGTTGTAATCCTTTCTGTGAAAAAATCCTCAAGAAAAATGCTTCCTAAATCACAGTCTGTCTTGGTAAAGCAAGTTACAGACCTGTTTTCCATAGTCAGCTGTTTGTCTTTTGTAGGTAATGCTCATTAACATGTAATTGCCTGTGCATCAATTCATGGCTCAGACTTGCTAATTCCATCTAGAACAGCTGGATTACACTTTCATTAGCCAATGCCATGGCACAACAGTGCAATATTTAAGGCCTTCATGTAGGCCTTGGCCCCTTTCTTAGTCTGTGAGATGGATATTAGTGAGGTGTGGAGACTACAGCATTGCAGAGGGTAGTACAAATATTGTCCACTGTTGAGATTTACGAGGTACGTCAACAGTTTTGCATGCTATCTTTGGCCATTGTCAAATGACTTTATGATTATCTGGCAGTTCAGTGTTAAACATTGTTGGTTGATGTCAGTAAGGGGGAAGAGACATGTGAGTATCAGATGTCATACCCATCAGAATAAGCATGCTGCTGCAGTAGCTGCTGGTCTATCAGCTCTGATTGTTTGTAGGGGCAGACTATGACACATGTTCCTGTCATTTGACCTTTGACCCCACCCCTTTATGTATGGGTGTTGTGTTGATAACTTGTTCTAGGGAGTTGTGAGGTATGGTAGGTCTATCGCAGGTAGTTTAACATACAGCTGCATATGTTGCAGGCTGCAGCTGCTGCTTTTTGCCTAGGACTCATAGTGGTGAGTGTGAACACATTGTAGGACAGCATGCTTTATGTGTCATTACAGCAGAGCCACAGTGAGGGTACCCATAAATTCATAGGATCATAGGATCATAGGAAGTTACTAGGCTATTGGCCCTGAGGCCATTGTAAGCCTATCCAAGAGTTTAGCCCATGTTTAGACAAGTCAGCACCCAAACCTCCTGTCCAGCAGGGACAAAGGAGGAATCCCAGGGGTGTATTTTCTATTTCCCATCCAGTTATCCAAGTTGAGCATCAAAAGGGATAATGAGGTACTCTGCTTGATGTGGAGAATGAGTCTATTCCACAGATGGGGGAGTGTCTTGGTCAAAAATCTGTCCCACCAACAAGATCTATTGGTATCACAGACCAGGTTGAGGTCATCCATATGAGTTGCTTGAGTGGTGCTTGATATCCTGCAGTCCCATCAAGGCAGGGTCTGAGATTGCTTTGTTTGCCAGACAGAGGTCACCTCTGAGGAGTGTGTATGAAACTGAGTAGAGGGACAGGGCTTTTAGCCTATCTGTGTAGGGTAGATGTTTGAGGCCCTGGAATCTCCTGGTGAGGAACCTCTGTGGTCTCTCCAGCTGCTGCATGTGCTATGTGAGGTACATGCCGAATGGGGCATTAAACTCAATAATTGGCCTTATAAGGGAGAATACAGGGATGTTATGACCTATTTGTCCCTGGATAAGATACCCTTACTTATGAGGTGAGCCATATAGAAAGCTTTCTGTCCAATGGAAGCAACATGGTGGTCAAAAGTCAAGTTGGTATCAACCTGGGTGCCCAAATCCCTCACTACTGATTGCGTCCGTAGGATGTTGTTATTAATGTGATGATATGTGGGGACATCACTCTCCCCAAAGGGGATGATGATGCATTTTTTGGGGATTCAGCTTGAGGCCATGTTTCTGGCACCAGTCATTTGTTTAGGTGAGACCCTCTTAGAGGATGTCCACATTACTTGGGGAATTGATGACTGTGCCTTGCTTGCAGTCATCTGCAAACTTGGTCAGCCATAGCCCACTGGTTTTGGCCTACACCTGAGAGAAGTATATCCCAAATAACAAAGGCCCAAGGATCGATCCCCTGGGGTACACCACTCGTTACAGGTCTACTGCTTGAGGTGGCTTCACCTATTTTGATTAGGTGGGTTCTTATCAGTGAACCAGTTTGCTACCCATCTGATAACATATGGATTGATGCCTAGTTGAGAGAGTTTAGCTATTATGCCAGAGTGGAAAATAGTGTTGAAGGCTTTGGCCAGGTCAAGATTGACAGTATGTACCATCTTACCCTTGTCCATGGCTTTGGTGACTGTCTCAAAGAAGTCAACGAGACTTAACAGACATGACCTCCCCTTGACAAAGCCAAACTGTGTGGGGTCGAGTGTTTAGAGGTTGACAATATCCATATTAATGAGGTCTATGATAATCAATTTCATGGCCTTGCAGCTCAGGTTAGTTAGACTGATGGGTCTATAATTTCCCAGATCAGTGGACGCTCCACCTTTGCTTAAAGGGATGATAGTGGTTATCCTCCACTCAGCTGGGACAAAGCCAGTACTCAGGCTGTGGTTAAATAGGGTGCCTAATGGTGTGGCAAGTTCATGCCTGAGTTCATGTAGGATGCTGGCTGGGATGTTATCAGGTCCCATGGAGACTGTATTTTTTGCCTTTGAGAGGTCAGTGATGACCTGTTCACTAGAGATAAGGGCTGGTGGGCAGGTAGTAGTGATATCCTGATTTATTGATGGGGGGAACAGAGGGGTGAAGTTTTCACTGAATCTGTCAGCCTGTAGATTGACTATATCTGCAGCATTTGTGAATGTGCTTTCCTTGACCACCAGTTCTGAACAGATCTGGGTGCTTCCTTTGAAATTCTGGACATATGTGAAGAAGGCCTTATGATTGTCTCAGGTACATGTGGCCAATGTGGACTTGAAGTTGGCTGTAAAGATTTCACTAGTGCTCTTATTTTCTTGTTCAGGCTAAAGAAAGATTGCTTCCAGTTGGGCACCTGCTCCTTCTTGGTCCTGGACAGCAATTTTTTTTCCTTTTGTTATATACTTTATTTATTGCAGATGTCCACCAGAAAGGTTTACTCTTCCTTTCAGAGGATGGTTTTGTCCTGTCAGGTATTCCTGATTCCATGCATCTATATAAATGCTTGTATAGTACTTTGGTGTAGAGTTGGACATTGGTGCCAGTTCCTACAGAGGGGGAGGGGGTTGTAAAGCTGTTCATATTATCCCTCAGGTGGTTGTAATTAGCTTTGGAGAAGTTTTTTTTTTGTTTGACCCTAGATGGGGGGGGGGGGGTCAGGGGAGATGGTGACTTTGAAAGTGACTGCTTTATGGTTGGATCTTACCAGGGAAGATGATACTGTAGGGGCGCTGCAGTGTTTACTCATGTTGGTTAATACCAAATCCAAGATATTATCACCTCTTGTGGGGGTATTGACTAGCTGTTTCAAGGAATTTGCATTGATAAAATTGAGGAATCCCTGGGCATTTGTGTTCTGGCATGAGTAATTTTTCCAGTGTATGGTTGGCTAATTAAAGTCACCCCGGATCAGGGTAAAGGGTTGAATCTTGATAGATTTGAAGAGGTCCAGATAGGTGGACTGGGCATCCTGAGTCAAAGTTGGGGGCCTGTAGCTAGCTATGATTTGAATAGAGGTCTTGGTAATGGTTAACTGCACCTGGAGTGTCTCCTGTGCGTCATACTCTTTGACCATCCTGGTGGTGTGTGTGCCTTTAATATATATTGAAACTCCACCTCATTTGACTTTGCTGCCCACAGTTTGGGGTCTGAAAGTATGATAGAATGAGTAACCAGGTAAGCCTGGGGTGCTCTCCACAGCTTTGAACCAGGTTTCTGTGACTGCACAGATGTCAGCATCTTCCAGGGTTAATAATGCTTGTAATGAGTGCAGTTTCATGTTTAGACTCCTAGCATTTAGCAGCATAACCTTTAATTTGCATTTCGTTGAAATTTTTATGTTGGTAGTATTGACATTATACCTTTTCCTACAAATGCCACTATGGGGGAGACAAGGGCCTTTGCCAGAAGCCTGAAGCCCAAGTGAGACAGAAGCAGGCCATCTCTAGCAAAATTTTGTGATCTGTTGATCATATCTTCCCAGGCTGTCAGGTACTAGATCCCCTTGGAATGACATTTCAGTTGAGGCATGTGCTTAAGGTACATCTGTTATGCAACAGTGCCAATCAGAGAGTAATAGGTGACATATAGATAGGCTATACAAATATGTGCAGTGTGTCTCTACCTACAGGCCTTTGACTTGCTAACATGGGTATCAGTTAACTCAGTAGCAGCAACTTGTTTTGGTTAAAATTGCATGACTCAGTCATCATATGATGTATTCACAAGAATGTAATTGAAGTGCAACACACTGGATTCGAACACAGCATTGTGGCTGGCAAAATGTACTACATGAATGGCATTTAACAGACTGAGCTATGGAGTCAGTGCTATAGCAGGTGTATTTGCAAGATATATGTGCATGCATACAGTCTGTGACACAGGAATTGCATTAGGATGTGTTTTCAGGTGTGACACTCAAATGTCTGTCACAATTTTCTAACCTCAATCTTTAATGACTTGCCAGTACTTCAAAAGACAGATATGTTTTTGTGAAACCATGCCAAAACTAGGGTGCACAACTGTGGACATTCTGCAATGGTCTGTACAGTTGACAGCTATACTTGCTATCTCAGGCCTCACATAAATCCATTATTATTTATTTGGCTGTGTATTGTTGTAGTGTCTGCATCACAGTCCCAAGTACACTGCCAATTTCCCGATTATATATACTGGCAGTACGTCAGTGGCAATCAGGATATGTTGGTGGAAACAGCCATTTACATTCAAAACTGACTGGCCTAGTGGGCTAATGCAGTGTGCTGTAGTTGACAAGGACCTCGGTTTGAGATGTGGCAGGGTGATTATTTTACAAATGTGCCTAACACTATCAGAAACACATAAGATGATTAAGACACTTTTAAGCAGTTTTAAGCAGGTTTGTACAGTGCGCTGCATCACTTAGCTCTGCTTAAACCCTCCACCCTCAATCCAGTGCATCATTGCTCATGCCCACAATGAACTATCCTGTACATCATTACCCTTAGCTGATCATGGGTAACAATCCCCCTGCACCCCCACTGCCGGGGGGGGGGCCTTGTCCCCTGAGGAGGTTCTTCCAGTAGGTGGTGCAGGGCCAGTGGAGGAGGCACCACCAGATTGGGTCCCAGATGTGTTGAGACCCGGTGCCATGGCCGGTTAAGATTGGATAGGCATATCGCCAGGAACTGGCCTACCCAGTCAAGCTGTGGTGTTGAGATATTTGAATGTGTATAGGACAGTAATGAACAAATCATTTAGTTAGTTATAATAGCATGCCAGAACATTGCAAATAACCCAGTAACATAACATTGCATAGTATATGGAACACAACAATACGTAAGATAACAATCAGTATAGTAACAGCATGCCAGTAACAGTTATGGCATAAGGCCAACAACATAGGGAATTCAAAGGATATGTCAGTATGCAACCATTGTAACACATAACAATAATAAAACACAAGGCCCAACATAACGTTTAGGGAACAACACATGTTAATAGTAAACCATAACCAATGTATAACAATAATAAATTATGATGAAGATAAGGGGTGGGGGGAGAAAGAAATACAGTCCATTAATATGAGTATAGGCTATATAGTTTGCAACAGTACTGTAAAATACTCTATAGCTCTGCCCTTACTTTATGTATAACAGTGCCCTATAGCTGCTGAAGCATGTACACACCTCTCAAGCTATCCACATGGGGCAATATGGGCCAAGCAGCAAAATTTACCGGTACACAACTACAGAGGATTATTACATGTCAGGTGGACCTATATAACTATCAAGGTGCACTGTGGACTGACATAGTGTGACTGTGCTATTGAGATAATCATGTCAGTGATAGATCTGTGGCAGAGGGATTCAGCAACAGTGATTACAGTCCATGACAGAGTGACACTTCAGAGACATGTATTGTGTACAGTATAGAGAGTATATGACTATCATGCCATCCATGGGGTTAGGCCATCATCAAATATTCATAGACACACCAGGCATACAGCCATACCAAGATTATACATTTTATTTAATGTATTAACTTTTATTAGTATTGTATTTGTTGCCTTTATTTTATGACATCTTATCACATTCCTGATTAATGCTGTTAACAATCTGTTACATCTAAACACACAAATTATTAACCCATACTAAGGGCTACTTTACCGATTTACCTATAATTCCTGTGGGGAAACATCTGTTAACAATACATAAATGATTCAGTAATATTTACTAGTACTTGTCACTGGATTTGAACCCTGGTCTGTGTGTGACAAAATGTACATCACACACGGCATTTAACAAACTGAGCTACTGAGCCACTGCTAAATATTGACTGACTAATATTTGCCAAGAGCTCACCTAGTAACAAAATATGCCCTGGTAGTAGTAGTACAGTTTTATACAAAACTGCAGTGTCACTTGAGCACACATGCATGAGATTCTTGCATGACAGAGATACTAGGTAAACTGTACATTAATACATAGAATGCAGGTGTATACAATAAACTCTTAGTGGGTGGAAATATCTGTGACATGTACACACCGTATTGGAGTATTGGGTTGGCTACTTGACCCATATATAGTTGCAGATAGTATATTTGCAGTCTACAGCTATTACAGTTTCATGCTTGCTTGCAGCACCGTACCTCTAAGCAGGAATGCATATAGCTGAAATGCAATGGTTAACACAAGACAGTCCTGATATACACAGTCTACCTTGGGTGTTCCTGGTATTGCTTCAGATGTTAGTGCAGAACAAATGTCATTATGCATATATCTTGTAGTACAGCTCTAAATCTACAGTTCAGCATAACACTCTTCCTTAGCTAACCATGAGTCACTTACTGGTATTCTTTGTGTTTGTATTTCAGAGCAGATGCCATGCTCGATTTCATGAACAACAGCCCTACTTACACACATAATACACAACAAAGCTTTATTAGGGATGCCTTCATGCAGTTATTGGCATATTTTCAAGTCTTTATTGCACAACAGTTTATATAATGCAGATGTTGCAATACAGCTGTAATTCTACAATTATTGCAGTAGAAACTTTATTTCATTAATATTATCAGGTTTCATGGTTTAATCTTTATTGCACTATACTTGGCAGTAGTCAGTTTTTGCATTACATGCCTATGTCCACCTTCATTGCAATGCACACATCTGTACTGTATGTACCTACTGGCAGTGAATGAATTACTCTCTCTTTTGTATTTGACTATAGATTGCAAATCTGTACTTACCACACTCATGGAGCAACCTGGCCAGGTGCCCTGCATGGGCCTCTAGATTGCAAGATCTCTCCTCTGCAGCTGTAGTGAGAGAACCACACCATTATGCATACCTATCTATCACACATTCAGATTAGGTATTGGCAAAACAATGCTAACAGTCCTTACAAACATGTGGGGCATTCCCATCCCAAGCATCCTGGACCCAGGTGTCCAGAGGTCTCCTCTTCCACTGCTTCAGTTCATCATAATGGTGGTGTACCTGGTCACCTGTGTGGAGGATACCTGTTGCACTGGTGAGATTGTGTCCAGCCAGTCCCAGGCCTCCGACTTGAACTCTGATCCAAGGAACTGGCCGTGCAGCAGCCTGTGCTCATGGTCTTTCATGACAAATCCAACCATGACCCTGGACTCCAGAATTCCCCACCTGGAAGTGCGCACCCTCTCCAGCACCTGCCATAGTTCCTGCACAGTTCAAACTCCAACAAAATATGCTGTATTCTGCCTAGTGAGCTTAATATAGCCTGTTGTCCTGCCCATACACACCATTAGGCCATTTTTAAAACTAAGGCGTGTCACTTAGCACCACACAAACCAGGTTAGTTTAGCTGAGCATTGCTTAAACTGCCACTGCTTAGCAATACTTAGAAGTTTGCAAACCAACTAAGCATAGTCAAGCAGTGCTTAAACAGAGATTGTGCTTATCTTGGCTTAGCATGGCTTAGCAAAGCTTACCTGAGTGCAGCATATCATGATTTAAAAATAATTGGCATAATTTATGTTTAGAAAATGATTGCTTAATTTCCCTTCCCTGTATTCAAACCCCATACCTACTGCCATGACTGTAACCACTTGGCTGCGTAGATAACAGGAATGCTGTGTTCTTTTTAATTATACCTCTGAGCCAAGTTTAAGCCCCAATAAGCACTGCTTCAACTTTCCTTTAATTTCCCTTCACTGTATTCAACCCTGTTAGAAAAATGTGTATTTAAATATATGAGAAATGCTAGTTTAAAAGCAAAGTAGTATATAATGCATTTTATTATATTAATCATATAACCGTACAAATTAATTCATGTGTAAATGTAAGTAGTTTTGAAACTGCAGTGGGGCTTGAAGCAAAGCTGATCTCTGACCCTGGCAGAATGCTAGCTTAGCAAGTTTTAATGTTTATGCTTTTCACAAGTGATTATCTGCTGGGTCAGGAAATTAAGTGTGTGAAATAATGAAATCTTCTGCTCTTTCCTGTTGGAATGATTTGGCCTTGTATATGTGTTACTAAGATAGCACACAGCTGTGTGAGAAAGTGTAACAGAGAACAAAGACGTGTATTAAAAGACTGAAACTGCTATTGTATTCGAACTGATATGAAACCTTGAACAAATAACACTTGAATGGGGAAGAAGTAGAAAAAGTAGTAAGACAAATTATAAGTCCAGATTGGCACATGATTTGTGGCACCTGGAATCCTCGTAATGCAGAGCTTAGACCACTCCCACATAGTGATGCAGAGTTAGACAACAGAGTGAAAGGTCTGACAGACCAAATCTCTGAGAAATGGAAACCCAGAGCAGACTGGACTTGCATTAATCAATGCATACAACAGGAAAATGAGACAATAGATGGGAGTGGACCCGACCCAGTTTGGCTTTGTCAAGGGAAGATCATGCCTTTTGAACTTGGTCGACTTCTTCGAAACAGTCACCAAGGCCATTGATGAGGGAAAGGCAGTCCATACAGCCTACCTTGACCTTGCAAAGGCTTTCGACACAATACCCCACTCGGGTATTGTAGAAAAACTTACCAGCTTAAATGTAAACCCATATGTCACAAGATGGGTTGCAAACTGGCTTAAGGACAGAACCCACAGGGTTAGAGTTGCTGGCGCTGTGTCAGACTCCAAGCCGGTCACAAGTGGTGTCCCACAGGGCTCGGTCCTTGGCCCCTATTGTTTGGCATCTACTTCTCAAGTACAGGCCAACATAGGAGGACTTTGGCTGACAAAGTTTGCAGCCGACTGCAAACTGGGCGCCATAGTGGAAAGTGCATCAGACACGGATATCCTTCAGAAGGGACTCACGGAAACAGATAGCTGGTGCCAGAGCCATGGCCTGAAGTTAATCGCCAAAAAATGTATAGTCATACCCTTCGGGAAAACAAAGGTAACCCCAAGCTACCATATAGGTGGCAATCCACTAAGCACAGAAGAGGTTATCAGGGACCAGGGGACCCAGGTTGACAGTGGCCTTTCTTTTGACACTCACATTGCTAAAGTGGTTAGAAAGACCTTCTACATTGCCCACCTGATCATGAAGGGATTCACATCCAGATCTAGTGAGGTTATTGTTCCCTGTACTCTTCACTTATCAGACCAATGATCGAGTACAATGCCCCATTTGGGATGTATCTCACCCGACATCTGCAGCAATTGGAGAGACCCAAAGTTCCTCACCAAAAGGATAAGGGGACTCAAAATCTGTCATATGCTGCCAGATTGAAGAAACTCCAGCTCTATTCAGTCGCATACCGTCTGCTCAGAGGTGACATGTGCCTGACATACAAGGCCATGTCCAACCCGGAATTAATGGACATGCTCCACCTCTAATAATCCAAATCCACCAAAACCTCTAGAGCATGCGACTTAAACCTTATACGGATATAAATAGGGCGTGCTAGAGGGATAGATTTATCACTCAGAGACTCCTTATGCTGTGGAATAAAATCTCGGTCCATGTGAGGCAGAGCACCTCGCTGACTGTGTTCAAGAGAAATCTAGACCTGTGGATGGGAGATCGTAGGTTTACCCCGGGAATCATCTCTGTGTCACTGCTGGACAGAGGCACAACAAACTAATGGGCACAGTATTTTTTCATATAAGGGGTGGCGTAAGCCACAAAAATTTGGGCTAGGCTTATAAATGCCTTAGGGCAGATAGCCTAGTATAAACCTATGAACCTAATAGCTGGATATTATGCTAGATTATTAGAATGTTTTAATAATCATAGCAGTATGTTGGTTCCTGAGAATCAAACAAATGATTCCCCATATGAACAACAATTAAAAAATGCATTTTTGAAAGGTTGCATTGCACCTATTAGTAGCTTCATTACGAAGCATATGATAGACCATCGAACAGGGAGGCTACAAGCCTTACTCGAATACGCTAGACATGCTGAAAGGCATTTTAATAGTAAAAAGAAAAAGAAGGCGCAAGTCTTCACTGCTGAAGATGGAGCTGAATTATTTGTATTACAGTCAGGTAAAAAGGGCAAGAAGAATGCCCAGGGAAACAAACAGTCTGACAAACGATCAGAAGATTTTGAAGAAAGGAAAAAGAGAGGTGAATGCTTCAAGTGCGGGAAAAAGGGACATCTAGCAAGGGATTGCAGGCAAAACAAAAAGGTAATCACAGAAGATAAGGGAGATGAGGACTGACTATATGATAGTGAGGAAGCATCATGTGAAAGTCAGAAATCATCAAGAAAAGTTACTAAACAGAAAACGAATGTAAATGTGACAGAAGGAGTAGAGGAAGTGCAAGTAGATATGGAGGATGAAGAAAATGAAATTTTGGACTTAGCATTATTGAGCTTAGAGCTCTACTTAGCAGATACGAAACCGGAAGTTACACTTCTGGTGGAGGGAAGGGAAGTCAAATTCCTGTGTGACTCAGGGGCGTCACAGACTTTGATACACCCCTCCAAGTTACCAGAACATTCCGAATCACCTGATTACATACTAGTAAAAGCCGCAAATGGACAGCTATACAGGGAACCACTTTCCCATGATATAGCAATAACTGACCCTGTTTCCGGTATGATGCAGAGAAGTAAAATTGTTATTTCTGCAAAGTGTCCAGTAAACCTATTGGGCAGGGACCTTATGCAGATATTTGGCATAGCAGTAGTTCCAACTGTACAAGATATGGAGGCACAGAGACAAATGGATACCTTTGTAGTGCGACCGAAGAGTGAAACCTTTTACTGGTACAGCCAGGACTTAGTCACGACTGGTCCAGGGGCAGTAACTGAGGAACTGATGAACATAACCATCAGTAAAGCCCCCTCCCTTGACACTGATAGACAGCATTTGTTACACTGTACTCTATACTACTGTACTACACCAGGACCTGATAGAGAGTATGAGCAAGAATTGTTCAAGAATCGTGCAACTAGATTGATTTTGCGTACTTTGTACTGGGATACTGAGGGGAACAGTGTAGTTAGCTGTTCGTTACCTCAAGAATTCCTTGCATTGTATAGATCAAATCGGTTACCACATGTCAGCTTGACAAAGAACAAAAGTGTCAAATGGGCAGATTTAGGAGAAAAAGTAACAAGATGGGAGAAACAGACTGATTTAGAACTAACAGAACAAGGGATATAAAAACAAAAACTGAATTGGTTGACACAGACACATCCAGCTGTACACTTGCAATCTAGTGAGAACAGCTGATTAGCATTTTTATTAGAAGAAGAAGAAAAGGCCTTATGTGAAATTCCAACAACTCTTTGGTCAACTGGCAAGTCAGATGTAGGACTTATTCGAACAGTAGGACCAGTTACAATTACCCCAAAGTCAGCTTTTAGACCACAGAAAAGACAATACCCTTTGAGAAAGGATGCAGAAATAGGAATTAAGCCTATAATAGCAGCATTACTCAAAGAAGGAGTACTGGTAGAATCTCCTGATTCGCCATGTAATACACCCCTATTTCCTGTTAAAAAAAGCAAACGGGGAATGGCGGATGGTACAAGATTTGCAAGCTGTAAATAATGCAGTAATACCTAGAGCACCTACGGTGCCAGACCCACATACCTTGTTAAACGATTTAGAACCACAACAGAAGTATTTCTCTGTGGTAGATATTAGCAATGCTTTCTTTTCAATACCTATACATCCTGATAGTCAATATTGGTTTGCATTTACATTTCAGGGTAAAAGGTATACGTATACTCGACTACCACAGGGATATTGTGAGAGTCCAACAATATTTGCACAAGAAATGGCTAGCAACCTGGCAGGGTTTACCCACCGGAGGTAGTCAAATTCTACTTTACGTAGATGACATCTTGCTAGCAGCCCCCACCCAGCAACAGTGCAGAGAGGATACTGTAGTGCTATTGAAATTTTTAGCAACACAAGGACACAAAGTAAACAAAAGTAAGTTACAACTTTGGAGAAAACAAGTTAGATACTTGGGATATGTAATATCCAATGAAGGTAGAATACTAGATGAGGAAAGAAAAACAGCAATTTTGCAAGCACCCAAACCAACAACCAAGAAAGAAATGATGTCTTTCTTAGGTACAACTAATTTTTGTTGGAGCTGGATACCAAATTATGCTTTGGAATCTGCTCCACTGACTGATTTGATATATAAGACACCAATGGCAGCACAAGATATCTTACAATGGACAACTGAAGCAGAAACGGCTTTCTGCAGGTTGAAGCAGTTGATAGCTTCTTCATTAGTTTTAGGACTTCCAAATGATCACAAACGGTTCTTTCAGACCGTAGATTGTAAGCAAGGATATATGATGTCAGTATTGACGCAACAACATGGGGATAAGCAACGCCCCATAGCCTACTATTCATCACAGTTAGACCCAGTGGCGCGATCTTTGCCTCACTGTGTACAAGCAGTAGTTGCAGCTGCAATGGCAGTACAGGCTTCGGCCTCAGTGGTGTTATTCCACCCTCTCACATTGAGAGTGCCTCATGCAGTTGCAATAATTTTAATGCAAGAGAAAGTGACATACCTTTCTCCTGCTAGACATCTTTCATGTATGACTATACTGATGAGCCAACCTCATATGACAATTGAATGGTGTACGACATTGAATCCATCAACATTACTTCCAACTCCTGTGGAGGGCACACCACACAGCTGCCTGCAGGAAATTGAACAGTTAGCTTTACCTAGACAAGATCTTACAGATATGCCCTTGGATAATGCCGAGGTGACATATTACGTGGACGGCTCATGCAGAAGGGGTCCTACAGGGAAGAATCTGGTAGGGTATGCAGTAGTTACAGACACTGAAATTTTAGAAGCTCAATCCTTACCACACAACTTATCTGCACAAGCAGCAGAATTGATAGCTTTGACGAGGGCTTGTACTTTAGCAAAAAACAAGAGTGTGAACATATATACTGATAGTCAGTATGCTTTTTCTACAGTACATGTATTTGCACAACAACGGTAAAATAGAGGAATGATAACATCTAGTGGAAAACCTATTAATCATGCACAATTTATTTTGGAGTTATTAGAATCTATTCAGTTACCTACCAAAGTAGCTATTTGTAAATGTGCAGCTCATACAAAACAACAGGATAAGATTTTGAAAGGCAATGCACGAGCTGATGCAGCTACAAAGCAAGCAGCCTCAGACTCAGAAACTGTACTTTTAAATGAGGAATTACCCCTCTGAGATTTTAGATTTAGACATGTTAAAAACAATGCAGATGCTTACTACAAAAGCAGAAAAACAAAAATGGGTAAAATGAGGTGCAATTCTTGAGAATGGACTGTACATTTCCAAAGAAAGAAAACCGATATTGCCATCTAATTTATTTAGATATGCAGCTTTGTTGAGCCATGGGCAGTACCATGTCTCAACAGGGGGGATGGTACAGTTAGTAAATCGAATATTCCAAACATATGGATACACAAACTACACAAAAAAATTTTGTGCAGCTTGTCATACTTGTAACAAGCATCATGCACAAGGAGCATTTAAAACCAAGCAAAGAAGTTTTCCTATACCACCATACCCGTTCCATACTATTTGTATGGATTTCATAGAATTGAATAAATGTGAAGGGAAAAAGTTTTGTTTAGTTATTGTAGACATGTTTTCTAAATGGGTAGAAGCTTTTCCAACTAAAAACCTGGATGCAGCAACAGTGGCAAAAGCCCTGATAAAAGAAGTAATCCCTAGATTTGGCATTCCGGAAAGGATTTATAGTGACAATGGCACACATTTTGTGAATCAGACGATTCACCAGCTTGGGAGATTTTTTGGTATCTCCTTAAAGAACCATTGTGCTTACCACCCACAGTCAGCAGGACTGGTGGAAAGGTACAATGGTACCCTAAAAAACAAACTTAGGAAGCTAGTAGAGGAGACCCAAAAGAATTGGATATACTGTCTGCCTTTAGCACTGCTGAGTATGAGAACGGTTCCAAATGTAAAGGGTTTGACTCCCTTTGAAATGGTTTTTGGGAGAGCATATTATGTGCCTCAGTGGAAAGCTCTCATGCCTGCAGAGCAAGAGGCTGACAGTTCATTAGCTAGTTATATGGGGAAACTGTTAACAAAAAAATCTGTTTTGCAGTTTAACTCTTTTTCAGATAAGGAACAGACCAGACCGGTGGAAGCAGTCTTTGCCCCAGGGTCATGGATCTGGCTGAAAGTGGCGAAAAGGAAGAAGTGGGTGAGTCCAAAGTGGGAGGGATCGTACCAGGTTCTGTTGGCAACGCCTACTGCAGTTAGAGTGGCCGAGAGGACGTCCTGGGTTCATTTGACGCATTGTAAACCAGTAAAGAACTTTCAACTTGATAAAAACTTTGTGACTGATACACAACCAGACCGAGATGGCCAAAAACAAAGCGAATAGAAGTTTAGATCAACCCCAGAGATGTTGCATAATCATTTTATTGAGTGTACATTTATTAACTGTGATTGTGACAATTTTTCTCTTGCTGTGGTTCATCCTACATACAACCACACAAGTGAAAGTGGGAAGGCGTGATGAAATGTCTATAGACTGGCATCCAAATTTTAACACATACCTAGCCATGAAACGTGTATATGCAGAGACTATGAACATTTCAAATTGCTGGGTTTGTACAGCTATACCGACAGCATATGGAGGACTGATAATGTCCGCTGTCCCTTTGGGGATAAATGAGACTTGGGAGAATTTACTTTTCGATACAGGAACTGTGAGATCACAGGACAAAATAGCTTTATTTTTACCTGTCACACAAAAAGGAATTGTATGTTTTTCAAAAATGACACCCTCCAGGTGGGCTGGAGCAATTGTAATATAACCATATCTTACCGATGTTATATTAAGCATAGTAATGGCAATACTTTTTGCAATACTAATTATGACTCGTATTTGAACTCATTGAAAACAACTATGAATGACATTCAAAAAAGTCCAGTTTTGTTTAAACAATTGTCAGTTATAGATCAGAAAATGTTTCATGCAGGGCTGATGCATATTAGTACTAAAGTAGAAAACTGTTATTTTATATGTGGGAAAAAGGCATATAAATGGTTACCTGAGAATTGGTCCGGCAGTTGTTTTTTGGGTTACTTGGTTCCGGCAATAAGACATACTGCAGAATTACCTTTGGGTAAGATACGAAACGTGAGAGAAACAGCCCGAAAACCCGAAGGTCCAGTTAAAAAACCTGTGAATCCAGTTGGAAAAATTGAAGCTGGCTGGAAAGACCACAATTCAGTAAAAGACAAAAGCGAATTGACTCATATGGACTTGAGTGACAGTGTTATATCCTGGGCAGGAATATTCCCAGCCTATGGAGCAGTCAAATCGATCTGGGAGATGAGGAAGTTGTCGAAACTTCTCGAAGTAATGAGTAATGCAACTTTTTCCGCCCTATAACTGGTGACTTGATGAACTGAATGCAATGAGAACTGTAGTGCTACAAAATCGGATGGCTCTTGACTTCACCCTAGCGGCGAGAGGTGGTATGTACGCGCTTATCAAAGAAGAATGCTGTGCTTATATTCCTGACAATCGTCATGAGATTAATAACCACCTAGAGGTAATTCAGCAAGTATCAGCCATGACTGAACCAGGACCAAACCCACTGATGGACTTTTTCCAGAATCTGTTTGGGGGGTGGGGTTCCATCCTAATGAATATTCTGATTGCCATTTGTGTAGGTATACTCCTAATAGGAGCATGTGTTTGCTGTGGAATTCCCTGCATGAAAATATTAATCAAAGATTTTATTGATGTATCTCTTACTGAAACTTTTTACCAAGATATCGAGATTGAAAGATTGATCTCAGATGACGCTTTTTCTGAAGTATAGATTGAATGAATCACCTAGCTGAAAATCCTGAGTGGAAAAGGCTAGGAGATGAAATGACACTATGCATACTTCAAAATAGAATAAAAAGTATTAATAGGGGGGAAAATGTTAGAAAAATGTGTATTTAAATATATGAGAAATGCTAGTTTAAAAGCAAAGTAGTATATAATGCATTTTATTCTATTAATCATATAACCGTACAGATTAATTCATGTGTAAATGTAAGTAGTTTTGAAACTGCAGTGTGGCTTGAAGCAAAGCTGATCTCTGACCCTGGCAGAATGCTAGTTTAGCAAGTTTTAATGTTTATGCTTTTCACAAGTGATTATCTGCTGGATCAGGAAATTAAGTGTGTGAAATAATGAAATCTTCTGCTCTTTCCTGTTGGAATGATTTGGCCTTGTATATGTGTTACTAAGATAGCACGCAGCTGTGTGAGAAAGTGTAATGGAGAACAAAGACGTGTATAAAAGACTGAAGCTGCCATTGTATTCGAACTGATATGAAACCTTGAACAAGTAACTTTACAGAAAGACATTATGACTGACCAGCTGGATAGCAAGGCCGTATTGTATCTAGAGGAAAAGTTTTTTAAAATATACAGCATCAGCAGATTTAATGAATAAAGGATTGTAAGCTAAAGTGATGTAGATGCCCTGTGACATGTCACGTCAGTAAGGTGGGCATAGCTTAAATGGTAAACCTATATAAAATTGTGTGCTTTCTGTTTCATGTCAGACAAAATTCTGTACTTGTATGTTTTTTGCCTCCTGGTGTACACTAGTAAACATTTGAATCTGAACCTCCTGTGTATTGAATTCTTAATTTTATTTAACAAACCTCCACACCTACTGCCGTGACTGCAACCACTTGGCTACGTAGATAACAGGAATGCTGCTGTTGTTTTTAATTATACTTCTGAGCCACGTTTAAGCACCACTAAGCACTGTGCCATGCAAACCCACTAAGGTATGCTTAAAGTTAACCTTTGAATCATAAATTAAATGCATCTGGTTTCTAGTTTTTGATGCCTGGCATGTATCCGTCGCTTCGAGCCACGCCGCACAAAGTTAACAAAAAAGCATTATTACATTAACTTTGCTATCAGGCACTTGGACAGTGCAGAGGGTGTGTTACTCATCTATGGACACAGTTACTGACACACTCCTTACACTGATTCAATACTGCCTCCCCCAGCTCTCCCTCAGTAATGTGCTTTCATTAATATGCATGGCACACTACTGAGGGGGATCTGCATACACAGACGTGGTACCTTCCGTGTAGGCTCTGCACTATGCCTACACAGATTATACTAAATCTGGAGGACAGAGTAATTATTCTTACACATTTGCATCTAAACATACAAAACAAAATGAATGACTTAAATCCAAGCACAATCAAATGTACAGAAAGTACTTGAAATTGTTTATATATATTTTCTGAATTTTATTAGTTTTTAAACAGTATCACAAAATTAAATGAAAAAAAAATAACAGTTAATGCAACAACTAGCATATTGCTAAGTTAAATCAAAAGTGGATCTTAACTATGCATGTTATCTACACTGCTCAGCAGTTAATTCAAGAAATTTGTGCACATCTTTTTTTCAGCATTATTTGTGATTCCAACATACTCTGATATAAATCTGGTATGTGAAGCTCATAATTTAGTGTAATATATACTATCATTATTATTTCTGAGATTTTGCAGCCTAAACCCAAAGCCTCTCCAACATTTTTATTTCACAGTCTAGATAAATAACTATACATGAGCATACAGTCATTAGCAATGATTAGGAAAGAGCTGATTGTCTCATCCTGTGTCATTTTGGGCTTCTAGGATTGCTCTGATCTAATAGATTAATTCTTCCATAACTAACAAAAATAGGCCTGGGGACATTGAGCATTACTGCATGGCAAATTACCAATCATTAGTAAAAACAGCAGCAAAACTTTCTGGTCTACACCCTTCCTCAATGCTAAATACAAAATCAAAAACACATGAGTTAGAGTTTAAATAGGAGTCAAGAAAAGTCATGTGATCGCAGCCAGCTGATCAAATGACAACAACATATAAAATCACAAACAGGTTATTTTAAAAAATACAAAATTTAAAAGTAACATAGAAGCACATATAAAAAATAAAAATAAAACACACATAAAAATATTGTTAAGGGACACATGTAGAAAATTTTTACAATCAAAATTTACTCTGCTTTAGCCTCAGTAGAATGGGCTTTAAGGTAACAGCAGTATTAAGGCCAGGTGGATGATCAGCAGCTAGCCTCAAAATCCATAATCCATTCATATTCCTTGACTTCTAAGAAATTATTAATATCACCACCTCTCAGAGACATATGGACCATGTCTACAACCCTAAATTTAAACCTATGCATGCTACCACAAGATAAAATGTGCTTATAAAGTGCATTCTTATCATTATCCCTCCTGATCTCAGACTTATGTTCAATAATACGGTCTTTTAGTGTTCTCGTGGTCTTTACTACATAGAATGAAGTACATTGGAGGCAAGTAGCCAAATAAACCATGTTAGTACTAATACAGTTAGCAAACAGCTTAAAGTTGTAGACACGTCCAGTAACAGGGTAGGTGAAAATATCACTGCCTTTTTACCTAGAATATCATCACAGCAAGTGTAGTCCATACAACAAAATGTACCCACCCTTCTACTAAGTTCTGGGATGCGTTTATGGCTAAAATCTTTATAGCACAATCTACTTTTCAAATTTCTCAATTTCCTATAAGAGAAGAAGGGTTTGGAATCTAACACATTCCTAACATCAGACGATGCTATCAAAATTACCCAATTCTTTAATCAATTAGAGAAAGAAGACCTGCAATTCCTATGGTCAAGGACTTTTAAAAAGAGGTCTCACTTGACTGCATCAAATGCTTTTTTGATATTGAAAAGGACTACTCTGGCCTTGAGACTTTTAAATTCATATTAATATAGAAGGGAAGCCAATTCCCTTCAATTGTCAGCTATGCTTCTTGCTTTAACAAAGCCATTATGTCCCTTTTGGACAGCTTGGAGCAGGGAAGCATCCAATCTCAAGTTTTTATTGCTGTTACCTTCTAGATATCTCTTTTTTGAATTTTCTTCCAGGCTGTTTTTATTTATTTGGCTTCTTTAAAAAGGAAACCTGTAAGATTTTTATCTGTGTATACGAAATATCTTAGAAACTCCTTGAATTAATTTTCCTCTTTCATCATTTTACTTGCAAACTTCAGTAGCAGAAGAGTGAAAATTGCTTCCTTATCTAAATCTGAAACCAAGATTTCAGACTTTACCTCATCCAGACATTTGCTAACATAACCAAGCATAACTTCACAAGACTATAACAGTAAACTTAGACACAGTATCTCCACAATCATACACACATTTTGAAGCATGTTTCTATACCTGAGAAAGTGTAAATACAGTCTGGTTCAAAAAGAGCTTACTTCTGTAGGAAGAGTAGAATATAATTCCCTTGTGCTGTACATATGACATAGCATAAGTTTCCAGATATGTACCTGGTAATTCAGAATTATAAAAGATAAAGTGGAAGAAATAATCATTCGCTTATCTATATGGTCCAACATTGTTCCCTTCTCATCACCAAGCAAAGGGTTGGCACCAGTCTGTTACCTATATGAGACACACTCAAAATAGCTTTTGGACTGACCTAAGGTGCAAGAAAATAAATATATTAGCCTGAAGTACCTTATACAGCTTCTCTGCTCTTTAGGGACTGACAGCTGGGTATAGGGATGACTGCAGGCAGCATTCAGTGCATCCTCCAGGGCTGGGAGTATAGGAGAAATGGAAGATTAATTATGTATATCCATTGGTAATATATCATAACCATTGGTAATACATCATAATGTGTCCTCGGGTCATGGGGAAACATCATTCAGCACATCCTCCAGGGCTGGGAGTACAGGAGGAATGTAAGAGTAATGATGAATATCCATTGGTAATATATCATAATATCTCCTCAGGTCATGAGGAACATCTCTTTTTTTCCCATAAAAATGCTTCATTCATCCTGGCAATGGTTTGATTAAAAGAAAATTCCTCCATAGGAGAATATGGATTAACATTATCCTCACTTTCTGAGAGTTGGGCTTTTCAATCTAGAGGAGAATAAACCCTGTGTCTGACAAAATCAGAATCATCAGACTCTGTTTCCTCAGGAATACTTTTACAAGCAATACCCATCAGTAAGAGTAACTGTATACACAGATTGACTGCCTATAATGCCTGTCTGGACAAGGTAAGAAACTGTTCTATTTTAACAACAATAACATCATCAGAAAAACAATGTTTCTTTCTTAATATGACTTCCACCAGAAGAGGACCAACTTGAAGGAGGGACATCTGCCTGGTCTAATGGGCTCCAGCCCTTGTTACCCAAAAAAGAATCTCCCAGAGTGTCTCCCAGACCCAGAGAAGATGGTTCTGCCATGCCCATATCAGATACTGGAACAACCAGAGAGGACATAGCTGACTCCCAGTCAGCACTGGCTAAAAGGACTACAACAGAAGAATCCAGAGAGTGGTCTGAGGAAAAAACAAAGGCCACTGCCAGTTCAGCCGGCATGTAGACTGAGTCTGCAACAATTGCTAGGACTTCATGGTAAGTGATTTTTTTCTTAGGTACTGTGGGAGACGAGCCAGTTGGATTGGAGTGAAAGTGCATGCTGTAACCAGGGAAGAAGCACCAAATGTGGTAATTGCAGGTAGAGAGAGTCTGTCAGAAAGCAAGTTATCACTAAGTATACACAAGCAGCACACTTCCTCCCATCCTGCAGGTTATAAAAAGAAAAGTAGAAAACTATTCTCTTGTTAGTACTGTTCAAGCACTCACACACACACACACACACACACACACACACACACACACACACACACACACACACACACACACACACACACACACACACACACACACTCTCTGACAGACTCAAAATGGCAGGTTATTTGTCATGAAGCAATCAGGAGCACTACATTGATACAAAAGTTCCCACGTGTTCCTCCATGAATGTTTCTGTCTCACAAAATTCAAAGTTTACACAGGCAGTGCACAATTTTTAACAAAACTAGTCCCAAGTACCTTAATAAACACTCTAAGTTAAAAAAAAAACTTGTCTCTGACAGGAAACATCTGATATTGTGTGAAAATATGGGATTTCTTAGCGGGGAAATTTCATAAAATGCTCTTTTCTTACAAGGGCAATCAATTCTGATTGGAGGTGCTCCCCAACAGGGACCATGGCTCTCAAATGAATTAGAGATAAATCTCAGCACAATCAGGGTCAAATCCAGAAATAATCAATGACAATTGTAAGATACTCTACTACAATATATACAGTAATAAACTACTGTTAACTTGAGACATAGATAGAATAAGGCAATGTGAATTAATTTACATTTTCTGAAGAAAATGAAGTCTGTAACTCTAATTATTGTCATTAGTTATTATTCTCCAAAAGTCACTAGTTTTAGGAGGGATTAAGAGGGACAGAGCTAAAATTTGAGTCAAAATCAGGGACAGTTGATAGGTATGACAAGGACTTACCTGCCAGAAATAAAGCTTTTAACCAATTGCTGCTCCTGTGAAATCCAAGAGATGCTTCTCTTGATGGCAACAAAGTAGTAAAAACAAAAAAAAAAGTAGTAGTAACAAAATAGAAAGCCTGGCTGTTGAGTTTCTACTTTGGGATTAGCCAATCAGTAATCAGAGTGAAAGAGAAGGGTAAAGCCCGTGCTTTTTGAAGCTGTCTGGTTGTTGTTCCCGAAGAGGAAAACAACCTGTATAGTCTTAGGGCTACTGCAGCAGTGAGAGTGATGAGCATTGAAGGAGTGCAGAACTTTAAAATATGGCAGAGTTGTCTTTCCAGACAAAGGATGGTCAAATCTTCAGAAATTACTTGCAACACGAATCTTCGGGTGGTATTGCTTCTTAGTAGAATGTCACTAAATGCTCATTTTACTGAAAAGTAATTTCACCATGCTACAATAAAGTTTATTGTAATCAGAAAGATAATAATTACAACAAAACTGAACTGAGTAAATATGCAACATATGGTATATCGATTCAAAATAAGAAACAGTGATTATACATAACAGAGTCATGTCTTGAAATATTCCATCGTGCAAATGTTTGTGAAATTCACATGACCCCTCCCCTCACATAGAAGACTGTAAAATAATATACAGTGATACAAGAGAAGATGGTGATAGAGCACAAGTGAAGTTAATAAAAATAATGCATACTGCTAGTCTCAGCCATATGATCCAAATGACCAGTTCAACAAGTGGTTCAGAAACTGGAATGGCCAGGGCAGGGGAGGGTGGGAGTCAGCAGCCATGATAATCTCACCCACTCTAGAAAGGATAGCAGTGTAGCCCATTGTGGGTTCCAATATTTAGATTGTGAGAAATTTCCCTGTAAGCTACAACACTGAAACTAGAAGCCCACAGCACTACTTCACCATTGAGTGGTACACAAGAAAAGCAAACTCGCTAAGCCAACAAGACACACAGCACATCATAAGGGTCCCTAAGAACAGCTACCCAACTGTATTTTATCAACAGAGGCAGCCAGGTAGCTGTCCTTGAACAAGCAATGGTAACATTTCTACAGCTGTCCTTAGGGATCGATATGATGTGTCATGTGTCTCATCGGCATTTAACACCATAATACCATAATGAGTTTGCTTTTCATACATACCACTCGAAGGCAAAGCAGTGCCGTGTGTTTCTGGTTTCAGTGTTGTGGCTCATGGGGAAATGTCTCATGACCTAAATGCTGGAACCTGCCTGTTGCCTATAGCAGCTACTGTATGTCCTAGGACATGCATAGGCTTGTACAGGAAGTTCCTTAGAGCAGTAGATTCTTGCAAAACCACCAGCCCACACAGGGAGGGAGAGGATCCTCACACAAATGACAACATGAGCAATTCCCAACACTTACCTCCAAAGGGGAACTAATGTACTAATAGTGCTGTTGTCTCAGTCAGGGAATAAATGAGATGTAAAGTTCTTGCCCTGGCTGAGGGACCTATGAGATGGTTTTCACCTCCATTCATTCTTTCACATGGGTGTGAACCATCTCAGGGTGAGATGAATCTCACCCAACAAAGAATGAATGTGTTGATAGGGTGCTGAGTAGAGGAGGCCTGAATCCAGGAGGTAATGAAGAATTTCAAATCAATGCACACTGTTTAGTTTTAATTTGGCTTATGTCTTATTTTGGGGGGAGGGAACACTTGAGGTAATTTTTATGCAGTCTAAGTGAAATCACCTGCTCTTTATTTCATGTCCCTTGTAGTACTTTTATGAATGAAGAAATTATTGTGATCCAGTAAATGTGACCAGAAAAAAAAAATAAAAAAATACAGTACACATATCTGAAAGATAACTGGATAGTGTTTTGTAAAATGACTGGAATTTTCAGATGCGCATGATGAAAAGGGAGTACAAGTGCATGTGCGTGAATCTCATGACAGTCAAGCAATGAAAGAAAAGAAGATGCATTTCCAAGCAGATCACAGTAAGGGATGCAGCCTGCATGGAAGACTGTGGTGTCAGAGGCCACTGAGAGAGGCTGCATGCAATACGGACACCCCATGCATGTTATGCAGAGCTGGTTACATGAGATGACTTGGTGTGGTCCAATGCTAGATTAATTATGGACCCGCACAGGACACAATTGCATGAAGGTTTATGGTTCACCTGTAGTAGATAGGAAACCCCTTGGCCAGTACCAAACAGGTACTTTCTAAGGAAAAAGTTTTGATTTCATTAAGCTGGGAGGTGAGATAGTAGTGTTCCCCAATTTAGAGAGGTCAAGAGGTCAAGAAAGGCACTATGGAGTCAGTTTCAGGAATGACAAATATGATGGAAAACTACTGACTGTCTTTTGTGTGATTTGATCATTTATTTTGAAATATTAACTTACACCCTTCTTGGCAAATGTTATAATATTGCACTTATTAATAGTAATCTGGTGGCATTACTAATACAAAATGTGCATATTTTTGTAGGCCATCTTGAAGAAACGTGTCATCTGTTACTGAAGCAATTATAATTCTCAACATGCAGTCATCACTGCATTTGACTATTCTGAGTCTATTTCCCATGTTTTTTTTCCTGAGAAGAATTGTCCAAACATGTTAACAAGTTATCACCAATTCAGAATCTTGTGGGATACCAGTGAGCATCCCCTTTGGGATAGACAGCTAATTTCTACCTCTACCCTGACTTTTTGTGCCTTGTTTATTAACTAGTGATTTACTCATTGAAATAAAATATGGATTGACATTTAATGTGATTAGCTTGTTAACTTCTCCAACTGCAGTGGTGGTGCTGCAGTAGCGTTATCGCCTCACAGTAAGACGTTGTCCTGTTCGATTCTCAGCTAAAGCGTCTTCTGTGTGGAGACGTGCATGAATGGGCATACCTTCGTTGAAGGTTGTGCATCAGTGCTGGCAACTCGGCACATAAAAATCTACTGCCAATCATTAGCGGACCAGAGTTCCGCTGTGGTGACCCCTAACCGGGAAAAGCCAAAAGACGCAACAGCTTGTTAACTTCTCCATTATGAGGAGAGTGTCAAACATCTTAGCAAGGTAAAGATAAAAAGTGTGATACTCTCAATCCTTCACTAAGCGCTGCTGCATCCTTTTCACAGAATACACAAATTGCAAATACAAGTTCTCCATTTAACCAGCTCAGTTCTGTACTATATAGAAAAGTGTTAGGCTCTGTGTATCATTTTGGATAAGTGACATTAAGGCTTTCTCCTTAACTTTACATGTAATATGGGCTAACCTGATTGATGTAAAATTACAACAGATTTTTCTTGATTATATACAAAACCACCAGGCACATTGTCTGGTCCCAAATAACTTAACATTGGGCCTTCATTTAGTTATAATACCTCGATGTATGGTATATTAACTCCATGCCTGTAGCACTCTGACATACATCTTTCCTGATTGTGAAGCTTGCACAGTTTTTTTATGCAAGTACATTTGTTGTATCTTCTGTAAAAAACAATCACTTTACTATTTATTGTTATTATATTGGGCATGCCACACCTCAAAGAGCTAATGTAACAGACACTTTTAGGCATACAAAATAACAGAAATAGAATGTCTTGGATGTGAGCGAAAGTGCCTCCCATAACCCCCCCCCCATCTTAATATAACATACTCCAAGGTCAAATGACTTCAGATTGCTATATATCACTAGCAGGACTCACATAAGTGTTCAGTTAACCAGTATTACAGTGTGACTTAAAGCCATAATAGGCTGGTATGGATGAAGGGGCACCAGCATATTGAAACCAGGATTCATTGTGACATCACTAAAGGACTTAGGAATTGGTGCATAATTAACACCATAACATTGCATGGCTAATATTTCAGTTTCAGTGTACAGAGATTGGTTAAACATAGAGTTATATAGGAATCTTGAGAGGGATTTAGTTGGCAGTACGAATATTAATGAGAAGACAGGGAACCTCCTGACATGTGTCACTAACCTGTAAAACAGACAGGCTGAGGATGAGAGGGTGAAATTGCTCACAAACATCTCTGTAGGAACCTAATATAAAATCTTCCCTCAGAAATGACACCTGACACTGAATCCCTTTTCCAGCTCATTTGTAAGATTAAGACACATTCTGAATACCAAGTAGTATGGTAGACAACAGTGACAGAATACCCCAAGCATGGGCAGCTGATCTCTGTAGGAGTCACCAAGGAATGGCACACCTTGACTGTAGAATAAAGGCACATCTGCTGAGCTTAATTAATTAGGGATGGCTATGTATAACATTGTAGCAAGTTGTTTGCCAAACAATTGCATCTGCATTTAGCTCTATAATTCACCAGCAAATTAAGAGGCTGCCCTACTTAGGCTGTAGTGTTATCAGTGCAGCAGTGTGAGTGATGCAGCAAGTGGCATGCTCGCCTTGGGTGCAAAAGGCTGGGTTCTATTCCCACACCATGTGCTGGATTCCTGAGTGTGTCATCCTTCATATGAGATGTTAAACTAAAGTTCCATCTGCTTGAAATGGTGGTAGCTCAGGTAGATATAAAAGATCCCATGACACATATTGAACAAGTAGGGGTACTTTACTTAAAGAAATGTACATCTAATATCTAGAAAAAAAATGACTGCTGTACTCCTGACTTAAGTGTATGTAACTCTATAATAATAAAAAAGTACTGCTTAACAAAATTATTGCAAACACTCCCTTAACCCCCAAAACCCTTGTACCATAACTACATTCTAATACATTCCACAATACTTACAATGTTCCATGTCTTATTAAAAACAGTTCATGTACCTTGCTTTCCATGTGTCATATACTACAGCCATACACACTTTATATGAATGTTCAATTTCAGGTACACAAAAACAGAATAAAAAACATATACTACATCATCCATTGCTATACTTCCTAAAAAGGAAGATTAATTTTGTTCCTTGATATATTTCCATAATAACCTAACTCTTGGACACTGAAAAAATAAATGTTCCATAGTTCTAAGATCTTACATATAATACAATTTCTAGACTCCCGAATGTTATATTTCATATCTCCCTTGGCTTGAAGTACATATATCTTGGCCATCTCCTCTAAATAGCTGTTAACAAATATGTAGGACATTTATCCCATGGACAAATATAATAACACTTTATCATTGATTTTTCATAACATAATCTTCTATTACACTAAAAAATGACTTACATTTATTTTCCATTCTTTACTCTTTTTAACTCATTTTCTTATTTTATCACTTGTTGAAATAAATATATTTTTTCGTCTTTCTATTTCTTCCATTAATCACTATATTTATGCTGTAATAAATTTACAATAATCATATTATCCTTAATCATCATCTTATTCAACACCCAGTGTAAACACAATGAAGACGAATAAGCTATGGGATGATTTAAATGTATTTTTCCTTCTTCAATTTATTGTAAATTATACCTCCTCTTATACAGTTTAATCTAGATCCTCATAATCTAGAAAAAATAATTGTAATGATTCTGCTTCTAATTCACCAGTAAATGTATAAATTCCACCCAAATAACTAAGCTTTCCTAACATAAGTGAATTTAATAAATATACCTTTTTGTGAAAACTTAAATGAAATGCTTTCCAAGCCTTGGATAAGTTTTGAATGTCTAATAAGATTTTTTCCACAGTATTTTAACTCAACCATACTTTCTAAAAGCAATACCTAAAATAGTAATTTCATCCTGATCAAACTGCATATCCATTAGAGTACCTTGTTCTCCCTGTCCTTTACTTTTTTATTAATATGTAAACTTGTCCACCTAAATATTTTTCGAATACCAATGTTCTTGGATATATCAAACTTGTATATTTAACAATAAGTACATCATCTGCATATGACATAAATGCCAGAATTTATACTTTATCTAAAAACATATATTTTGCTAAAGCCATCTTCTTATCTACTTCTCCTGTAATTGCCTTCATAGGTTCATAGGTTCATAGGCTGGTACTAGGCTATTGGCCCTAGGGCCTATACAAGCTTAGCCATAACAATTCCCTGGCTATTTCTTCCCATAGTATTTACTTCCCTGGACCCCTGTCTAGCAGGGTGACTGATGTGATCCCCCAGGTGTATTTGCTATCTCCCATCCAGTCATCAAGGTTCCTTTTGAAGGGGGCCAAAGAGGCGCTCTGCTTGACATGTATGGGCAGTCTATTCCAGAGTCTGGGGGGTCTCTGGGTCAGGAACCTATCCCTCCAGCATGTTTTGCTCATTGTGATGCCAAGGTTTAGATCCCTGGAGTGTGTGGCTCTGAGGGATTGGGATTTCTTTAAGTGTAGTATGTCCAACAGCTCTGGGTTTGACATGGCCTTGTATGTTAAGCAGAGATTGCCTCTGAGTAGACGATATGCGACACAGTATAGGTGGAGTATTTTTAGATGGTCAGCATATGGCATCTGCTTTAGGCCTGTGATTCGTTTAGTGAGGTATTTGTGCGGCCTTTCCAGTTGTTGCAGATGTCTTGAGAGGTACATACCAAATGGGGCATTGTATTCTATAATAGGTCTAATGAGGAATGAGTACAGTGAGACAATGACCTCCTTTTTTCTGGATGAAAAGCCCATAGTGATGAGGTGTGCCACACAGAAGAATTTCCTGACTATTGTGACAATGTGGTTATCGAAGGTGAGACCACTGTCCACCTGTGTCCCTAAGTTTCTTATCACACTTTTGGTGTTTAGTGTACTGCCACCTATGTGGTAATTCACGGGTACATGTTTTTTCCCAAAGGGGATAACTATACATTCTTGGCATTGAGCTTGAGCCCATGGCTCTGGCACCAAGCATCTGTTTCTGTAAGGCCCTTTTGTAGAATATCCACATCATTTGGGGATTCAATAATGGCTCCCAGTTTGCAGTCATCTGTGAACTTTGTTAGCCAGAGTCCCTTAGTGTTGGCCTGTACTTCAGAGAAGTAGATGCCAAACAAGAGCAGTCCTAGGACTGAACCCTGAGGTACTCCACCTGTCACTTGTCTGGAGCTGGATTTGGAGTCAGCTACTTTTACAGTGTGGGTTCTGTCAGTAAGCCAGTTGGCAACCCATCGAGTGACATAGGGATTAATGCCCAGCTTAGTAAGTTGATCTATGATTCCAGAGTTGGGGATGGTGTCGAAGGCCTTGGCGAGGTCCAGATAGGCTGTGTGGACCACCTTACCCTTGCCCACAGCTCTGGGGATTGATTCAAAGAAGTCAATCAGGTTCAGGAGACAAGATCGGCCCTTCACAAACCCAAACTGCATGGGGCACAGTGTTGAAGGTTGCCAATGTCTTTATTTATAAGTTCCATGATAATACGTTCCATGGCCTTGCAGTTCAGGCTTGTCAGACTGATGGAGCAGTAGTTCCAGGGATCCAAGGTGGATCACCCCTTGTGGAGTGGGATAACTGTAGCTGTGCGCCACTCAGTGGGCATGAAGCCTGAGGTGAGGCTATGATTAAACATGACACTTAGGTGAGGTGCCAGTTCATTTTGTAGTTCATGTAGTACACAGCCTGGGATGTCATCTTGTCCCATGGATGCTGTATTCTTAGCTTTGGAGAGTGCGTTTTTTACCCGTGTGGCCATTATTACCAGAATTTGGCAATCTTTCAGTATTGAGATGGGCCCTATAGGGGGTGAAGTTTGCACTGAATTGATCTGCCAGGATATTGGCAATATCCTTGGGATCAGTATATTTAATGCCATTCTGTTGTAGCTCAGAGAAGATCTGAGCATTGCCAATTAGATTCTTGACATAGCTATAGAATGCTTTGTGGTTGTCTTTGGAATCTTTAGCAATATTATTTTCATAACTAGCTTTGGAGGATTTTATGAGAGATCTCAGCTTCTTACTGAGGCTGGAAAGGGAGTTTTTTGCATCCTGGGAGTTTCCTCTTTTCTGAAAGGTTTCTTATTTTTGTTGTAAAGTTTGTTTATGGCAGGGGACCACCAGATTGGCTTCTTTTTTTTGGAGGAGAGCATCTTGGTTCTATTGGTGATGGCACAATTCATGCACAAGTGGATGTGCTCATACAGTGCCTTAGTGTAGGATTCAGCAGTTGAACTTTCGGTTCCCGTCTGCATGGGTGTCATAAAGTTTGTCACTTCTGACTTGAGTAGCATGAAGTTGGCTTTGGAAAAGTTTTTTACGGAGGTTTCCTTATTGGGGGGATGGGATGTGGATGTCAAGGGTGATTAGCTTATGGTCAGACCTGACCAAGGAGGGGGTGACCATAGCTGTGGAGCATCAATTTTCCATGTTGGTAGTGACCAGGTCTAGGATACTGGAGCCCCTTGTGAGACTAAGTATTAGTTGATCCAGGGCATTAGAATTTATGAATTCCAAGAACTGTTGGGCAAAAGTGTTGGTACAGGAGTAGTTTTCCCAGTTAATGGCAGGGTAGTTGAAATCACCCAGTATTAGGGTGTTTGGTTGTATCTTAATATGTTCCAGTATGTTTAGAAAGGTATAGTGAGAATCTTTTGGCATGGTGGGGGATTTGTAGCAAGCTACAATTTAGATTGCAGTCTTACATAGTGTTAGTTGCACCTGGAGAATTTCAGATGCATTGTGTTGGGCAAATAGCCTGGTGTTGTGAATATCCTTGGTGAATATGGGTACTCCTCTACCTTTAGTGTTTCGGTCCTGGTTTGGTGGCCAAAAAGTGTGGTAAGGGTTGTAGCCTGGTATTGCAGAGGTGTTCTCTGGAGCCTTGAGCCAGGTCTCAGTTACTGCACAGATATCAATGTTCTCCATTTTTAAGAGTGCCTCGAGAGAGAGTGCATTTTGAGGTTTAGACTTCTAGCATTGAGTAGCATTACCTTCAGATTTTGCATGCTTATACCTGTTATGGTGGTGGTTTTGTCCTTTGAACTTTGACTAAAAAAGGCACTATAGGAGTGGCAAGAGTCTTAGCCAGTAACCTGAATCCCAGGGGCGACAGGTGCAGACCATCTCTGGCAAAGCATCGTGGTCTGCCGATCATGTCGCCCCAGGCAGACAGATACTGGATCCCCTTTGAATGACACCAGAAGCTTAGCCAATTGTTGAAGTCAATCATTTTGTCATTATACTGTGGTATCATTCTGTGCGAAGGCAGGATGCTACTCAGGGCTAGGGTCATACCTGCCTGGGCCACATGATCTGAGAGCACTTCCATGTCTTTTTTCATGTAGTCTAGAGAGGTACATCTCAAGTCATTCACTCCAACATGGACAATGACAGAGTCATATTTGTACTTGTTGTGGAGTGACCTGAGTGGATGCGTTATGTGGCAGATCCTGGCACCTGACAGGCAGCTGACTGTACTTTTCTCCTTGTTCAGCCTGGTGAGTGGGACATCAGTGTGCCTGACTATAGAGTCACTTATGACTAAAGTGTTGGGTACGTTGTCTTGCCTTAAGGGATGTTGGGTGGCACACTGGTGTTGTGAGCTATTTGACACTTTGGTTGTGATTGGTGTTTGTTTGTGTTTCAGCTTTGGAGGTCCTTGTTGCTTGGGCAGGTTAATGTTAAGGGCCTCTGCATATATGGGTTTAGTGCTGCTATGTGTGTGTGTTGGTGGTATGGGTTTAGAAGAGCTATGTGTTGATTGAGGTGTAGTATGGGTGTTAACCTTCTCCTCTTGACTGTCTAGCACAATCTTGGGTGGAGATAGCTTTGCTTCCAATTTGGCTATGTAAGTGCATCTCTTGCAGGTTGTAGTGTTGGGTGGTAGGAGGAGAGGGTTGTCTGTGTACATAAGATAATTGCTGCATTGCCCCAGTATGCCCAGATTCACCAGGTGGACAGGATAAATCACCAGAAGCTGACCCTTGGACATGCCTGGTTTGGTGCTTTTTTTTGTAAAGTACAATAGCTGTTTTCCCTTACCTTAGCAAGGTACTTTGCAATTATAGGCTGTTTAGTACCTACGATTAATTTATCCTTATTAACAAGGAGAGTTTAGTGCTTGTATCAGTTTAAGACTTCCTAGTGCTTTCCAGCAGGTTTTAAAGCAAGTGTTAGTCAAAGAGATGCTTAAAGGTAAGATGAAAAATAATGGTTTATCCTAAACACTGCAGTGTGCACTGGAGGAGTTAGATGTGAACTTCATCATTAACACAAATAAAAGACTACTTAAAGGACGCACTTGCCTCACAGTTCTGAAAAAAAATAGGACTTCTGATCCATCCATTAATAAGCATTTTAGCAGTATGCTTTTCATAAGCCAATGTAATAACTAAAATAATACAATTTGGAATATGATATGCCTCTAAACTATTCCACAATTGCTAAATATGGACATTGTCATAATCCTTTTCTTTGTCACATCCTATTAGCTTAACATTAGCATTTTCATAAACTATTATGTAAACTATTTATTTAACAATCATCAACATATCTGTACTACTTTATTTGCAATACCAAATATAGCAGAATGTCAAACCCTTTTAACTGTTTTCCTAAATGTCGCTTCATAATTTTCATAAATAACATATAGTCTGCATTTGTCAAAGTTATAGGCCTCTGATTACCTAAGTCTTCTTTACAATCTCTTTTCCAAATAAATCTAATAATGCCTTCACATATGTCATAACACAACCCTATATCTTTCCATTCACTAAATATGTCAACAAGCAGTTGTAACTGCTCATCCTATACTATTTTCAACCAAACATAATCTAATCCATGTGGACCTGATACTTTCAACCACTGTGATCTTTTCCATCAACTTCTGTTATTCTAAATCATTTAACTAAGTAACTTAGTTCCTAGGAATGTATATTGTATCATCTTTAAAATTTTCATTAAAATCTTAGTACCTCTTTTTATCATATCTGCTTATATATTAATGATGTTTCAATTTTTCTACTTTTAAGGTATCAGTACAAGTATGTTTGCTTGTGAAAAGTTTCCCTAAAAAAGGTGAAATGCCTTCTTCAGTACACAGTACCAAGTATTTCTGCGTTTGCACTAAACTATATAACCTCTTTTTATTTGCCTCATATAAATCAATTAGCAGTAACATACTCCTCCCTAAATCTATCCACACATATCATCGTATCTAGTAATTCTTTATATTTAATTTTTTTTACTTTTCAGTATGTGACATTTCCATATCTTAATATATTGCTTTCATTTTAGTCTTAAATACCAATCACTAGTCTGTCCAACTTTTGTAAGCAAATTTCATTATCTTGTGTTCTTTACATAAACTTCTCAATTCCTGTTCATATTTTTTCTGTAAATGTACAGCACTCAACTTTTTTAAACCCTTACCTTGTAATATTATTTTTTAAACCCTTATCTTGTAATATTATTTTTTAAACCCTTACCTTGTAATATTATTTTTGTGTCCATACCTATAATAGCCCATATACTTATAGGATCTGAAAACCAGGCTTTAAATTGTCCTGCTCATACTTATCTAAGTATATCTGAATATATGATAAAGTCTGCTTCAGTTTCATCAATAGAACATATGCAAGTATTATTTTGTTTTGAAACTACGTTGAATTGATCTGCTTGAACGACTAGTTTAAGTTTTTTATATCTGCTATTTTTTATTTTTTTCATTTATTTTTTCTAACATTGCAGTTGAAGTCTCCTAAAAAATATGCAAATTCACTAAATCATGTAACTCAAAATGTTCTGCTCTCTCTTTCATCCCTGTATATGTATACACCACAATTATTCTAAAAATCCTATCTTTCTGTTTAATATTTTTAACTGATGCTCTGTCTGCTTTAACAATAATGTGATCCAACACTCTTACACAAGCTGTTTTACAAATATAGCTAAAACCATACATTTTTCTACTCCCCAATTCCAAAGAATAGTATTTCCCCACAAAAATTGTTACTGTTTCTCTTCTTCTAGAATTAATTTGATGAATATCTTGTAAACATATCACATCTACAGCTTTACTCTCACACCATTCTAATGCAAATAATCTTTTATGACATTTAGAGATAACACTTTTCAATTATCTATTATCATTTTCTTTTTTCCTTCCAAAAATGTGTTTTTATATTTTCTTTTTCTTTCTCTAACTTTGTCTACAGTGGATTTTTTTCTTGTTTTTAATTACTATCCATTGTTATGCTACTCTCTCATCACCTACATTACTATTATCTGTCATGGTTTCACTAAATTGTGATGGTTGCTATCCTTTGTAATTCTTATTTTCTTTGTCCTGTAGTTTTTGAACTACTAACCATTGTTTATCTAAATCACATATACTCCATTTTCATCACTGTCAAACCTCTCGTTGTTTATATTTGCTTGCACATGATCGTTTTTATTACATTTATAACATGAATCTTGCAATTTTAAACAAATGCCCCCTTTCCTCATACTGTGTACAATGCTTTTTCTTGCAGTGTTCAATAAAATGCACTTCAAAGCCACAAAATAAACATGTTTTTGGTTGACTCAAATATTTCACAAAACTTTTTGCTCTTTGTACATTTATCACACTTGCAATATGTTGCATTTTGCCTAGCAAAACCTTTAATCTAATTAAACATTCCCACCCACCAGTCCATAGACCTCGCTTATTTTTAATTTGTCTCACCTCAAAAATTGTATCACACAGTCCTTAAATAATAGTCCAAATCTTCTTTAATTACTTAAGTCCTAAATTGCATCAAAAGTTGTTTTTTTAGTTATGTCTATTTATGTTGGAAAAAAAAAACAAAATGTGTCCAAGGAAAACATCTTTTTGTTTAAACGTAGTCATTAGGTTCCACAAACCTTCTTCTGATTCAAAAATAATGTCACAAAATGATTCCCCTACCCCCAAAAAAAATAAATAAATAAATGCTCTAATATCTGTCACTTTAATTCCTAATGATAAGATTGCATTATTCAATAAGTCATATATATCAGTAGTAGTAGTTTCTGTTTTTGATTGCAACCTTACCACATACTTGTGTGTTTGTAAAACTCTTGTGCTTTTCATTTTTATGGTTTGTTGTCCCTGCACTGATACCTTTCCTTATGTTCTTTTGTATATTTGTCCTGTCATCTTGGATTCCACATCTCTGATCTTTCAGAGGACAGTTTGACTTCATTGGTTTAAGTTTTTCCATTATCTCTCCCCATGAAGCTGCTTGGGTTTCCTCCAGTTCTGAAACATTCAATAAATTCTATATAATCGTAACATCTTCCTTTTTCTTCACATTGTCGATATCTGCAACTTCATCATGCATTGAAGTAAATTGCTGCATTTACATCAAAATGGTCTACTTCTCTTACACTTTCTATCTCTCTCTCTCTCCCTCAGTCCACCATATGTCCTGCTTATGCAGCTGACATCATCCTCACACACATCAACTTTCATACACTGCTTGTTAACAACTACAGGAATTTTGATGATGCCCTGGTCAAATTTCCTCTGGTGGTATAAGTACAAACATGGATCTACCCTGAAAAGAGACCACCAGTCTAATGGGACTAACCCAGTAAACAAGGGAAGGAAGGAAAGAAGGAGTCAGATAAGAGCTCTAGTTTTTGATCTTCAGATAGCATTACCATGTAAGACTGTGTTAAACAGAAAAAAATGAAAAAATCAGTGTATATCTCACAATTAGTCTGAGGCATTACATTCATGCTAGCATAGTCCTCTTCTATCATTAACTCACCCTCAAAATCCTCAACTAATTCCTCAAGATCCAGAAGACATAAATTAAAGTAATCCCATGAAGCCAGAACTGGAGAATGCATTTCTCATGACAGGCATGGAATTCTTAAAATATGTTAGAAATTCCCTCTAGGGCATAGAAGAGTAACTGCTTAACATCCAGTTATTGTGGCTTACAGTGACAGGGAGCCTGCTGGCCTGTCTAAAGATTAATAGATAGCAGGCTAATAACTTTCTGTTTTTTTATTACAGGTTGTACAATAACTGCAACTCAGTTTTGCTGGAGTCAGCTTGGCTGAAGCTGCAATGGCCTAACATTTCTACTTAGTAAACTGGCAAATCTAGGAATGAGTTTATTATACCAACCACTTGCATTAAATGATTTTAGAATTCTTTCAATCTGTTCTAAACCCCAGAGATTCCCATTTCTTAGCATTCTGCGGTGAGTGGTGTGACTAATAGTTTGCCATAGAAATATGCCTTAAGGGCTACCTTTGTCCAAAAACGGAGTGATATTATTGATTGTCTGCCTCTTTAAAAATAAAACACTTTTCCTAACATTAAGTATACTTTGTCTTTCAATAGTAGATGGTTGAGCCTCTATGCAAGAGAACAAGATTTCACAATGATCTCTGCAAGTGTACCAATAAATACATTTACGATTACTTTCCTGTGTAAATGTTTTCCTCCCTACCATCCACCAAAATAAAAAATATGTATTGCACAGATCATGCAGTTGGTAGGCCTCAATAATATGCTTTACAACAAAAATACATGTATTACATTAAGGTGTATTTGTTTATTTCAATGCTTCCCCATCGCTACCACAACTACCTGACTAGTGAATGACTACAGTATGCTCCCTGCATTACATAAAAATGAAAATGTAACACTAACTGCAGTAAATATGCTGCATATAAGCCCCCCAAGAAAATGTTTTGCATGGGTTTAAACATAGAAAGCATCTGTAATATGCCTTAAAGCAAATGTTTCATGCAGGACATTAAGCTGAACAGTTGTAAATAATATACTGACAAAGTTATGAAGTGTTTGGAAGTGTTTAATACATTAACAACCCTTAATTGCAAAGAGACAGCCCTTGATTGCAAAGAATAATTATAATAATAAAAAATGAAGACCATCCAAATAATCTTTAAGAGCAGATATTTTAAATTATGGTATACTAATGACTAATGCTGTCAACAGAGTTTAACCTGAGTTATTCCTTCCTAAATGTCTCTGCTGAAATAGTTAGATCCAGTTTCAATAACAGCAGCAGCAGAAGCAGTCTTGACCAATAAATATGTCACTGTCTTTTCCATTTCCCCAAGAGGCATATCAAGGGTGGAACAAAGGAGGAAGCTGCCCAGAACACAAAGTGTTAGGGGACACAATCAGCAAATGTTAATTGTGTGGTAATGCAGTAATGACATTCAGTAAATGATGACAACACTGTGTTTGCAGTCATGGCTGACGCACTTCATGTGTTGTATCTTAACTATAGCAAGCTTATTGTTATATTTGTAGCAAGCAAGGGTGCGTCATATCAGAGAACAGCAGAGAGCACCAGAGAAACTTTAATCCATTCTGCCCCCCCACCCTTTCATAAAAAATGGGGCTTTAGATAATAAGGTTGTGGAGAATTGGGAATTTTTCAGTACATTACCAACACATTACAGTTATAAACTATTATAATATGAATGAGGACCATCAAAATAATCTTTATGTGTAGGTAGGTTAATTTTTGCATACTGATTGGTAAGGCTGTCCAAAGAATTTAATCCGAGTCATACCTACTTGAATGTTGTTTTGATGAAATGGAGAAACTGTAAAATTTCTGTAGCAGCAGTACTCCTGAACTATATTTTATACATTACATAGTATTACTTTAGAATAATTATTTAATGAGTGACTGTTAAATGCATTTGGACAAACTGCCCGTTAATCATGACCTTCACAGGATTTACCTATACCTAGGATAATGTTTACATATCTCAACATTAAATTAATATTGATGATTTCTACTTACAGAAGAACTCCTGCCAGTTCTCCCCCACTTCAACCTTATCCTGGACAAGCTGGTAGTGGCCGTCTGCCCTGCAAGTCATTATACCTATGACCACACTGTTCACACCTTCTTGGTATTCCTGGCAGAAATGTCAGCTCCTCCACCAGATCTCTCCACACATTAAAAGAACCTCAACTAATACTGTCCAACCAACTTCTATAAGCAAGACAGAACAGCAAAAGAAAAACCTTGATTTCCATTAGATACCAACTTGGGGCCCTACCCTGAGCTCTCACAATAATACACAACTTGTACTTTTAACAGTTCAATGCCGAATGGTGCACATGATATGAGCCACATTCCATTCAGTGTAACAACAAGCAGTTCAGGTAACTGACAAGTTGCACTGGTACAAACTAACAGTGTCAATGTTCATATACTGCTAGTGAAAATGTGCATGCATGATCTTGTAGTCATGGGTTCTCAGTAGTACAAACTTGCCTTAGACATTTACTACACTTGTACATGTGCATATCAATGCAATTCATGCAGTTACTTACCTACAAGCCTCAATTGCATAACAACTCCAGAAGCTGAATAAAGCTTTCAGAAACTTTCTTAGTTCCACCATTTTGTGCACCACTAGTTGCCATAAATTTGGGAAAATGATGCTAGATTTAAAGCCAATACCTTAAAATAATTGAAGCTATGGGCAGAAGAGAAGGAACAACTTCACATTATTGCTGTTCAGTGTAAAAACTCCAGGAATAGCTCATAAAATAATGGCAAGCCATAAATGTTTGGCAATAAAATGTTGTGACATTACTGCATAAAGATTTCTGTTCATATGCAGTACATTTAAATGAATCCACTTATTTGTCACAGCTGTTGGTAGCTGGGAATATCAATACACAGGACCATTTTCCACAGATATTTATTGAGTTTCATGAAGTGAAATATCAGTCATCACATAGTTGCAAACGTGTGACGATTGTACTTCAGACCAGCACATTATCATATTATGCAGAATGCAACAAGCCATAAATATTCTACATCCAGTAATGGGGTCATAATTAACACTCCCCTCACCTCATTAAGGCAGTAGAAATAGGCTTTCAGTAGATCATACACTCATTCATTGATGATCTATGTCTGGGACATGGGGGTGTTGCAGCTCTCCTCTGCAGCACCCTTTGGGTTACAGACTGGTGTCACTAGCAAATGTCCAAGGGGGTAGCTTGTGTAATCTGGAAAACATATCAGGGATGGAGACACATGAATATAGGTGGCTACTCATTAAAACCATAGTTAATATATAGAGGAATAGCTATGTGAAATAGGTTCATAGGTGTGTTCTAGGCTAATGGCCTTGGAGACTATATAAGCTTAGCCTAAGAGGATTCCCTAGCATCATGTCACCCAAAGTTAGTTTCCAGTGCCCCTGTCAAGCAAGGCCACTGAAGTGATCCCTGGGGTGAACTTCCTATTGCCCACCCACTTGTCAAGATTTCTCTTAAAGAGGGCCAGTGAAGTGCTCTGCTTGATGTGAATGGGAAGTTTGTTCCAGAGGATAGGAAGTCTCTAGGTTAGGAACCTGTCCCTCCAACATGTTCTGTTTATTGTGGTAATAAAGTTAAGGTCCCTGGAGCATGTGCCATGGAGGGATTGGGATTTATTTAGGTGTAGCATATGTAGCAGCTCTGGGTCAGACATGGCTTTGTAGGTCAAGCAGAGGTCGCCTCTAAGTAGGTGATGACAGAGTATAGCTGGAGTTTTTTATGTCTGTCCATATAGAGCATGTGTCTAAGGCCTAAAATCCTCTTAGCGAGGTATTTTTGTGGCCTTTCCAGTTGTTGTAGGTGTCTAATGAGGTACGTACCAAATGGGGCATTGTATTCTATAATAGGTCTAATGATGGATGAGTAGAGAGGGATTATGACCTCTTTCTTCCTTGATGAGAAACCTTTTGTAATGAGATTTGCCACATAGAAGGACTTTCTAACTACAGTGGCAATGCGGTTATCAAAAGAGAGGTTGCTTTCAACCTGTGTCCCCAGGTCTCTTATCACACCTTTGGTGTTTAGTGGTCTACCGCCTATGAGGTAGTTCATGGGCACCGAATTTTCCCAAAGGGAATGACAATGCACTTTTTGGCATTGAGCTTAAGGCCATAGTTCTGGCACCAGTCATTGGTGTCAGTGAGCCCTTTTTGTAGAATGTCTACATCAGTTGGAGAATCAATAATGGCTCCCAGTTTGCAATCATCTGCTAGCTTGGTCAGCCAGAGTCCCTTTGTATTGGCTTGAACTTCAGAAAAGTAGATGGCAAACAGGAGAGGACCTAGGACCAATCCCTGTGGGACACCACTTGTAACTGGTTGGTAGTCAGATTTGGAGTCTGCTACTTTCACAGTGTGGGTTCTATCAGTGTGCCAGTTGGCAACCCATCTTATTACATAGGGGTTTATGTCTAGTTTAGTGAGTTTATCTATGATTCCTGAGTGAGGGATGATGTCAAAGACCTTGGCAAGATCTAGGTAGACTGTGTGAACTACCTTGCCCTAATCCACAGCACTGGTGACAGACTCGAAGATGTCTATCAGGTTGAGCAGGCATGATCTACCTTTCACAAAGCCATACTGCATGGGGTCCAGAGTTTGGAGATTCCCTATGTCCTTATTTATAAGATCCATTAGACTTGACAGGCTAATGGGGTGGTAGTTCCCAGGGTCTGTAGTCACTCTACCTTGGTGGAGTGGGATGACCGTAGCAGTGCACTATTCAGTAGGAGCAAAGCCTGACATGAGGCTGTGATTGAACAGGGTGCCAGTTCACTTTGTAATTCATGTAGAACACAGTCAGGGATATTATCAGGTCCCATGGAAGCTGTATTCTTGGCTTTGGACAGTCCGTTTTTTACCTGTATAGCCATGATAATAAGGACTTGGCATTCCTCAGGTACTGTGATAGGCCCTTTAGGGGGGTGAAAAGGGAGGTAAAAGTTCGCACTGAACCTGTCAGCCAATATGTTGGCAATATCAGTTGGTTCTGTATATGTATTGCCATTGTGCTGTAACTCGGAGCAGATCTGAGTATTACCATGTAGAGCCTTGACATAACTATAGAATGCCTTGTGGTTGTCTTTAGAATCTGCAGCAATTTTGTTTTCATAGCTAGCTTTAGAGGATTTGATGATGGATCTCAGTTTTTTGCTGAGGCTAACAAAGGAGCTTTCCCAGTCTTGGGACTTCACCCTTTTCATTCTGTTGTAGAGTTTGTTTATGGTAGGGGACTGCCAGATTGGCTTCCTTTTCTTGGAGAAGAGTGGCTTGGTTCTGTTTAGTATGGCCTGTTCCATGCACTTGTGTATGTGCTCATACAGTGCATTGGTATATGATTCATCAGTCATGCACCTATTTTCCATTTGCATGGGTGTTGTGAAGTTACACACCTCTGTTTTTACAAGCCCAAAATTGGCTTTGGAGAAGTTTTCTTACAATGGTTTCCTTTAGGGGGGTGAGGGCGGGATGTGGATATCCATGGTGATTAGCTTGTGGTCAGATCTGACCAATGAGGAGTTGATTACTGATGTAGAGCAACGGTCACCCATGTTAGTAATGACCAGCTCAAGGATGTTTCTACCCCTGGTGAGGGTAAGAATGAGTTGGTCCAGGGCATTGGAATTAATGAATTACAGAAAATGTTGAGCAAGTGCATTGGTACATGAGTAATTTTCCCAGTTAATGGAGGGGTAGTTAAAGTCTCTCAGTATAAGGGTATTGGGTTGTATCCTAATATTTTCCAGTGTGTTTAGGAATGCTGAGTGGGAATCTTGGGACATGGTGGGGGATCTATAGCAGGCTACAACCTGGATTGCAATTTTATCCAGAGTTAGTTGTAGCTGAAGTATCTCTGATGCGTCATATTAGGCTACTAGTCTGGAGGTGTGCATATCCTTTATGAATATGGAGACACCACTGCCTTTAGTGCTTCAGTCCAGGTTTATGGGCTGAAAGGTGTGGTATGAATTATACCCTGGTAGTGCTGGGGTGCTCTCCGGAGCCTTGAACCAGGTTTCAGTCACTGCACAGATGTCGATGTTTTCCATTTTAAGGAGTGCTTCGAGCGAGTGCATTTTGAGATTTAGACCTCTAGCATTGAGTAGCATAACCCTCAGATTTCATTTGCTTGTAGCTGTTATGGTGGTAATTTTGTCTTTAGGACATTGCCTAAACAAAGGCACTATAGGGGTGGCAAGAGCTCTGGCCAGTATACAGAATCCCTGGGGTGATGGTTGCAGGCCATCTCTGGCAAAGCATCGAGGTCTGTCAATCATGTCATCCCAGGCAGACAGATACTGGATCCCCTTAGAATGACACCAGAAACAGCCAATTGTTGAAGTCAATCATTTTCCGCTTGTACTGTGGTATCATTCTGGGTGATGGTAGGATGCTGCTCAGAGCTAGGGTCATACCTGCCTAGGCTACAAGATCTGAGATCTCCTGTATGACTCTTTTCATTTAGTCCAGGGAGGTATGTCTCAGGCCATTCACACGAACATGGACAATGACAGAGTCATATTTGTACCTGTTGTGGAGTGACCTAAATACATGCATTATGTGGCAGATCCTGGCACCTGAAAGGCAGCTGACCGTAATTTTCTCCTTATTCAACCTAGTGAGTGGGACATCAGTGTGCCTTACTTTTGAGTCACCTATGACTAGTGTGTTGGGTTAGTTGTTTTGCCTTATGGGCTTTGGTTGAGTGGCACACTGTTTATGTAAGCTATGTGTCTCATGGTCTGTGCTGGGATGTGGTGGTTGTTTGCATTTCTGCCTTGCAGGTCTCTGTTATTTGGGCAGATTTTTATTGAGAGCCTCCGCAAAAGTAGGTGTGTGTTTTGTGTTACTATGTGAGGGTTGTGGTGGTGTATGTTCTGGAGAGCTATGTGTTGAATGTGGTGTGGTGCAGGTGTTATCCTTCTCCTCTTGACTGGCTAATCCAGTCTTGACTGGAGAGTGCTTCGCTTCCAATTTGGCTATATATGTGCATCTCTCACAAGACATAGGGTTGGGAGGTAAGAGGAGAGGGTTGTCTGTGTACATGAGGCAGTTGCTACACTGCCTCAGGATGCTCAAGTTCACCATGTTGACAGGAGAAAGCACAGGGAAGTGACCTTTAGACATGCCTAGATATAAACTCAATATATTAAGTACTGAAGCCTTTTACAGGAAAAATGTCACTCAAAATGCCAGAGTCTGTACAGAGCACTGTCAAACACTCAAAGGCAAATCCATACATTGACCCTGAAAATTTAAGGATGAAGTATTTAGTCAGATATTCTGAAGTTAGTCCTCTTCCTAGTAGTCTGTGGCTTCATGTCAGTGGTTTGCAGGTCCCTAATATTACTGATGCAAACAGCTTTTCACTTGTACTCAGCATGTAAACTGCATTTACTTCACCTGGAAGAGCTTTGTATGCTGTTGCAACTTATTTGTGGGACTTTGGTTTTAAAAGCAAAATGTCTTCCCTCAAGACTACATCTACCTTAACTGATACTGCTCCAACTCCTGGAATTACGCCTGTGCTCTACTGTATAGCCAGTTTACAATAAAAGTTTTAAAAGCAAAGTGTCTTCCCTCAAGACTGCATCTATCTTTACTGATACTGCTCCAACTCCTGGAATTACGCCTGTGCTCTATTGTATAGCCAGTTTACACTAAAAGTATGTTCTAAGCTCATACCACAAATTAGTCTTACTTTGTCTATTGTACAGGATACCTGCATACCACTGAGAGCCCCCCATACTCACCTGTTTAGAAACCTTGCCTCCATCTCTCTCTGCCATCTATAAGTTAGTCACTACCCTTGTGTCAACTCTCTCTTAGTTAACTATACTCTTTTTGTTTTTCTGTTTGTGGTTTTCCTTTAACTGTTTCATCTTACTGCAAATACCTGTGTATACCTCGCTATTACATCTCTTCCTTTTCTGTCTACACCTCCCCACCTCTTCTACTTACCTACTGACTCTCACTGTGTGCTCCTTACTGTTTCCCTCCTGGCCTGCTGATTGTTTCTTGTGGTGACTTTTCCTGGCCCATCCTGCTCCGTTCGGCCTCGCTACACTTGGATTCACTTCACTCCTTTCCCACCCCCCATATCATTTCTTTTATACCTAACCACCTAATCCCTTCCTCTCCTAATTCCACCCCATTCATGTCTGCTAAAACATTCTAAACACCTTACCCCCCCCCTTCTTATCACTTCAAAGTTTAGTCTGCTGCAAATCCTCCTTCTTTCTACATATCCCCTACTCCACCTACAGGTTGTTTCACTTAAATTTTACTTCAGCTCTCTAACAGGTCCAACAACTTACTTTTCCTAGTCCCTTACCCACTCCTCACTCCATCCCAGTCCTACTTCCCTACCTTAGGCCATGGCTTTTGCAACACTCTCTATTTTCCTCTTGCCTCCATTACTTCTCCTTCTCATTCTTACATCTTGTACTACTCCATTACCACCTGTCCATAGACATCCCACTAATCCCCATACTAACTGCTTCTCATCTCTGCAGTACTCTATTACAATCTCCTCCCCTATCTTTTCCATGAACATCCCTCTGCCTAAAATCAAACATCCTCCCCCTTACTCTCTAGCATCTAAAACCAAGACTAAGTACTTGACTTACAATCCATTTAAATTCAAACTTTACCAACTTCATGTAGCCCTGCTTCTATCAAAAGACATACATACAAATCCTGGGCCCATCCATCACCCCACCATGCATAACTCTACCTCTCCCTACTTAATAAACTCATCCTCTCCAAACAAACATATTTCCTTTTACTCTATGAATGCCTGTAGTATTCTAAACAACATTAGTGAAATCCATGCCTGGATAGCCTTCCACAACGCCGATGTCATCACCCTAACAGAGACTTGGCTAAAACTCCAGACCTCTGATAAAGACATTCTCCCCCGGTTATAACATACTCCGCATAGATCGCCAAAACAAAAAAGGGGGTGGCATAGCCATCCTCTACTCTAACCACCTCACAATTACAAGTATTATGAAACCTATCCCATCCTTTTCTCCTGCTGAACTACTTACAGCTAACCTTAAAATTAATGACCACGTCCCTATCACAGTAGCAGCCATCTATATTCCTCCAGGAGATAACATTCCTCTGCTCGAAAATATTCTTTCATACTTTTCTCAACACATCCCCAATGAAACTATCCTCCATGGGGATGTCAACATTAACTGGTTAACTCTCAGTAATCCAAACTCTAATACTCATATTAATTTATATGGCTTTACACAGCTAATCTCCCAACCTAACCATACAAACAACTCTCACACATCTAGTACTCATTGACTGGGTACTTGTATCTAATCCTTCCAAATATCATAACCCTGAAACCCTAGCAAACACCCTGAATGATCACTCCCCTATAAAAATGCTTAGGTTCACTCCCCACTTCTCAAAACCTCCTAAATTTATCGCTTGTCATAATCTCTCTAACTTCCATCCAGAAACCTTTGATGCCCTCCTCTCTAAAGTAAACTGGAAATTCCTTACCCAACTCCCACTAGAAGAAGCAGTCCTAGCTTTCAACTCTACCTTCCTTAGCATGTTAGACTCACTTGCTCACCTTCGCAAAGTCCAAATTAAGTCCACCATATCTCCGTGGCTTTCAAAAGCCACTCGTACCCTTATGATAACTAGAGACAAACTATGGAAAAAATGGTCACAAACTATGCTATCTGCAGACTTACAAAAATATAAATAACTCAGAAATCTGACAAAAAACACATAAACAAAGATAAAAAGGACTTCTATAACAAACCTCCCACAGCCTTAAAATCTAATCCTAAAAAATTCTGGAACTCTATTAACCAGATATTACATCCTGGTAATCTTAGCTCCCCCTATCCATGCCCAGACAAGACATCTGAAGAAACTGCCACTATCTTCAATACTTATTTTATCGATTCAATATCTAAGCTACTGAACCCTAACCCAAACTCCTCTACTACTAACATCTCTAACTTTTCTGAACCTACTCCTAATACTTTCTCCTCAAATACCTTCTCCCTCAAACTTGTACCTACTAGCTACATCAAAACTCTACTCTCTAAATTAAAACCATTCTCAGCATCAGCTGACAGTATTCCTTCCACTTTTCTTCTACTAGCAGCTGACTCTCTTGCTCTCCCTGTATCTATCCTAATTAATCACGCTGTCTCTGAATCTAAAGTCCCTTCCATCTGGAAACAATGCTACACTCTACCTATACACAAAGGAGGTAACTCCTCTGATATCTCCAACTTTACACCTATCGCTATCCTCTCCCCTCTCTCTAAAGTACTAGAAAAATGTATTCATAAACAAGTTATGCAGTATCTAATACAGGAAAATCTGCTTACACCATCTCAGCATGGCTTCAGACCCAAACATAGCACCACTACAGCTCTATTATCCTTCCTCAACACTGTCTCTATAGCCATGGACGACCATAAACTTATTTCTTGCCTATTCTTGGACTTCTCAAAAGCTTTCAACACTGTCTCACACTCTCTTCTGCTACACAAACTGCATAACCTCAACTTCTCCTCTGATACTGTTGCATGGTTCTCCAGCTACCTCACTGATAGATCTCAATCAGTGAGATGGCACTCTGCACTCTCCCCTCCTCTCCCTGTAAAAATGGGTGTACCTCAAGGGTCTATCCTAGGGCCTTTACTTTTTAATATCTTTACTAATCAGCTCTATACCTTCTGTCCTCAGTCATCTTTAGTCCAATGTGCAGATGACTCTACAGTCATCACCACAGCCAACTCTCCCTCTAAGCTCTTCTCAACTACTCAGGCATCTTTTGACTTAGCTGAAACATGGCTCTCCAATAATTAGCTCATCCTTAACCCTAAAAAAACGAAGCTGTTACTCTTCCTACCAAAAAAGTTCAGCAATATTAAACCCTCCATCTCCATACACTCCCAGTCAGGTAGAGTCCGGTACTAAGCTTTTAGGTGTAACCATCAATGATCAGCTTAAATTTGACTTGCATGTTAATAACTGTATCAAAAAGACTCATTCAGAACTAGGGCTCCTTTACCGTAACAAGAAATACCTTACCTCTAAAGCCAAGATTACTCTCTCTCTTACCTACCTTCTACCCAGTCTAATGTACAACTCTCAAATTCTCACAAATCTTAACTTAGCACTCCTGACCAAACTCAAATCTACCTACAACACCGTAGCTAGATTTGCTGCCCAACAAACCTACAAATCTCATCACTGTCTCTCTCCAAAACACCTAAACTGGCTTGATTTACCCCACCAGCTTCTTCTCTCTCAGCTCCAGATCATGCATTCTATCCTATACCAGCCTTCCTACTGCCCAGCACTATCCCCTCTCATCTCCCATTATTCTCCCTCCAGACCTCTCTGAAGCTCTAACCGAGACCTACTACAAATCTACAAACCCAAGTCTAAATGTGGATGCAACATGTACAGCTATCACCCCACTATTGCCTGGAATAGGCTCCCATTAGAAATCAGGACCCTTACACATCCTAAACAATTTAAAACAGCCACCAAAGAGCACTTTAAAAGTCACTGGTCCTACCACTGCACTCTCCCTCCTTAAACATCCTCTACTTCTCATACTTTAATCTACTTTCTGCACTTAACTTAACTCTTCTCACTAGCTCTCTCTAATCTTCCTTGACTACTCTTTCTACTGTCTTCTAAAATCTATTAAGCAAATTGCCTCAGAGAAACATTCTGTTGTAACTGTCTTGCCTTCATGCAACTATATTAGGATAAAACTGCATTTTTGTAACAACTTACCCCAAAAACTATACTAATCTTATTGACATATTTCTTTTTATACTTCTTGAAATAGTTATGCTATACTCCTGATTACTGACACTGTATAACATTGTATTGCTACTTAATGACTTGTGATAATCCTGTAACATTGCTGTTTAATGCTAATTTATAATGAAAATTGTATAATATGTTGGAGCTCTTCTCCCCGGGTCTCCGCTGAAAAAGGGATCTTCAGCTTAGTCGGATAATCCCGATCAACAAATGTAAAATAAAATAATAAATAAATAAATAAATAAATCAAGCAGTACTTACTGAAAATAAAGAATTAGCTTGTCAAGAATGATGGAAAGAGGGGAGTCACATGAATGGCTACTGTCTGACTACTACTAATGCTGGTCTCAGCACAGCTTCACTCTGTTGGGATACAATACTCCTTTGCTTCTTCTCTCACCAGAAGCAAAACGTTAGCACCAATTCCAAGAAGAAAAGCAGGCCACAGCCTGTTTGGCAAATATACAGAACCAACTGATATTTCCAACATCCTGGCAGATAGGTTCAGTGCTAAGTTTACCCCCCTCTCACCCTCCAAAGGGCCCATCTTAATAAAGGAAGAATGCAAAGCCCATGTAATCACAGATGAAGAAGTAAAGACTGAACTCTCCAAAACCAAGAACACAGCATCCATGGGACCAGACATCATCCCAGGCTGTGTACTGCATGAACTACAGAATGAACTGGCACCCCACCTAAGTACCATATTCAATCATAGCCTCACCTCAGGCTATGTGCCTACTGAATGATGCACAGCAATGGTTATCCCACTCCACAAAGGGGGTACCACCATGGACCCCAAAAACTACTGCCCCATTAGCCTGACGAGCCTGGTCTACAAGGCCATGGAACATATCATCTTGGAGCTTATAAACAAAGACATAGGTAACCTCCAAACCCAGGACCCCACTCAGTCTGGGATTGTAAAAGGTAGATCATGTCTACTAAACCTGATTGACTTCTTTGAAGCAGTCCCTAGAGCCGTAGATGATGGCAAGGTAGTGCACACAGCCTATCTTGACCTCGCCAAGGCTTTCTATACCATCCCCCACTCTGGAATTATAGATAAACTCACTAAACTGGGCATAAATCCCTATGTCATAAGATGGGTGGCCAACTGGCTCTCTAACAGAACCCACACAGTAAAAGTAGCAGACTCCAAGTTAGGCTTCAGACCAGTGATGAGTGGAGTATCACAGGGTTCGATCCTGAGTCCTCTCCTGTTCGGCATCTACTTCTCTGAAGTGCAGGTCAACACAGAAGGTCTTTGGCTAACAAAGTTCGCTGATGACTGCTAACTGGGAGCCATAATAGAATCACCTAATGATGTAGACATTCTACAAAAGGGCCTCACAGAGACATATGCTTGGTGTCAAAGTCATGGCCTCAAGCTCAATGCCAAAAAGTGCATTGAAAAACTCGGTACCCATGAACTACCACATAGGCCATAGCTCACTAAACACTGAAAGTGTGATAAGAGACCTTGGGACACAGGTGGACAGTAGTCTCCTTCTGATAACCACATCACCACAGTAGTCAGAAAATCCTTCTACATGGCACACCTCATCACAAAATGGTTCTCCTCTAGAAAAAAGGAGGTCATTTTTCCTCTCTACTCATCGCTCATCAGACCCATTATAGAGTACAATGCCCAGTTTGGCATGTATCTCACAAGACACCTACAACAATTGGAAAGGCCACAAAAATACCTCACTAAGAGGATTACTGGCTTCAAACAGATTTCATATGCAGACCATCTCAAAACACTCCAGCTCTACTCTGTAGCATATCACCTACTCAGATGGGATCTCTGCCTAACATACAAAGCTATGCCAAACCCAGAGCTGTTGGACATGCTACACTTAAAGAAATCCCAATCTCTCCGAACCACACACTCCAGGGACCTAAACCTTGTCACCACAATAAACAGAACATGCTGGAGGAATAGATTCCTATCCCAGAGACTTCCCATACTCTGGAACAAACTACCCATTCATGTCAAGTAAAGCTTCTCATTGGCCCTCTTTAAGAAAAATCTTGACCACTGGATGGGAAATAGAAAATTCACCCCGGGGATCACTTCTGTGGCTCTGCTTGACAGGGGCACAGGAAAATAATTTTCTTGGGTTGCAAAAGCCAGGGAACATTTTTGGCTAGGCTTATATAGGCCCCAGGGCCAATAGCCTAGTACCTACCTATGAACTTATGAAGCTATGGTGATCCAGAGTCTTGTCCCACATGATGTAAGGGTCTGCAGGCTTGTAGCCTTTTCCTGGTAGATGCCCTGAATAGCAACCAGACCAATCAGGTACGTTAAGCACAGACAATCCCTCTCCAACCAGAAACAGTCAGGAATCAATGCACTCTGCTCCTACTCTCACTAGGATCAGAATATAAGCGCAGATTCCAAGCTGTCTCATATAAAGCAGTTATTAAGCTTTCTGGTGATCAGCAGTCTCCAGGAAATAATTAACTGCACTCCTTCTCTCACCAGGAGAAAACAGAAGCACTAATCCCAAGAGGACTTCTGATAGGCAGAATGTGGACTCTCCAATAACTGGTGGTCTTGCAATAGATGCTTAAATGTAAGATGAAAAAATGGTTTATCCTAAACACTGCAGTGTGCACTAGAGGAGTTAGATGTGAAAGTAGGTATTTGGAGGGAACTTACCCACTAGGTGTCCGTGAGGTACTGTGCCATGCAGAAAGTGGCAGAACAGTGAATGTGTGTATGTGACATGTGGAAATCGTAGGTACTGCCAGGATGTTGGGGTGACACATTGATGATACAGTCATGTACATTACACCCTCCTTGTTGAATTATAATTCTTCCTATTACAGTACCTCTCCCCCAGTGGTCCAGGAGGGGATCTAATAGTTAAATGGGTGTAATCTATCACATTAAATACCTCAGGAAAAAATGTGCCATTCCATAGAAGGTGCGCATTGTACTGTTTCAGTCCTGTGGTGATACTGGGAAATAGATATGCTCATCTACAGGGGCCAAGAGTATATTAAGGAAGTGCAACAGAAGTCTGTGAGTTATCCCAATGTGCTCCCAGTCTGTCTCTGAATGGTCCCCATGGTAAGTATAATGAGGGCTATACATACCTTGGTATCCATAGGAAAAGGAAGGCCATGCACTCCTCCACTTCCACTTTGTGACCATACAAGTTCATCAAAGACCTTATAGTCTACTTGTCCACTCTAAACCATTCAAACACCTCCTAAGTCTCCAAGTTTGTAAAGGGTTTCTCTTTCCTTGAATCCTCTCCAGTGATGGCATGAAGTGCTGCTCAATGCACTGGAATGTGGTGCAATGGAGGCCTGTATTCCAAAGAGTGATACAGCAATGCTGGCAGCATAACTAAGCATCTTTGTTGATTGTGAAGTGACTGGAAAATGCACTTCCCTTTTTATAAGGTAAGTGAGCAGTGTGCTCTTTGGAGTAAAATGTGACTATGAATCACCAAAGGTGGAAATGACACCAAATTATCATTGTACAGACACATCATTTGTATACAATTTCTCATTTATATGTCATTATCTAGTCATTTGCCTATGAAGTTCCTTATGACTTTCCTAAGTTTGCACATAAGCTTATCTTATGTCTAAGAATTAAGTTTTGCATGCGTTTGTGTGCAACCAGTAAACATATCCACTCCGCATATGTGTAATAACTATGAATATCGCTCATGATGAAATAAAAGAAATGGACAGATACCCAAAAGATGTGATTGTGAAATTAATGGATAGTTTGAGTTCTGGTACTGTAATGAGTTATTTTTATCCAAAATGCACTAATTTAAAAGTAGATGCTAGTCTAAAAAAACATGATGCTATAGTAAGTTAAAAGAAATACTGAAAAGAGATAATTCCAAATGGAAAAAGTGGATATTTCTATTGCTGCAACTTGTGAGCATCCTCATGTTTATATCAAAGGGTCCTTAATATATTACTGTCGTATCAGAGAAAGATCCAGCGCAAGGCAACCTAGGCAGCTGCCCAGGGCCCATGTTGACTAAGGGGCCCAGCCTTGGAAAAAGCCGGAAAAAAATAAATAAAATGCTCAGTTTAGAAAAAAATGATTACCAGTTTGTATAAAAAAAAACATGCATACAAGTAGCATTGCCTGATCCATGTGCATAAATACATCATGAATCACAAAGAGCTGGCTTTCCCTGACCTCAGAAATATATGCATGTTAATACCTACACATATGGGAGATTCAGAATTTTTTATAAGCAGAAGGATGATGTGGAAGATTTGGAGTTTACTTTCAACATGATGTATGAGCAAGAGCAAAACTGAGTGAAGAACTTTTGCAAACAGATAGGTGTGTGTGTGTGTGTGTGTGTGTGTGTGTGTGTGTGTGTGTGTGTGTGTGTGTGTGTGTGTGTGTGTGTGTGTGTGTGTGTGAAATGCCCCATTTAGGGGCACTGTCTAGTTAAGCAACTTTGTTCAAAGTTAAACCCCAAACATTAACCATTATGCAGCAAGAACCTTAATCCTCCAGACTGTCTGCCAGATTTCTTTTAGCTTTTTCTTTGTATAAATCAAGGTGGATTACAGTCTGTTAATGTCAGTCACAAAATTACATAGCTACGTGGTTCAGTGTCAGTGGTGGAACATGTAAATTAGTTGCTGATACTGCAGCATATTTCTCAACTGTCTCTGATTTTGACTCAGATTTTAGCTCTGCCCCTCTTAATCCCTCCAATCACTGGTGACTTTAGAAAAAATGTGGCACATTACACTCAATAAGTAATAGCAATAATTAGAGTAATAAACATTTTTACTTCAGAAAATGTATATTACTTCACATTTGTCTTATTCTGTTACTGCTTCAGATTATTAGTACTAATATTTTAAAAGTGTCACTGACTGTCCCTGATTATTTCTGGATTTGTTCCTGATTCTGTTTAGATTTCTCACTGATTCATTGAGTGTTATACAGTGTGTGTGTGTGTGTGGGGGGGTGATGTACTCCTGAGTGTGCTGTCCTATGATGAGATGTTAAGTGAGGTCCTATTAGCTTGAGTTGGTGGTAGCTCCAGTGAATGTAAAAGATACCATGGCACTTACTGTAAAGAGTAGTAGAAGTTGCCTGATGCCCAGGCCAAATGTTTCCACTAGTATAAATACCACCTTGGGTCTCCCATAAAAGAGGCCACCATTCCAAGGGGACTAACCTGGTTACAAAGGATAAATAAAAAAATAAAACAAATATAATTCATGATGATGCAACACCTGTTACTTTGAACTTTGTAAGTGATTTAGACTAGTCTTCTCTTCTGTGTCCAGATTTGTAGAATATCTCTGCTTTTGCTTCATATTTTTGCACTGTTCTTGAGCAGATCTAGCTAATTTGATTGACAATCTGGATTGCTGAAAAACTGATCAACTAAAAGAAGCTAGATAATGTGAACAATGTTTTTGCAGCGGGGCAAGCTCCCTGCACTCCTCCACTTCCCCTGATAATTATATATACCATCTCCAAGAGTGCACTACAGTGGAGAAAAGGACACATTCCCCAATCCCCACTGTAGCATGATCTCACTCAGAATGGTTCAACAAACTAAACTGTTGACCATATGGTCTTGACCATATGAGTTTTGACAATCTAGTTCATCACTCAAATTAAGGGAAGCCCTTTGAGCAAGTCACTTAACCAGTTCTTCAGAGCACTGAAAATTTGGGCTAGTTTCCTCAATGGTCCACTAGACTTCAAGCCCAGTAACTAGCTATAAACCAAATAAATATGGTGTAAATAATAGAAATTGGTTGTAGTAAATAGTGGCACCCACATATGAGTCATAATCATTGTTTTTATTGTTTTTTGACAGTGTGTTTATTATTTGGCTATGAAGAAACTAGACAGCACAAAGTCTATGAGTTTAAAGGTAAGATTTTAACTATAAATACGTTTAATTTAGATTGTTTTTTTAAAGGCACACGTATGAAATGCACTGTGTTTGGGCTACAACAGTTTGTCTAGCACTTATGCAGTTGAGTAAGGCTATGAACTGTTAAAGGGCTGCTTCTTGCTGTACAGGATTTGAGTCCTTCAGCTTTCATTTTTTTTGTGTGTGTTACTTTAAACAAGTTACTTCACCATATAGTACTTCAAGGCTACTCCTGAAAATAGGACACTTGCATCCATTTGGAAGTTACTAGGGTTTTAACAAATACATTGCACATTTGTCTTATGAATTCCTGCATATTTCACATGCCTGCTAATTAGTGCTTCAATATATACTACCTGATTATGAATTCCAGCACATTTTTGTAGTTTAATGGGTTGACATATGAAATTTCACTAATTGTAGATTTCAAGAGAAAAAAAGTATACTGTTTCAAATGCTAAGTCTGTTTTCAATGTGAAAGCATTTTGTTTTGTTTAGAAAACAGATTTGTATTTTTTCTGTAAACATTGAAATAAAAGTTTTAAAGGAAATTCAAACCTCTGTGATAATTATAAAAATAAAAAAAAATAGTATGTACACTGACAGATTTAAACAGTATTTATGGTAGCTGGGATGAGACAGCCAAATAGTGGGGTATTGGTATGGCTGGCAGATGGCTGATTCATTACCGTGTATGGAACCCATTTGTTCACAATCCAGTCATGTTGAACCTGGAGGTGTATGCTGCAACAGTTTAGCAGTATTAGTCATTCAAGTAGGTCAGCCCTGTACTTACTTATGTCAGATGATATAGTTATTCCTGATGACAGAGAAGACATAGGGAGATCAAAAATGAGATGTAGGTGCACCACAAGCATATATGCCTGCCATCCAAAATTAGTATGCTATATGCAGTAATATTTCAATTTTTTTTGTATGAATTGTAGGTTGTTGAGCAAAGTTGTTGCAACATTTACATTATATTTGTTTTGCTTTATTCATTGCACTAAAGGGTAAATTAATTCATTATAGGTTAAGATTGTGTAATATAGTCTAAATAGGTTGCATTTCAGAAATATATTTTTGCAGCATCTACTTTACAGTCTCCAGCAATGATTAGAAATATCTGATCTTCAGCATTCATTACATAATCATTGTTGCAGATTTCACCATTTAGTTAACAACTGTTATTCTGTCAGTTAGTGCAGTGGACTATAGCTCCAACTTGTTAATGAGTTGCTTCCTGTGCCAACAGCATGGGGTTTGAATATTTCTATCTTTATTTACCTGCAGTGTGACATTGAACAAGTCACTTAACTTTCCTAGTTGCTCTAAAGCACTGTCTGGTTATTTGAGTTAAGGTCCTTAATAGTCACCAGTGCTATATGCACAATAACTATAAACCTATTGTGATTGTTTTCCAGCCATTCCCTATTACGTAGCTGATCTGGTTCAGGAAATGTTATGGCAATATCATCAGCACATCATTTTTACTATAACATAGACAATTTATTCTTCAAGGGCAACAGGCACTGCATTTGTAGATGAATCACTAAAATGCAAAGTTGTTTGCTAGCAGCAACCTCTGCATTAATAATAGTTCTCTCTAATGTGGAATTATTCCAATGGCTTTTACTTCTGCAGAGATTGTGTATTTTGACTGATACTGGTGGATTATAATGACAACAGTTTGAGTGGCCTTTTACTGTTGAAACATTCTGAAATTGGTAGTTTTGTCATTATTGGTTCATGCATTTTGCTTCACTGCTTACTGGAAAAAAATGTTCAAAAGTACAAATTTAAAACACTCTAATAAATGTTGCTCTATTAAATAATAACTAAAGTTTAATACAATCAGGAAGGCAAATCAAAGAATAAATACATTTATCCATAAACCTGAAAATGTGTGCAGGCATTCCTTGGTTAGAAAATAGACCAGGCCTCAAGGTACATGTAGTGTGCCACTGGCCAAATGCATTTTCAGTGAATTTGATTTCAAGGGCAGAGAAGTTTACTTTTGTCATGCTAAGTTGGTTTTCAATGTGAGACAGATTTTTTTGAGACAGTTTTGTTTAGCAAATGCTCATAACTGTGCTATAAAATTTGAAATAAAACTTTTAAATGAAATCCAAATCTCTGTTATAACTGTAAAAGCAAATGAGAAAATAGTATGTGTATGGATAGGTTTGAAGTATGTGAAAAGGATGATTGTAGTTCAATGCAAAATAATTGTAAAAAAAGAGGTAATATGTGCATTTCCCCTTCATCTTTCAAATATGCATTCAGCTGAAGTAACTGAAGGAAGGGAAAACCTGTGCAACAGAAACATCAGATCACCATTGTTAGCAGAAGAGCTTTTGCAAAGGTGTAACCAATACCACATCACAAAATCTTTGTCTTGTTTCACTTTTAACCTCATATTACACATTATTTATTGATTTATTCATTTATTTTGGCGAGTGGGGTAGTGTGACTGAACTGTGTTAGCCCCTTTTCAGTGGATGCCCAGGGAGACAAGCTCCAGTTACAAAATGGGCAGTTTTACACAATAGAGAAAAATGTAAAGTTAAAAATTACAATATGGGTATACAATAACTGAAAGTGAGATATACTAGAGAATAACAAATGCATGGGTTTGAAAGACACGCATGTAAAAGTGAACGGTGAACTAAACCTTCAAGGAATGTATTTAGACAATGGGAATGGAGAGTTAATATGAAGTGCTGTTTCCTTCTTTTAAGGATGGGGCAAGATTTATGGGATAGCAAGCTAATTAAAATGTTTTACAACAATACAACATATATCAAAAATATGAGCATCAGGTAAAGTAATAGGTCTGTAAATAAAAAGAAAAGAAAAAAGACAGGTGCATAAAAATTGTACATGACAGTGCTTTTACCTAGAATTCTTAAAAGTGCTTAACACTCACTGAAATTGCATAGCTCAGGTTGGTCAATTTCTATGATAGTGAGAAGAATTGATTCAGAGAACAGCTATGGCCATAATGAGAATGACCTCATTACTGGCTCATTGGCATGTCTCTGAGTTGCACTGTAGCTAGTAGTAGTTCTGTCAGACATGATGGTGGTAGTGTTCTTCCAAAAAGCCCAAATATTTCACTGGCAAAAGCACTTCCCTATGCTTGTGTACATACATATATACACATGGGCACACACACACACACACACACACACACACACACACACACACACACACACACACACACACACACACACACACACACACACCACCAGACAAGTACCTCCACAGTCAATCACATTCACTGAAACACTCATCAATTCACCTACATGCATGCTCCAATGGGTCTATGTTCTTTACTCGAAAGTATGGTTCATCGAACCTTACTTCCGCGAAAGTGCATTTTGTCGAAAATGCTCTTTCGCGGACATATAAAAAAACCTAAACATAAAAAAAACCCAACACATTAAACACTGATATGCAGGGGGCAAGCCCCCCTGCACCCCCCATGTGGGGGGCTGCACCCCCACACCCCCCACCCCAATGTGAATAAATTTACAGAGTGATGCCTAAGTAAACTATAAACATTTATGTTTTAGCAGAACAATGCACTCCAAAACATTTGGGTCCTTAATATATTCTAGGATTTAGAATACCTGACATCTGAGGTAACCAAATGTATGTGGTCATTTGTTTGACAGAAATTCCATGAACTCATACTACAGATAATTTTAAGTTATATACACTAAGTGTGACTATCCTCTCCTAAAATATGTAACATGCTAGGAGATGCCTCCTACATACACTTCAATATATAGGTTCATAGGTTCATATGTAGGTACCAGGCTATTGGCCCTAGGGCCTATATAAGCCTAGCCAAAGGTACATTGGCTTTCGCCATCCAAGAAAATTATTTTCCTGTGCCACTGTCAAGCAGAGCCACAGAAGTGAACCCCAGGGTGAATTTCCTATCTCCCATCCAATCATTAAGATTTTTTCTTGAAGAGCGCTAGTGAGGAGCTTTGTTTGATATATATAGGTAGTTTGTTCCAGAGTATGGGAAGTCTCTGGGACAGGAATCTATCCCTCCAATATGTTCTGTTTATTGTGGTGACAACGTTTAGGTTCCCAGACCATGTAGCTCTTAGGGATTAGGATTTCTTTAAGTGGAGCATGTCTAAAAGCTCTGGGTTTGACATAGCTTTGTGTGTTAGGCAGACATCGCCTCTGAGTAGGTGATATGCAACAGAGTAAAGCTGCAGTTTTTTGAGACAGTCTGCATAGGGCATCTGTTTGAGGCTGGTAATCCTCTTTGTGAGGTATTTCTGTGGCCTTTCCAGTTGTTGTAGATGTCTTGTGAGGTACATACCAAAAGGGGCATTGTACTCTATAATGGGTCTAATGAGTGACGAGTAGAGGGGAACAATGACCTCTTTTTTCCTGGATGAGAAACCTTTTGTGATGAGGTGTGCCACGTAGAAGGATTTCCTGACTACTGTGGTGATGTGATTATCAAAGGAGAGACTACTGTCCACCTGTTTCCCAAGGTTTCTTATCACACTTTCAGTGGTAAGTAGACTACCGCCTATGTGGTAGTTCATGGGTACTGAGCTTTTACCAAAACGGATGACAATGCACTTTTTGGCATTGATCTTGAGGCCATGGCTTTGACACCAGGCATCTGTCTCAGTGAGGCCCTTTTGTAGGATGTCCACATCTTTTGGAGTTTTGATTATGGCTCCTAGTTTGCAGTCATCTGTGAACTTCATTAGCCAAAGACCTTCTGTGTTGACCTGTACTTCAGAGAAGTAGATACCAAACAGGAGAGGACCCAGGACTGAACCCTGTGGTACTCTACTTGTCAATGGTCTAAAGTTGAATTTGGAGTCTGCTACTTTCACAGTGTGGCTTCTGTCAGTGAGCCAGTTGGCAACCCATCTTGTGACATAGGGATTTATACCTAGTTTAGTGAGTTTATCTATAATTCCAGAGTGGGGGATGGTGTCGACAGCCTTGGCAAGATCTAGATAGGCTGTGTGAACCACCTTACCCTCATCTACTGCTTTGGTGACTGCTTCAAAGAAGTCTATCAGGTTTAGGAGACATGATCTGCCTTTTACAAACCTGAACTGGGTGGGGTCCTGAGTTTGGAGATTACCAATGTCATTGTTTATAAGTTCCAGGATGATACGTTCCATAGCCTTCCAGACAAGGCTCATTAGGCTAATGGGGCGGTAGTTTTCGGGGTCTGTGGTGGCTCCCCTTTGTGGAGTGGGATAACTGTTGCTGTGCGCCATTCAGTGGGCACATAGCCTGAGGTGAGGCTATGATTGAACATGATACTTAGGTGGGGTGCCAGTTCATTCTGTAGTTCATGTAGAACACAGCCTGGGATGTCGTCAGGTCCCATGGATGCTGTGTTCTTGGTTTTGGATAGTGTGTTTTTTACCTGTGCAGCCATGATTACAGGAACTTTGCATTCTTCTGTTATAGAGATGGGCCCTTTAGGGGATGACAGGGGGGTAAAGTTAGCTCTGAACCTATCTGCTAGGATGTTGGCAATATCAGTTGGTTCTGTATATTTAGTGCCATTGTGCTGTAACTCAGAGCAGATCTGAGTGTTGCCATTGAGATTCTTGACATAGCTATAGAATGCTTTGTGGTTGTCTTTAGAGTCAGTGGCGATTTTGTTTTCATAACTAGCTTTGGAGGATTTATGAGGGATCTCAGCTTCTTACTGAGGCTGACCAGGGAGTTTCTCCAATCATGGGATTTTACTCTTTTTTGCAACAGTTTCTTTCTTCTGTTGTAGAGGTTGTTTATGGCAGGGGACCACCAGATTGGCTTCCTTTTTTTGAAGGATAACATCTTGGTTCTGTTAGGGATTGCATGATCCATGCATTCGTGTAAGTGCTTATAAAGTGCATGTGTGTAGGATTCAGCAGTCATACCTCTATTGTCCATCAGCATGGGTGTCGTGAAGTTTGCCACTTCTGTCTTAAGAAGCGTGAACTTGGCTTTGGAGACATTTTTTACTCATCTCAGATGCTGCTGCTTCTAAAAGAAAGGCATACAGTGTCTTATAACTACTGAAAATGTGAACAACTAGCTGAGATAAACTGAGATTCATAACAATGGGCTTTAAACTGTCATATCAATCAAGTTTTAAGCCTTTTATTTTGTCTACGATCACTTATGTGGAAGGGATTATATTGTTACCTGAAGTGACAGGAAAACGTTTGACAATTTTTCCCTTGGATTTCAGGTTTCAGATGTTATTCAGTTAAAAGAGATATTGTACATTTTGAGGAAATCAAAGCAGTGCCAAGGAATGGTAGATATAATTGTGCTTACTAGAGTTTATATACTAGGTATTTGTTACAGGATAACACAGTATGATGCTTCAGTATCTGGAAAAAATAAATATATATTTTAATCAATAAATTGCAGCAAATGGCTTATAAAAAACAGTAATTACTAGTTTGCTATATAATGCAAAAGGATAAAGTTCCTCTTTTAGTGCAGACAGCCTTAGTCTGATTATAGGGTCCAGGCAACCTGAGGAACTAATAATGAAGGGATGGGAGTAAACAGACTAATTCTGGTTCAGAAGGATGGTTTGTGTAGAAAAAAGTCCACATGCCACCAGGTTTAAAAACAAATGATTTAATAATGATGTTTTCAGGTAAAAACCCTTCTTCAGACATACAATACAGAAACTTTACACAATATTTAAACTCAAACAACCCAATCAGCTTGATGTACCAATGAATCAGTCATAGTTACTAAAAGTAAGGTCTACGCCTACAAAGAATTGGTCTTAAAGGCACCACACCATTGAGTCCTGGATACCTATTTGCCCCAGCTCAATAATCCAACTAGTTTCACAATATTCGGTATAACTAGAAATGTCTCCCCCTCTAATATTTTTACTTTTCTTTTCAGGCATTGCAGCAAGTAGCTAGTGATATTAGAGGGGGAGACATTTCTAGTTATACTGAAAATGTAAAGTTTCTGTATTGTATGTCTGAAGAAGAGTTTTTACCTGAAAGCACTAACATCATTATTAAATCATTCATATTTAAGCCTGGTGGCCTGTGGACATTTTTCTACGCATTCTGTAATATTTGGGACCACAGACCTTAGGTACTCACAACTTTGGTTATTTTTTGCAGAAGGATGGTTTGGCTAAGTCCTGCTACTCAATTTCCATCTGCCAAATGGATATAAGGTAGGTTTAAGTAATTGTAACATGGTAAGTAGCATTTACTAAGGAGTGCTCCTAATCTGTTTGGAAATTGCGAAAGGCTACAGCACTTGTCCTCAGCTACTTTCTCAGTATTGTAGGTTTTAGGGTACCTACCACCTAGTATGTTATCATCCATGTAAAAGTTAGCAAAACTCTAAGGCTGATATCACACCAGATACTAACCAGTCTGTTACACAAAAGAGAGGCATTTGTTCATGGGATAGATGCTCTGGCCTCAAGGAAGCTGAGTTTCCTAGGAATAAACCAATGGTCATTGCCATTGAGACAAAAATATAGAAAAAATAATTACTTTTACTGAAATAAGATATGTAGAGTCATATTAGAAATGGACAAGTCCTACTGAAATTTCAGATGTTAATGTTTTAGACGTATATGAAAGTCATTGTAGAAGCATCTCCTAGGGCTGTCCTTACTGATGGTTTGCCTAGCCCTAGTGCATGCAGATCTAAAAAATGAACACCGTCCTGTTATGTATCTTTGTCAGAAAATGGTTTCCTTTTCTGCTGAAATGGAGTTTTTCACTGAAGAACACAGAGGGATATATAACTAGTTCTTCACAAATGATTATTACTCAAAACTTTTTGGTAACACTGTCCACAAAGAAAAAATATTGAAAAGTTTGACTTTTGCGAAAGCATGCTCAGTAAATCTTGAATAAAGAAGTATCTCACAGAACTCTATCTCTAAAGTTTTTTTTTTTTTCATGATAGGTCAAGTCCAAGTCCAGATGCTATAAAAATGCAATTCTGTATTTAAATATTGCTGTTGTTGCTGTGTGTTTTTGATTTGCTAATTGCTGCTCTGTTGTTTTGTTTATGCTAATTAGTTGATAACTCCTGCTTAGTAGTTTAGTTATCCTTTTGTATATTTTTTTCTTAGTGTGTTACCTTAGACTGTTACAGTGGAGCTTTTCTCCTCGGGCCTCTACTGAAAATGGACATGTATCCAGTTAGACTAGCCCGGTCAACAAATGTAAAATAAAATTAAATAAATAAAGTATTTTCCCGACTAAATATGGGTATCTTCTTAACAGCTTTCCTCATAAGATCTATGGATGTATATACCAACTCATTTACACCTGCAATAGTACATGTTTTGCGTATAGGTGTGTCATTTTGAAATCAAATGGCAAAATATGAATTTTAAATCCAACATTGTAGCAGCCTTAAGAGATGAAATTATCAGTTCCTTATTGGTAGCAGTTCTACCTCTCAATTCTCCAGATTTTTCCCTCTGATTTTTCGTGTGTTCCACATAAAATTTGTGCTTTTCTGGCAAATCATTGAAGACTGAAGTCATCAAAAATTAACAGAGATTTGTGTTTTAGGCTTCATATCTTTTGGAAAATACATGTTAATACAAAGCATATTATTCTATCAGGTTTCTAAGTTTATAAGAGCAATATTTAAAAATTGTCCTTAGTTTTTGGCCTTTGTATCCCTGTTATTTCTGGTTTGGTCCAGAATTCTTGTACTAAGAGGTTAAGAGGTATGATAGCAGTTAAAGGCTTTAATGTCAGAAGGCACACAAATCTCCTAATATAAGTACCTATTTGTCCAATTTTAGCAGTTGCATTAGTGTAAATATCTTCGGTTTCTTCCATGTTCTGTCTTCTTGGAAGATTTACAGTTTTCTTATATTTATACAATTTCTGTTTCAGTTGGACAAGCAGTTGTATTTTTTTTAATTTAACATTCCTTTTGTTAGAGTTACCCTTTTCTGTCTCTCTTGTGTCCTCTTCATTTCTTTTGGATAAATGATTTATTATTTTATTATGTGGTTGCTAAAGCAAGTTAATAAGACTTTGATCTCTGCATGTTCCAACTAATTCATATTCTGCGTCTATATTTCCATGTGCTTCCACATCATGTTCCTGGAATTCATTTTAGTCCTTCTTCTGAGTGCACTTTGATTCACATTATCTCATCCAGTTTAGTCATCCAATGTGTTAATACTTATTTTGATTTGAATGTCATCTCTGTTTACAACTGCTGCCTTACCATTTGTTTTATTGACTTTTGGAATAATATGCTTGGATGCCAAAGACTCAAAATTTGGCAATTCATACAAAGTTGCTAAATTATTAAATACCATTTTGAGTTTACTATATTTATCCATACTCTGTGAATTATTTACTAATGAACTACTATTACTTTCAAGATAATCAGTTTGGTCCATTTGACTGATTTCACATTCCCTGAGTAACTTTTTCTTGTTCCTCCACCTTTCTTGAGATATTTTAATTTTCATTAATTGACCTCTTACTTATTAATGCACGTGTCAATCACATTTTTAATTGCTTAAGGAAATTATATACATTTTCCTATTGTTTCTCAGTGAGTACCTATTTATTTTTAGTTGTATTTTACCTGGTTCCAGATTGTTAGGTATAGTCACTTCATTTAATTTTACTACCTCTAAGTGATGCTGCGGTAGCATTGTCGCCTCACAGTAAGACGTTGTCCTGTTCGATTCTAAGCTAGAGAATCTTCTGTGTGGAGACATGCATGAATAGGCGTACCTTTGTTGTAGGTTGTGCGTCAGGGCCAGCAACTCGGCACATAAAAAAAATCTACTGCCAATCAATAGCGGACCGGAGTTCCGCTGTGGCGACCCCTAACAGGGAAAAGCTGAAAGACACAACAACAACAACCTCTAACTTGTCTTGAGTAATCCTTTTCTCAAAATTATTATGGCTTTCCCCTTTAAGTGAGTTATCATTATATACATCGTTAGAACTAAGAATTCTATATTAATTTGCCCATTTATTCCTTCCTATGCTGAATTTTCCATGCATTTTTATATTATCTAGATTAGTAGATAGAACATTCCAGAAGTCAAACAGTTTTGTATAAAATATATGTACTCCAACTAAATGTTTGTTATCTGCTGATAAATACATTTTTCAGTAGCTGTACACTATTAAAAAAAAAACCCTCAGCAAGCAAATACTCAAGTGCATACATATTTAAAGAATCAAATGTACGTCTAAAAACAAACAGTAATTCAGATATCTTTATTAAACAGACTAATAGAGGCTAAGTAAGCTAAACAAGATAGAACATGTCAACATAAGCTAAAAAAAAGTGATATGCAGTAAATACAATGAATTCCTAATCTATCAAATTGCTATTACACTCTTATAACTAATGCCTTTGTTTCATGGAAATAATGTAAGATAAAGTTACAAATAAAACATATATCATATTGTCATATGCTGAAGAATCATAGATGCAAGAATGATAGCAACACTATTAATCAAGTGAAAAAGCAAAATGTATCCCATTTTCTTGCAATATTCTGTATTAACTATAGTGCAGCTATTAATAAAAATGACCGTTACTCATATATTTCACAGTGTAATGTAAGCTTGAATTAGACTACAAAAAGTATACTTAACAATTAAAATAATGCCTTATGAAAATCAAATACCTGGTATGAAATGGTCCCATAAAGGTATTTCCCTATTTCCCACATTTGCACATGCTCATAAATGACTGCTTGGCTTTTGACTGCTCACAGGAAACAAGTACTTAAGAGGAAAGGAGAGTTTGCTTTAACTTTCACTAAACCATCAATGAAAATAACATTTATAACCCCCCCCCCCAGGCACTCAGTTACCTCAGATCGTCATTGTCAAGAGTCCTACAACACTGGTAAGTAGGCACTCAGTTACCTCAGATCGTCATTGTCAAGAGTCCTACAACACTGGTAAGTGCAGTGAGGAAAAAAATAAAGTCAGGAGTGACTGTTTACAGTTGCAAGCAAATAATTTAATAACAGAAATGAGAAGTTGTCTCTAACTGCACTGAGCCACAAATGAAAATTAAATTTATAAACATACCTCTCAGGCACTTATTTACCTCAGGCTACCAGTGTTTAAGGTCCTACAAGAACAATGAGTGCAGTAAAGAAAAAAAGTAATGTCAAATGTGCTTCTACCATTTGAAAGAAAATAAGTAACCAAGATGGAGAAGAAATGCCCTCTAACTTTCCATGAAGCACCAATGAAAACAGTATTTTTAAACATGCCCTCCTGGGCACTTAGCTAATTTAGACTTTTATTGTTAAAGGTTATACAACACCAGTGAGTGTAGTAAGGGATCTAAACATTCTCAGTGACTTTGATAGAACTTGATATCGTACACAAAGAAAGATTTTTTTTCTCAAGTAAATAACTTCCCACTATGAACAGATGTGGAAAAAATAATAACAAAAAACATATGTATTCCTGTTTCAGACAGAGAGTGGATGTTTGTTATGGAGTGAATGATCTATCTCACTCTACAACATCAGCTTAAGGTTAGAGAAGATACAGGACACTGAATGATGTAGGAAATGCTGGTAGCATGAATGAGAAGAGGGATCCTGAGCTTGTACCTATACCATCCCAGTTTCCTGAGAAACATGCAGTGATAACACCACCAACATGAGTTAATAATGCAGACTAGTGGTAACTACTTACCTGTTGGGTCAAGAGATGAATATGGAAACTTATGACAAGTAATGTACCACAGAAACGTTTGGAAACTTGAATGATCATTATGAGCAATTGTTTGGATTCATTAATTAAGCAATATAGTGGAGTAGCTGGTGTGACCATTGCTATGCTGTTTGTATCTTAATTTACTGTCCTAAATCCTTGGGTGATATCTGATATTTGATGAATAAGACAGCTTCAGTGGAAACCCAATTTTTGCAGGTTATAACAAACCTGTCTTTAGCCCACATTCCATTCATTTTAACAGTGAACAGTATGAATATACTTTGTCATAATAAAATAACATCTTTGAATCCTTTGACAATGATTACATGAATACAAATTTCGCATGACTCTGGAGACTTAAATAACTGACTAATGAATAACAGGATCAAGTGCACACTGGACAGCCTTAAAGGCATTGTCAGTACTCTGTACATCACCAAACTATGTTAAATAATGAGAAACCAAGAAAAAATCCCAAGGATTTCAACTTCCTGCTGTACGTGGACCAGAATGAACCTCTGGCATTTTAACAATCAATGTCTCAGAAATGAAAACACAACAATTCATTGTGATAGGATCAATGCCCAGAACTGTGCATTGCTTAAGAAGGAGAGATTTCTCAATGGCATCAAATGTTTTTAGAAAAACTCAAAAACATTGCAGAACTTACTCTTTTTACCTCTGCATATATACACTCAGTTGAAGGCAATCACCTGATGGTTAGTATGGAAAACAAGTTTATTATCTGATAGGCAAAATAAAATGGATCAAGGTAGGTAATTTGTAGTTTACCTACTTCCATCACAATTACCTTTACAAGTGGACAAAATAAGGCATTGAGAGATAGTTTCAAAAGTTCTAAGCATGCCTGCTTTATGAATGTTAATGACATTTTTTCAGGTAAGTAGGATCATTTCCTTCTTTGAAGTTCATGCTAATCATTTTTCACTGGAAAATACAAGTCCACTTGCAAGCTATAGAAATTCAAGTCAAATATTACAGGCTGATGAAGAGCGTATTGTCTTATCTCAGAGAAGGGTTTCTGTAGCTGCTATATGTGATGTCTGGTGGGCTGAATCCTCCTTGCTGAGTTTTGTTATCAACAGATAAACTTTGCATAACAGGGAAATAGTGGTAGGAATCCAGAGAAGGGTTAAACATTTTAGCAATTCAATTATCATTAACAAAAGAGATAGGTATGGTACAAGTTAGTTCATCTAGAGTGAATAATTTGTTAATTCCCTTCCAGTAATTACTGGAAAATTGAACATTTGACTGCATTCTCCTAAAAAAGCCAATCTTTTGCCCCTAATAACTGCATTGATGACAAAGCTTATTTTTTCCCAGTTTTGAAAAGTGCAATTAGTCCAACTTTTGAAGCATTACTTCCAAAGTTGCTGCATTGACTGTTGTCTTTTTTTAGCTTTGGAGTTAACCAGACAGCAGATATCTACAGTGGCAATGTTGATGCTCCATTGAATGTCATTGCTATGAGAAAAAAGATGGAAACTGACATGTAGATACCTAAATGGCAAAAATATGAATGTGCAAGAAATAATTCTTATACACAAATAAATAAATCAATCACTCCATGGAAAAAAGATACACACACACACACACACACACACACACACACACACACACACACACACACACACACACACACACACACACACACACACACAAACGCACATGTGCACATATATTTATGGGTACTAGTCATCCATTCATTTAGTGTTAGATTAACAGCTCCCTAGACGACTGCATATGGTCACCTAAGTAGCTGATTGACAGATATGTAAGACTGCAGAAATCCAGGCCTTGGGAAATTTGCCCTTACCCAATGTTTAATGCAATCTCGGAGTTAGTATATATAATTAGCAAGAGTACAGGAGGCTTGGCCCCTGCAAAAAAAACAATGTTTTATTTTATTTTTAAAAAGTAGAAGATTGCATCCACTAAGGCTGTTTCTCACAGCATGTGCAATGATGTGTTGCTTGAGTTTTAGACCTTATGTAGTAGATGTTTTTACAGCTGACTTTGGGTGTTTTCACTTATTATTGGTAAACATATACATACATATCATACTGTTTCACTTAAAATTATACTTACAAACTGGTTGACTTTAGAGAAGTTAAGTCCTCTACAGATCTATTAAAAAGATATGGTTAAATAAGAAACAAGTAGCAGTCACTTTGATGACAAGTAAAAATGCTGCAAAACAGTAGTAAATGTCTGATATAATAAAAAAGACTGTTATTTAGATAAATAATTCTATCTGTACCATTTCACATTCATCCTGATTTTGCTTGTTCTGATGATGCTCAAATTCCTTTCAAGAATCAATAATCATTTTACCACATAACAAAGAAACTTAGCTAAATGCCATTGAAAGCCATTGAAAGTAGTTATATTACATTGTCTAATGAATGTCATTAGTCATGTCTTTTTTTTTTTTTTTGCTAGAGAATGCTTAATTCTCATGCAAAATACTTTAGAATGCAAGAAATACTAACCTCAAACTATGATGGCAGAAATAATACTTTGAACTGTAAACATTACCTGAGGTGATCTTTAATTGCATACTATATGTACCCTTTTAACTGCAGCCTGTCAATTAGGTACATCATAGTTCTCAGGTATGAGACAAAGAAATGAAGAAAACAATTGTGTCTGTACCTCATTTGCATGTAAAATGCAGTCAATGCGAATTGATCAAAACCAAATTAACAGCAATTGGTTCCAATATTTTTCCTGTTTACACATTAGCCTGCTACCTTTAACAAATAGATGTATTGAATTCAGCTTAGCAATTTAAGCATGAATGCATTGGCCTTTAAAGAGAAACTTATCTTTAATTAAAATCATGCCCTAGTTCCAGAGCAAGCTTATTCACAATTTTGCAAGAAAGCCAACTTTGTAGAAAGCTAAATGATTCCACCATCATTTTGTGTATAGAGCTAAGCCCACTTTGGTGACGCTGTTTTCTTTCTTTAAACACATTCAGTGATGCAATGCTGATAAACTGAAAGCTGATTCTTCAGGAAAAATTTTAACCGGCAATCTATGAAGACTTTAAAATTGTCATTCTAGAACAAAAAAACAATACTTTTTTTCTTAGATCCTCAAATGCAAGTCAAAAGGATTTAATTCATGCATGAAGAAAAATTACCTTAAGTGAAAATTTACTGCTAAAATATACATGTTAACACTGAAATGACATTCTGTATTGCATGATGTTTGTTCTACTACCTTTACCTATAATAGGCTATTTTCCTTAAAGATGGCTTAAAATGGTAAATCTAACTGGATATTGTTTTCTAAATAAGAAGTCCCTGTTGACATCATATTGCTCAAAGGTAACATTCAAACTGTTTCACTGGCAGTAAATATCGTTTGTAAAACTAATGTGAGTGAAAAAAAGAAATGAGAACATAAATCATGGATATCAAGGGTCATATATTTTTGAACAGTTGATAAAACTAAAGAAGAAGTGAAGCAGTAGTGGTAATCTGCTACTGCCATGGGCAATCAGAATCACTGACACAGTTTGCTGGCAAATGATTTCCTGCCACAATGAACACATGTTCATGCCACTCTGACGGGCTACAGTGAATTATATTTTCTTGTGGGTTAAGGTACAAGAAAGACCTCCACAGGGTTAACAGGATTTTTCAGTCAGCCATTTATAATAACTAAGAGCCCCTTGCCTTTGCTCTTAAGTCCCACTAGTCATGTCCATTGAGTCTTCCCTTTTCATCCTTTCTGTCTGTCTTAACACCTTGCCTCGTCTTATAGGGGTTTTCCTTTCCAAGTAGAGCTTATCTCAATGGAAGTCACTTGTTTTTATTTCCTAGTAAAGGTGAAGAGACAGGATGCAAGCATGCTGTTATCTGTGACTAGCATGGCTGCTTCCTTCACCAGTTTTACTAACCTCCCTTCACAGCTGCCAGTAAGCTTAATAAAACAAGGATGCATAATACTTGGAGCATGGGTGCATTCTTCCAAACACCTGCAGGGTCATGCTTCCTCTTCTCTACCAGGTCAAGCTAATACAGTGGCATCTCAAAATAACCCTGTTCCTAAGACTCATCAGCCACTTTTACCCCTAATTGTTGAGCTCAAAGCAGGAAGGCCCATGCTGCAAACTTAACAGTGGCAGCTGGGGCACACAGTCAGGACATTATCTGTGATATGAGGCCTTCTCAACAGGCAGTGACCTATTTGCCAGAAAATCCATAAAGATACATTACTATCATACCCTTAATGTCAGTTTGTTTGTTTGCATATCTATTTATTTATTTTCAGTTTATTTTATTTTATTTTACCTTATAACTGAATAGGTAAAGTGACACCATAGTAGTATTTACAGCCACAGTACAGTAACCAGAAGTAGTTAGACTATAAACACGGACTTATTTGCAAACAATAAGATAGCATCCTTAAACAGCATATTCAGTTATACAGAAGTAACAATTGCAAAAGTGTACAGACCAGATATAAAATAAGCTGTTGCTATCATAAACCACTGCACATGCAGACATTATTTATTTTACATTTTTAGCTACATAGGTAGCCTAATCAAAATACCCTTTTCAACCATGACTTGAGCCAGTGGCACCCACAGAAACTGAGTTTAAGATTTTCAAAATAAGATATAAATACATCTTACTAAAATAGAGCGGGATCCCCATTCAACATTTTAGGGTAGTTTTATTCATAAATGAGCAATTTATACATTAGAGAGGCATGTGAAAGATTGGGTCTGCCACTAACAGGTAGTCAGCCAGTTCAGCTGAAAAGAACATAATGCTACAATGATGTCCCCTAGCTAGTAAGATGAATGGACACCCAGCTATGGGTTATTGCTTTAATATTCTGCCCTGTAGGTACATCCAGATTTAGTTTAACATTCTTTTAGTAAACCAAAATCTGTCTGCTCTTATAAGGACATGAGAGTGACCAAGTGACAAAAAGGCTCTGGATATTTCTATAAATATGGCACCAGTTAAAACTCTTATTCTGTATTCCTATAGATAGTGTACTAATACTATAGATGGTAGTAAGGTTACTAAAGACATTTCCAAATCCATGTCAAACATCAGCTAGGTGGTCCTACTCAATGATATGCTGAATGAATTGGCTCTATACAATACTTTTTAAGATTTTAGTTTATATTTCTACCATGAAGATGGGAGAAAATTTGGGAATAAGGAAAATTGTGACACGCTTCAGGATGGAGGGCAAGATACTGCCTGTAATGGACAGATTATACCCTTTTTTAAAGAAGAAAAAGTGAGTGAATAAGGCAGTTTTTTGTGCTAGATCTTGTTCAGTTTTTCAAATAGATTGTAAATTGTGTCTGAGGATATTTTCCAGAAGTGAAAATTTAGAATAAAGTCAGGAAGAGCTGACTCATTTTCCCCAGTACTAAAAGAGTAAGAAGCTAAATAATTGCTATTGTTATGTGAGACAAAATTGGAAACAGCTGTCCATATTTGTGGTGTGAGAGGTATGATTCTTAGCATACCAATCATTCTTCAATAAATTTCCAGAACAATTCTAACAAAGGCTGGTTTGGCTGCTTCCATCAGTATCTTGCATTGTGTTTTAAATAGTATAAAGTGTTGGCAGAAGTCATCATGGTTGCTGTTATTTTTGTAAGAAAAAATTGATGCAATATTTTTCTATGTATTGAGGTTTGATTTCAATGGTGATCCATGAGGATTTTGTGGATTTCAGGTGCTCTAACTTTTCAGGGAAAAATAATGGTGGAATCACATAATCAATAGGCTGTATAACAGAAGGAAGAAAATTGTGGCAAAAATTAGGAGGTGCAGCAGCCAGCAGGATAAAAGCACTGTCATTAAACTAAACAAATATCTCAGAGGACAAATAAAGTCTACTAAAACCATATTTGAGGTGGATCTGGCCTCCCAAGCCAAGGACAACCACAAGGCATTCTTTAGCGATGTCAGCAACCTCAAAGACAATACACAATTATGTGCAGAGCTCATTGCAAATGGAGGCACCTATACTGAGCCAGAAGATATAGCAAACCTACTGGCTGATAAATTCACCTCCAACTTTAGCCCTCTCTCCCCCTCAACCTTTCCTCAGGAAATACCATCTAATATAACCCCCCCCCCCGGCCATCACTAGGGAACAGGTCCTTAATGCTCTCTCTTAGGCCAAGAACACTGCATCAATGAGCTCAGAGAATATCCCAGAATGCCTTCTAAATAGCATGAAACACAATCTATCAGGGCCTCTGGAATTGTTATTTAACTATAGCCTCTAAATAGGCTTTGTGCCGAATAAATGGAGAACAACAACAGTCATCCCTCTGCAGAAAGGTGGGCCATCTACAGACCCTGCAAACTACACACCCATAAGTCTCATCAGTCTTATATGTAAAGCCATGGAAAGAATTATCATTAAAATGATCAATAGTGATATAGTAAACCTCCAGACAGTGGACCCAACCAAGTTTGGTTTCATCAAGGGCAGATTATGCATACTCATCCTGGTGAACTTCTTTGAAAAGGTCACCAAAGCAATGGATGAGGGCAAAATGGTTCACACTGCCTACCTTGACCTAGCCAAGGCATTTGACACAATACCCCACTCAGGCATTCCTTACAAACTCAAAAGGTTAGGTACAAACTCATATGTCACCCAGTGGATAACCAACTGGCTCACAGACAGGACACAGGAAATTAGAATGGAAGAGTACACCTCTACAAAGAGGCCAGTCACAAGTGGAGTCCCTCAAGGATCAGTCATTGGGACACTTCTTTTTGTAATTTACTTCTCTGAAGTCAAGGCCAATGTCAGTGGTCTCTGGCTGACTAAATCTGCAGATGATTGCAAATTAGGAGCTGTCATTGAACCCCACACTGACATAAATGTTCTCCAGGAGGGGCTGACACAGACAAACAACTGGTGTCAGAGCCATGGACTAAACTAAACGCCAAGAAATGCATAACAGTATCCCCTGGCAACTATCATGTTGACAACACACCCCTTAGAGTTGATCCAGTTGTCAGGGACTTAGGGACACACATAGATAGTAATCTAGCCTTTCACATCACATGTCTACAGTAGTGAGGAAATTATTCTATGTTGCACAACTTATAAATAAAGGTATGGCATCTAAGACCAAGGAAGTCATTGTTCCACTGTATACGGCATTCATCAGACATATCATTGAGTACAATGCCGCCTTTGGTATGTACCTAACCAGGCATATCCAACAATTGGAATGTCCACAGAGGTTTCTCACTAAAAGAATACAGGGCTTAAGTAAAATGTCCTATGCAGACTGCCTCAAGGCTCTATCCCTGTATTCTGTCTCCTACAGGCTTTTGAGAGGAGATCTATGCCTGACATACAGGGCATTGTCAGACCCCACTCTGATGGACCTCCTGCACATCTGCAAAACAAACAGCACCAGAATTACCCATTCTAAAGACTTAAACCTTAATGTGATATAAATAGGACCTGCTGGAGAGACAGGTATGTGTCCCAGGGATTACCCTGTCTCTGGAACAGGCTCCCAATACATGTGAAGCAGAGTTCCTCCCTAACTGAATTCAAGTGCAGCCTCGACAGTTGGATGGGGAACAGAAATTCATCCCTTGTTTGGCACTTATGTCTCTGAGGACACAGGCAACCAGTAAATGATTCATCACCCAGGCCCTAGCTTGTAAATATTTCATCTCCCAAGCCCCTGCTTACACTTATCAAGGGTATAAGAACTTGTTATATAGATTTGGGATGCATGGCTAGGCTTAAAAAGACCCCTGTGTTCATTAGCCTACTAAACACCCAAGAACCTTATTCTTCAAATGGAAATAAGGATGGTCTGGAAGACCTTGAAAGCTGCATTTTGTTGTAGAAGGAGGCTGAATGTATATAATTATTTTTTTGGGAGGGGGGGACATAGCTTCCCTTTTTCCAAAATTTTACAATCTAAAATGTTGTCCATATGTTTTTTTCTTATAAGAATAATGAAAATGATTAATATTACCTTCTCGAAAAGACCATGGGCAGGATTCACAAAGCCTCCGTGTAAGAGTTACAAGGCTTACACGGAGGCTGCAGTTAAACGGTGTGACGTCAGCATGTCATGCATATGCATGAGGGCATGCTGAATCACACCTAAGGCTAACACGGTCCATGGAAGACAGTAGGGGGCATGTCCATAGGCCGAGCCCTGCAAACGGACATGCCCCAGAAGAGTAAAAGTCCCGAAAGTAAACCCCCACTACAGAGCCTGTGTAAATGTGAATAAACACAACACAACACATGCCCCCACAGACTATGAACATAAAATGTATAAATGAACATCTTATATTTTTTTTTTAAGTTGTAAAGATGTTTGCCCGTGAGTGAGCTCGTTTGTGCGGGCGTGCCCGTAGCTTAGCCGCAGTTAGCAGTCAGTGGAAAAGCATATAAGAACTAAATATGCAAAGTAAGCCAGGAAGCAATAGCGTAGCGGTAGAGATGTCAGCTGAAGAGCAGGCAGTCATGTTTCGAGCTCCCACAACACCAGTTTTTATTTTTAGTGAAATAAGCACGAAACAAGTCCCTGACATATATGTACACATATAAAATTATATTTTATGTAAAATGTAATGAAATGGGCCATGTATTTTGAAGAAATGTGAGATAATAAAAAAAAAAATGTCAGATGTGCCTATAGCTGAGCTACAGTCTAACAAGTTGAGTACATCTGCCTGTAGGTGAGCAGTGTTTTAACAGGTATAAAATGAGTGCCCGTAGGTGAGCAGTGGTTTAACAGGTGTAAAATGAGTGCCCGGGGTTGAGCAGCGTTTTAACACGCTGAAACTGTGTGCCCATAGCTGAGCTGAGTGTAATATGCGTGCTGACAGCCAAATGATGCGTAAACCAGCGTAACCTGTTTGCGCGGAGCTGCGCACCGCGCCAACAAGCTAACCGACGGGCAACGTTGAGCAAGCTGTATCAAAACTGCCTTTGCACAGACACACCTCCTAGCCTGTGTAGACAGTCATAAAATATAAAAAGCAATGGCCAGGTTCGAACCCAGGACACCATGCACTATAGTCAAGCTTCTGAACCACTAAGCCATGACAGTTGCACTTAAAAATGTAGTAATAGCATATATATAAGAATGAATAGAAAGAGGAACATGACAAAGCAGGTTTTGTGAAGCTGATACAATTCCAAAATGGCCAATCACAGATAAGTGCGGGAAAAACGGCATATATAAGCCCCATAGGCGGGAATACACAGCATAACCGATTGTAGAACCAACTTGCAGCCAGAATGTCAGGTGTAGGTGGGGGTAGTTGCTTCCGAGCACAGAGGTGGGGTGTTGAGGAGTCCAAATATATGGTTTGGCTCCTTGTCCACAATCATGAGGCCCAACTCATACAGGGCCAGGTCCTGTGGGGAGCATATAGGGCTGAGGCGTGGGACCGGTTGGCTCATGATCTCACCAGTGCCACAGGAATACCAAGGACTGGTGAGCAGGTCCGTCACCACCATGCGGACCTGAAGATACGGAAGCAGGACCAACTGAACCGTTGGATCCAGGAGGCCCGGCAAATGCCCAACGCCCCACTACTGAGTAAGTTACATGTAATTATTTATGTAAGAAATTAACCTAGCTGATATTATGGAGATGTGTATTCCAATATTACTTTATTTATATTACAGCTGCAGGTGTCTGTTCTGCGAACCGTAGAGCCTATGGCGATAGGCTGGCATGGTTGCGCCACCAGGCAGGTCAGTAATTCTCTCCCTGTAACTGTAAATAAATATATAAGTATGACAGTTAGCAAAAGAGTGCAGTGTAGTCACTAATTAATAAAATGTGCAAGTAACAGTGTAAGAGGGTTTGCAAGTATTGCTTGATTACAAAAGTGTGATGCAGCCTGTAATCCAAACATAAAAATGAAACAAGTCTGAAATAAAGATGTCCCACCTGTAATATAATAGTACATAACCTGCAGCAGGCTGAAAAGTAGAGCTGCAGAAGCTGAGTAAAACACATGTGTGAAATATATCCCTGTTGAAATACAGAAACATGACAGAAGTGAGACTGTTGGAAAGGATTGTTATAACTACAGGTAAAACATGTCAATAAAGCTTAGAATTAAGTACCATCCTGAATTGTAAAAATAAAACAAGTGAGAGAGTGTGAGAAAGAGTTATGAATCCACCAATAAAGTAGTAATAACTCCTGAATAAAGTATACTGCAGTCAGTACAGAATGAAATGAATGTGACAGGCAGAACCAAACAGTAACATGTGTTGAAAACGGTACCGCAGCTGGAATGTGTGTCCCAAAATCTGGATATGTTGCTCTCAGTCTGCAATATGCAGATAGTATGGTTGTCTGAAATGCCAAACATCCACAGTTGTCTATAGCTATATAAAGCAAATGTAGCAGGATGATGTAGCTGAACAGAGCCAGATATGAATGTGTATGAATAAAAATGAAAATGTATATTGATGTAGCAGTGACATTCCTATCACCAACCTGAAGTAGTTATCACATAGGAAACTGTAGGCAGAACTGTAGTGTGTATATATCTGCAGCTATTAGAAATGTACAGCATATGTATTGGTATTTGAAGTTGTTAATTAAATTTTCTTCACCCTACCCTATAACCACATATAATCCATTCCATGTGAAACTGGTATGTGCAATCACAATTAACACCCCTGGACATTTGTCCTGTTGGTTCATACATATTTGCATGCACGTTGATGCATCTGCCCTGTTCATACATCCAAACCTGATGGCCTGTTGCCATCAATCAACCCTGCATGTTGTTGGACTGTGTATTGCTGTTCAAATTATGCATGTGTTATGCTTGCTGTTCAATGGTTTGAATATATGGGTGTTTGGTTAATGGGAATACTAATGCATGCTGTTACAACTAATTGTGAATGGTATTGTACATTACTAACCCAAACTGTCATAACATAATGCAAAACATAGGACGACAGGGAAGGCGGGTTCCAGCAGACCCACCTCTCCCTCCTCAGCTGGCGAGTGCACCTGGCAGTAGTGCCCAGGCCGGACCCTCCTCCGGTGGCCCTGTGCCACCTGCAGGTGGAAGCGCTGCAGGGGATGGGGTTTGTCCCCCCTCTGCAAGTGTGGCTGGAGGAGAACATCCACTCACCCTCCGTAATGTCCGGACTGTGGTGCGTAGGGAGATCTGGGACGCTGTTCTTGGGCCCCTACGCCAGCTTGAGGCACGGGTGGCACAACTGACAGGTGTGCCTGCTGCCCGGCCTACACAGCCCCCAGCACAGCCCCGTCCTGGGCAGTGAAGGCACAGTGGCAACTGCCCATGGGTGGGGATATCAGTACCACTGTTGCCATCTGTGGGCTCATGGGCTCTAGATATCCAAACATCCGTCCCCATCAATTGTGTAACCCCCCACATGTGTCATACACTGCCCCTGTATGCGTCTTGTTTGTCTTGTCTGTTAACCTACCCAACCTACCTCCCCAGCTTATACCGACTTCCTGTACCTGACATACCACTCTCACCTGAAAAAAAAAAAAAAGGGCACTCTGTACCCACAAAAAAATTACGCCCCATACATAGCTGCCCATTTTGCACACATGTCTGCTGGACATGGAAACTGTCAATTACAATTGGCTGTACAACAAGTATTATTGTTGTCCTTACACCTCTCTCAGGGGTGGAAGGTTTCAAATGTCACACCAAATTACAAACATATGCACAGCTGTTGCTGATGAAGAAATGGGCAGCTATGGGCCTTACCTACATCCCTCCTGCAAAACCCGAGCTTGTTTCCCTACTGTCTTACCCTCTTTGTGACCCCTTTTTCACCACTTTCCTGTCTCCCCATTTTCATTTCTTTCAAAGAAATTAGCACGGGTGAGTGCAAGAGTAAGCACTTTTAAGCAGTTGTAAGCGGGTGTGCGCAGAGCTGAACGCCAGTGCGCATGCGTGAGCTCCGTGCAAACCAGGGCTAACCCGGTTACAACTGCTTAAAAGTGCCTTAGTCACTCTGAATGACAAGGCCTGTAGTCTGCTCAAAAGCAAAATAAAATCCCACTATCAGTCCCGAACCCAGGAAACAGTAGTCTGCATGACTTACCACTAAGCCATGACTGTTATATAAGAACATTGTGCTACAATAAATATATCATGCAATAGTAGGAATGAATGTAAAGGGAATATAGGATGTGTAGTACACAAAGCATGTCATGTATATTTACTGTCAAATGTAGTGGATTTCTATAATAGCAGTGTGTGAACAGAAACAGCCATGCTAGTTGGTAGCTATTAGGTAATAATGTCACTGTAGCACCTTGCAAGCCACACACATACTCACAGCAGGATAATCACTGCCCATACCCCACAACCTCTTACAGCAAAACATCCGGACTAAGTAATAAAAAATGTGGAGCAAAGGCCCAAAAACAGGGACACATTCCAAATATTGCTCCAACAAACTTAGACAGTTGAGAGAGTAACAGGTTTTGCATTATGTTGGATGTTTGGAAGGGTATGAAGTCTGAAACTGAAATGTTTGTCACTATAATCTGACTTGAGCCCTGAGTGATTTGCCAGAAAAAGCTGTTTATGAGATATGGACCAAAATATGAGGCAAAAATGTGGACATCCTGCAAATATCTGTACACTTGAGAGGTCTGACACTGCCATATTTGAATAGTTAAGAGCCTAGACATAGCAACAGTGACTGAGTTACAGGGATGCCCCACAAACTCCCTGTGAAATGTACAAACAGTAGGCAGAAAGGTGTTACAACACATGCAATGGTAACTATGAAGTACTGAAAGTATGCACCACTTGCACGCCAGAAATAGTGTAGTAATACATATGCTCATGCTATCCCACAGTCACAACTGCAGAATACCAGACAATATAATGGGTGTACCCCACTGATATGTACCATTCCATGAGGCAGATAAAAGATGCACCTGAGAGTCTCTGGGGCCTGCTCAGCAGCATACTCAAATACCCTAATAGATGTCAAGGCCCACACCATGGCCAGACCACACTGCATGCAGTAACACCCTAGCAGATATAGCAAGCATTCCAAGATGTGAATGTACATGGAAAATAGGAAAGCCACAGCAATACACTACAGTCAAGACACCTAGCAGGCATACAAGTAGTGAATGTAAAGGGCAAATATTGAAGCCATAGCAACAAAGTGCAAGAGCCACTGCTATATACCAGTTACACCACATGTCCCACAGGAAAGCACACACACCCACATTAACAGTAGTAGTAGTCTTAGGTGTCAGTGTACATACACACTTAGTACAGGAAACTGGAGAAATGAATGGAGAAATGTTAATCTACAACACAGCCAGAAATATGAGAGAGATACTAACCTTTACACTCACAGAACAATGTCTACAGCATACCAGCATGGTCCCTGCCCTTAAACTCTGAAAGGGCTACGCCTATCTCACCTACCTTTTTATAGCACTGTCCTGAAATCACAGTGAGAACCGCAATCAGTACACAACTGGCTGCATACAATTAGCAAATGCTGGCTAACAACTGGTGCAGTGGCCATCACATGGACATATGCAGATACCTACAAAAGCATGCTGTACTCCCAGTCCACACATGCAATACTTTCATTGCACCCACTGGAGGTAGGGAGAGAGAGAGAGAGAGAGAGAGAGAGAAAACATACACAAACAAAAACACTCAACAAAACCTACTAGAAAGCTGACATCTGTCAACTGGAGCAGCAGCAGGACACCAAACCAAAAGGCAACGCAAGCAGCTGTGACAAACACAGGTAATGTAAAGTAATACTTTAAAAGTCTACATACTGTGAACCCTCCATATGTGTCATTGGTCTGTATCCATATGTATATGAAGATGTGCATAGGGCAGGGGACATACAGCAACTATCAGTGAAGGCTGTACATACATATGTATGTGAGGGCATCTATGTGCACATATCAATGTGGGTTGAATGTAGGTTGTAGTGCAATGTACAAAGTAGGTTTCACAGTTATGTATGTTTAGCAGTATGTTAGTGTGTGTATACAGTTTTGTAAACAAACATGTTGATATACCTATCTATCATATGGATACGTATGTATGTCAATATATGTATGTATGTATATATATATATATATATATATATATATATATATATATATATATATATATATATAATATGCATATATGTATACATAGATAGAGAGTGATGTAGGAATACATAGACAGATGTAGATAGATAGAATATGTAGAAACATATATATGTAATACATACATACAGATATAGATATATGTAGATACATATACATAGACAGACAGATCTGACTATCTACAGATATGACTGTATATGATGATCTCACACTCCCCCTGTCCCACCCCCTCTGTCACTCTCACCCCATCTCTGTCACACTCCCCCCCTCTCTCCATATCTATAGCAATATATGTACATCAATATATATATGTGTATATGTATACAGACATATATATATATATATATATATATATATATATATATATATATATATATATATATATATATATATACATATATACATATATACATATAGATATATATATATACATATATATATATATAGAGAGAGAGATGTATATATATTCTGAGTGAGGCACATGTGTACAGATGTATTGCAACAGGTGCCTGGTGACAAAGGCATGGAGTGAACACCAGTGTTGAAACTGGAGTACCATACCCCATTCAAATCACCTATACCAGTAACCACCAGATATGTGATTGGCTGCCCACCACTGCATGTGTCAGGGGTGAACAGGGTCAAAAATGTGTACAATAGTCCCCCCCAATGGTAGTCACAGTGGCACACTATTCCTGGAATACCTGCACATGGTATGTGTCAGCAGACATGGTGTGTCAGCTATGGACATGTAGGTCAGTGTACCCCTCCACACCACACAATGGCTGCCATGGTATGTACCTCACATGACAGCTACAGATATGGAGAAGGACACAGTGACATGTACAACACTGTGACAATGCACTCAAACACATTATCAATGCACAGTGACTGACAACACCACAGAGTACACACATACTACCCACATAGAGGTTACCACTCCTGGATTTACATACTGAAGTCACACCCATGACAGATGTCCAACAACCATAGTAAAACCTCACACCATCCACAACCTAAATGACCGCTGTGTGTCGTCCTTGACACCGCAGTAGAGAGCACATGGTGGAGGTACAGGTTCCTACCCACAGATAAGACATACCCTGCAATAAACCACACAGCGTTAAGAAGCAAGACTCCCCATGAGTACATGTCACACATACCCCTGCTGAATGTTAGTCAGATAGGTAATATGCCATATGAGTCACCTTGTGTAACTGTTTGACAGGAGCAGGTACCATCACATCACATGTGTCACAATGGTCAGGGTAGCAGAACAGTATGCTGCTGTAGTCCCAGGGGCAATAGCATATTGTATTGTATTGCATTGTAATGTATTGTATTGTGTTGTATTGCATTGGTATGTAGAGGTGCCTCCTTTGTGGAGTGGAACCACTGCTGCTGTACGCCAGTGTACAGGTACATGTCCTGTAGTCAGGCAAGTGTTACATAGCACTTCTATATGTGTGTTTAGCTCCTCTTGGAGTTCGTGTAGCATGCAACCGGGGATACCATCAGGTCCCATTGAAGCTTTGTTTTTTGCTTTTCTGAGGGCGGCTCTCACCTGGACATCTGTGATGACAGGGAGGTTACATTCAGCTGGGATAAGTATGTCTTAGTTTGGTGGAGAGGGAGGGGGAAACTTGCACTGAACCTGTCTGCCACAATGTTGCCAATATCTGTGGGTTCAGTGAATTATTTGTTGTTGTGTACTAACTATGAGCATATTGGAGGGTTTCTGACCAGGTTTCTAACATAACTGAAGAAGGCCTTGTGGTTATCTGTAGTGTCCCCGGTGATTTCCCTCTCAAAGTTGCCCATGGATGTTTGTATGAGAGAACATAGCTCTTTACTAGTGCTGATCAGACATGCCTTCCCTTTATGGAATTATGCTCTGTCTTGCAGTAGCTTCCATCTTTTGTTATACAATCTGTCTATGGCTGGGGCCCACCAGACAGGATGCTTTCCCTTTGTGGAGATTGTCTTGGTCTTATATGGGATTGCATGATCCATGCATTCTCGGAGATGTCCATAGAAATCATTTGTGAAGGAGTCAGCATTGTGGGTTGTAGCTTCCACTGGCCCAGTGGGCTTAAAGGATACCATCTCAGTCTTACGAAGTGTAAAGTTTGCATTTGAAATGTTATTCACTGTAGTCATTTGTGCTGGTGGTGGAGGTGGGATATGTATATCCAGGGCAATTAGTTTGTGGTCAGATCACAGTAGTTGATGATGTACCCCATACAGTACCTCGATACAAACCCCCAGATTGAGGAGGTGCTTTGGACCTGAATCAGTGTTCTGACTGCTGGGGTTTGGTAGTATGTCATATGGAGTGTGCCAGGTACTGTTGCACAGTTGTTGGCTGAGCACTGATACCTGGCCATTTACATGTGTATCCACCAATAGACAGACAGATGCTATATATGTGAGATATGTTGTATCACAACAGTCGAGTAGCATGTGTAGTATGTGTGCCAAATTCTGCTGACATATTTTGCTGATATCATTTTATTTCCTTTTTCAGGACCATGGCTCACCAGTGCAATCCAGCATACTCTGCAGCTGAGGATGAGGAAATACACCAGAGCCTGGTGCGGGATTATGCAATACTCTTTTCCCGCACCAGCCAGAATCAGCAGGAGAGGGCTGCACTGTGGCAAGACCTGGTCCATTGGGTAAATGACATAGGCACGCATAATAGGACATATGAGCAGGTACGACATCACTGCAGTGATTTAATCAGAAATGTCCGTCAGCGTGCGTCAGATATCCACAGGCAACAGGTTGCCACAGGTGGTGGTGTGGCTACACATCCCCCACTCACCAGACTGGAGGGACTACTCATAAGTGTTGTGGCTCCAGCCCACCAACAACAACAAAAGCAGCAGACCTGCATTATGATGGAGGCTGGAGCCACACAGCACCAAGACTACGAGCATGCAGGTAATATGCCATATGCATAGTTGACTGTTGTGTACACTGGTAGTTAATGCATGTGTGAGGTGTTTCCTTGGTTTGTAGCTGTCATCATAGTATTTAATGTGCAAGTGTGATATTCTCAATATCAGCAGATGACCTGTGAAAGGCAACTGTTGTACTACTGACCTGTATCATACTCAGTAACAATGGCACAGTTGTGCCCACTGACATTAATTTCCTCACTTCTGCAGGTCCCTCCGGTGTAACAGCAATGCAGCCTATCCATGCTGGTGAGTGTGTATTAACAATACTTTTAATAGTCTTGATAGTAATAGTAATATTAGGCTCACTTAGTAGTGCTCTGTGTATGCATGCAGGTGTGTCTGTGTCTGTGTGTTGATATCTTGCATACTGAGTAGTGTGAAAGTGTGCAACTGTGTGCAATTGTGCAACTGTGTGCATGTGTGCACCTGTGCACGTGTGCATGTGTGCATGTGTGCACCTGTGCATGTGTGCATGTGTGCACCTGTGCATGTGTGCATGTGTGCATGTGTGCACCTGTGCATGTGTGCATGTGTGCATGTGTGCACCTGTGCACGTGTGCACGTGTGCATGTGTGCATGTGTGCATGTGTGCATTTGTGCATTACTGGTAACATTGTGTAGACATTGTAAACTGTGTTTCCTGTTTCCCTCCCACAGATTCTGGTGCTGCTCTGGTGTCATGCAGCAGGGAACCTGAATCAGGTGCCACGAATACTGGTAATGATGACATCTGTGTAATGGCACAGGAAGGTGTGCCAGGGTCCGTCATTGGTCAGCCAATTGACAGTACACAGCTGTCAACCCCATCAATGCGCACAGTTATCCTGCCAATACATCCTTTGTCACCAATGTCCCTAGGTGATGGACAGGATACAGTGGGCATTGACCAGGGTAATGTGGTATGTGTGGCACATGCTTCCCCACACAGCAGCCATGGGCATGGCTCTGAGATGGTACCACACAGACAGATGTCCAGGGGTTCTCGTGGGAGCATCCGTGGGCGTACTGCCCCTGTCAGACGTGCCCACAGAGGTCTTACCACCTCAGCTATGTTTTGGGCTGTCATGCAGGCACAGTCACGTATGGAACGGTATACCAGACAGGGTCTGAGGGAGCTGACAGCATGTCGCACAGCCATGACTGACAGTATGCGTGACATTGCGGCTGCCATCCGTAATTTCACCAATGTCATAGACAGACGTTGTGGGGACATATTAGATCAGTTCCACAACTACATGTCCATGAGCCAGGGCAATGGTGGACGGTTGAGGCGTCGACGTGGGCGTATGCCAGCAACAGCAGCAGCTGGCAGTTGTCGCGGATGACAGAGCCGCGGACGCCTCCATAGTGCCAGCAGCAGCCCCAGCAATGCTGGGTCTGTGCTGTCATCAGACTGCCCCAGGAGACCACGTGCACGTGGCTCTGGACAGGCCCAACAGGGATCTGTGTCCAGTCAATGAACACCTGCTTCTGATGACAGTACCCAGTCTGGATTGGTACTGGATACGGTCCTTAGCACCACTGCAAGGCACAGGTACCGTGTCCGTGACCAGAGACACTGATCTATATGACCTGGCAGGTACAGTCTGTGGCTGTCCACAAACACCGGTATATGACAGCCATGAGGTGGAACTGTGTGCATCCATACACACATGTGAATTGACAACACCTAGGGCTACCACATACACGCACACACTGCATCAACATTGCCCCAGCTTGTACTGCTGTCCCTCACCAACACACATACACATACATGTCAATTGGTGGTATCAGTGGCAGACTCAGGCATACCAAGTTCACACCCTGTGCATATGATGAAACTGTGCCACCTCCTGCAATCTGTAACATCAGTGCAGGTACAGGTTAACATGTTGCTGATGCACAGGGTGACTACATAGACGTGTAGTAATAGTATCATGTTGTTAACAGTACTGTGTGCTGATATAATTGTGGGTATATCCCAGCATGCCTGATGCAGTAAGGGTATGATTGTCTTGTACTATTTTCTACACCCATGGTAAATACCATAGTGTATCATCTGCACATGTTTGGATACTGGTGGTAAGGATGTCAACAGAAGGCCACATACATAGGTAGCACAGGGGATAAGGTAATGAAAGTATTGATACGCAATGATGGACATGTAACCTGCAAGTGGCATGTTGCCCACACTGGATTCTGCAATGCGGATGTTTGAGGATGTTGATATGTGTGCAACACAACTGGTACAGGACACAAAGGAGCACCCTAGCACTGCAAGCTCACATCTCATACCATGCTAGACAGCCCCAACACACAAAACTAACTTTCACAGGAGGGAGAGTCCCCATAAATGTCAGGGATACTGTGGTGGCAGGACACGTAGCATACATCCTACTAAGTATGGAACCACTGAGTGAAGGCTCAGTGTCTGTTATTTGACATGTGTATTACTGCAGGTATGAGCACCTGGGTTTCCATCCGGTTATTGTACATCCTGACGGTACATGGTCTGTACACTTGTGTGCGCTGAGACTGGACCCTGGCCATCTGACCTGTGTATTTCCATGTACATGTGTATAGTGCCTACATAGTTGCACTGTTACCTACTGGAAGTGGTACAGCTTGTTTGTTGTACAATGGACTACATGCAGCGCTGCTTACTGTAGCTTTGTTTGCATGCATGTTTGCTTGCAGTTACCCTGGAACACTGATTCCACCTGCAATGCAGATTTACAGAGCTTCTGTGGATTCCTAGTGACATCTGCATAGCTTACTATATGTATGTCCATGTCTCACTTGGCAGAACGTCACTGTTTGTCCTGTTCGCCTGTACGTTGCCTGTGACACATTGCATATGACTTACCTGGCATTTGACCACGTGAGTAGTCATATATGCCAATGCTAACTAATCACAGGCACTACACCCTCACATACTCACCTTCAGTACCTTGTTCCCCATTTGCCCTATGTGCTGTTAATCACCATGGTAGCATGTGCAAAGGTCACTTGTCAGTCACCTCTATGGTACAGTTGTGGAATATGTGAGTCATGTGGCAATGTCACAGCTGCCACATGTACACAGTCACCCTCTCCCCTACACATGGACGTACAACACATGTGTGAGATGCAACCACATAGCCAAACTGGGGACTAAGCACTCTGAACCCAGTACTGCCATAACCTGTCAGGTGGCATGAAATACTACAGTGACTACAATACCAGTCTGATGTAGACCTACACTGACAGCAATCCAAACACATGAACACACTGGGGCATTTGTGGAGCCTCAGAATAGCATCCTGCCTGAGCAGCAGACACCTCTGCAGCTGGCACACAGGCATACGTTAAGCCAGAACACAGCACGTGCAACACATAGCACACAAATCCTGTGTGCCAAACAGTCACAGCCTGTACGGCTAGACAACACACCTGCTACAGTTGTGTTAGGTACCTTTATTGTCCAGTACAATGAGGTCCCGCTCACCAGGCTGGACAAGGTGAAGGTCACAGTAATATGCCCATGGGGCACTATGGTCCACCACATAACACAAGCATACAGGTCAGTCAGAGGCATGGACACATATGACTCAGTCATTGTCCATGCCACTATGACTAACCTGTGATGTACCTCCCTGGACTACATGATAGGGAACATAGAAGGGTTCTCTGAGCATGTGGCACAGGCTGGTATGACCCTGACCTTGGTTGGCATCATACCCTCACCAAGAATGCTGAAGTATTACTGAATGCTGATGAATTACTGTGGCTACAACACCCTAGCTGAAAGGTTCCTAGCATGTAGTCACTGCATTGCTATGGAACAACTTGTTACCACTCCCACAACAGGTGAAAACATGCAGCACCTGTTCATCAACAACATGTAGACTATATGCCCCAGACCAGATGTGTATCCCTCGCTGCTAGGATGATACCATATACAACTCACACTGTATATACACATACCACATGCAGCACCCGCACAGAAAACCACAGTCATAATGTTATCCAGTGCAAATACCATGTATTCACATGTGGCAGGGGTCAGACATGGGAACTATTGAAGGTCACAGGTATATATGTGTATTTGGCACACACATACATCATCTGTGTGCATTGCCATTACTGGTTTAATCGATGTCATGCATTATTGTGAACAACAACCCACACACATGGGAATTCTGTGTGACAAAAACACACGTGGCATTTGTGGAATTCAAAGCCATAACTAACTGTGCTATGACAGTACTGAGAGACGCAGTAGCAGAGCGTGCTATTTGCATTACTGGGAGATTTGCCCTCTTCTGCTGTACTTGTAGGGTGCTGACATCATCTCTGTGTAGAGATTGGAATATGCAGCAGCTGGTGTGTTGTACTGGTTGCCAAAAGGGTCAGTTCTCTCACACATGTAATTGCACACACCCTTGCCCTCTTCTGCTGTACTTGTAGGGTGCTGACATCATCTCTGTGTAGAGATTGGAATATGCAGCAGCTGGTGTGTTGTACTGGTTGCCAAAAGGGTCAGTTCTCTCACACATGTAATTGCACACACCCTTGCCCTCTTCTGCTGTACTTGTAGGGTGCTGACATCATCTCTGTGTAGAGATTGGAATATGCAGCAGCTGGTGTGTTGTACTGGTTGCCAAAAGGGTCAGTTCTCTCACACATGTAATTGCACACACCCTTGCCCTCTTCTGCTGTACTTGTAGGGTGCTGACATCATCTCTGTGTAGAGATTGGAATATGCAGCAGCTGGTGTGTTGTACTGGTTGCCAAAAGGTCAGTTCTCTCACACATGTAATTGCACACACCCTTGCCCTCTTCTGCTGTACTTGTAGGGTGCTGACATCATCTCTGTGTAGAGATTGGAATATGCAGCAGCTGGTGTGTTGTACTGGTTGCCAAAAGGGTCAGTTCTCTCACACATGTAATTGCACACACCCTTGCCCTCTTCTGCTGTACTTGTAGGGTGCTGACATCATCTCTGTGTAGAGATTGAAATATGCAGCAGCTGGTGTGTTGTACTGGTTGCCAAAAGGGTCAGTTCTCTCACACATGTAATTGCACACACCCTACTTCCATGCATAAGCAGAGCACGCTATTCGCATTACTGAGAGGTTTCCCTTCTCTTGCTGTACTTATAGGGTGCTGACATCATCAGTGTTTAGAAAGGGGAATGTGCATCCTGTAGTGTGTTTTCCTAGTTGCCAAAAGAGACATTTCTCTCACACAGAATTGCACACACACTAACCCCCCTCACCCAAACACACACACTGAGCATTTGCTGGATTCAAACCCCTACCTAACTATGTTATGACATTCAAGACAGACGCATTAGCGGAGAACGCTATTCACATTACTGGAAGGTTTCTCTTCTCCTGCTGTACTTATAGGGTGCTGACATCATCAGTGTTTAGAAAGGGGAATGTGCATCCTGTAGTGTGTTCTCCTAGTTGCCAAAAGGGACATTTCTCTCACATAGAATTGCACACACACACTAACCCCCCTCACCCAAACACACACACTGAGCATTTGCAGGATTCAAACCACTACTTAACAAAGTTATGACACTCATGACGGACGCATTAGCGGAGCATGCTATTCACATTACTGGGAAGTTTCCCTTCTCCTGCTGTACTTATAGGGTGCTGACATCATCAGTGTTTAGAAAGGGGAATGTGCATTCTGTAGTGTGTTCTCCTAGTTGCCAAAAGGGACATTTCTCTCACACAGAATTGCACACACACTAACCCCCCTCACCCAAACACACACACTGAGCATTTACAGGATTCAAACCCCTACCTAGCTATGTTATAACACTCAAGACAGATGCATTAGTGGAGCGCGCTATTCGCATTACTGGGAGACTTCCCTTTTCCTGCTGTACTTATAGGGTGCTGACATCATCAGTGTTTAGAAAGGGGAATGTGCATCCTGTAGTGTGTTTTCCTAGTTGCCAAAAGGGAAATTTCTCTCACACAGAATTGCACACACACCAAACTCGCTCACCCACACACACACAGAGCATTTGCAGGATTCAAACCCCTACCTAACTATATTATGACACTTGAGGGAGACACATTAGCAGAGCACACTATCCAAATTATTGGGCATCTATTCTGCACCTGCAGTATTTATAGGGTGCTGACATCATTATTTATACAGAGGTATGTACATCTATTACTACCTGTCAGGTGGGTGATAGCATATATATGCATTTGCAGCCACCTACTTCAGGGTCAGATATGTACATCAGCACTGGCAGGTTATGTTTTATACCATGCTTCGTGACCACAGGACCTGTAACACACAATACAACCAGTTCAGACCACCCTTCCCACATCCGGGACACACACTTTGCTTCCCTGGGAACAGTGCTAAGATGTGAAGGTGTTCATATACACCATTCCAGTTGTTAACATCAGGTACAGGTATATTGTGTGTGGGAACTACTCAGGCCTCTACAACATTACCCTACAGCCACTACAATTTGTGAGTCCATGTGCTATGGTAGGACGACTCACCACAGCCACAAGGGGGAATACATATTGCACCTGACCATCTGCAACATGGGTACTCACTGTTCCACACCAGAGGTAGACCACCATTGTTGATATCTGACCATACCCACCTTTCCCTGGACATCCATATCCCATCCCCACCCCCAGGCAAGGTTGTCACTGCAAACAAAGTGTATTTATCAAAAGCAGACTTTGCACTTGTGAAGACTGGGGTGGAAGACTTCAAAGGACCCATGCTGGGGGAGTATACAGGCCACTCTGCATAATCCTTGACAATTGCATTCTATGAGCATGTGGAAGGTTTGCATTGATCATGCTATCCCAAATATACCCATGACTCCTCCACAACAGGACACCCTGTCAGGTGTACACCAGCCATATATGAGCTGTCCAACAGACGGAGTGAGCTAATACATTGCAGAGCAGTAGCCCACAGAGGGAGGACATCTCTGAACAGTACTGGCACGACACTTCAATCCCTCATAATCATCACGACAAAGTGCTGACAGTGAAATTGTCCAGACACTGCAGATAAGGCTCCCCTCAGTCTGTTATTGACACCCATTTACTGTTAGAGGTCCTCACCAACCCTCTTCCAGCACACACCAACAACATGGATGTGGCATAGCAAATTCAACCCCTGGGATCTCCACTGTGTCCCTGCTTGATGGAGGCACAGCACACTAGCCTCAAACAGTGCCTTATGTGACCTACTTTACAGTGGCACAGTAGCCTACTGTACTGGGGATGCAGACGCCAAGCACACTTTGGCTAAGCTTTCATTCCCTAGGGCAAACAGCCTAGTATTGACCTCTACACCCATATGTTTAATTGTCAGATGCACAATATTTGTTGCTGATAGACTGTTTGCAGGTCTTTATTGCCATAGCATTCCCTGTTTCTATGAACAACTTGTGTATCTGTGGAAGATGTTTGAATATGAGAGGGATCCACTATATCACTTATGTCTCTGTAGTCATTTAACTGTGTGCACTGGGCAGATTGCTGTAATGTGGTTGCTTCCTGGAATAACACGTACAAATACCAGATATGTGTGGCCAATTGCTAAACTGAGATATGGCCTAAGTGTGTGAGCATGCCCAGTTCAGCCTTTCCATGGCATGTTGTCTGACATATGTCTCATTTATCAAAGTGTGCGAGCATGCCCAGTGTGAGCTTTCCATATGTTGAACTCTGCAGTCCATCACATTTCACATTTGTGGATGAGTGTGAACTTCAACAATATCTCACGTTTATGGTTGTGTGTTGGTTGTCATGTTGTGTACTTACTGGCCAACTGCTTCGTGTCTGAACACAACAGGGATTATACTGTGCCTGCAGGGTTTGCATGGGATACTTTACATACAGTTGTCAACATCCTTTCATACTGACCTAACACTGTACTACCATATAGTGTACTGGTTCGGTACTTTCACTGTGGTGGACAGTATCCTGGGCTTTAGTCCTATCACTGCTTTAAATTTTCATAGCGAGCACAACAGACTGTTTAGGGGCCAGTTGTGCACATATGACCATGTTGCATTATGTTCAGATATGGACTACTTAAACCAGGCTTGTCCAACATTGGTAGTGTATTCCACAACATAGGTGGACATTGGCAAACACTAGAGATGTGCCCTAGGCCATTTCTAATGCTAGTCAGAGAGTGTGTTTGTCCTTCAACACACATTGTAACTGGAGCTTGCCATGACATATGTCATGGTTAGTATACTGTGCTTCCGTCTGCCCGTGACATAACAGTGATACCCAGAGTAAACCTACCATCTCCCATCCACTCATCAAGATTCCTCTTGAGGAGAGTCGATGAGTGACTCTCTGGCTAACCTGTACTGGGAGTTTACTCAAGAGTGGGGGTGGCTTCTGTGTTATGGATCATTCAGTACAGCTTGTCCTATGTATGTCAGTGCTGGGGTTCAGGTCTCTCATGTGCATAGCTCACTGCCATTCAGATTGTACAAGGTGCAGCATGTTCATTGATTCCAGTTTGGACATGGATTTATACATCAGGCACAGCTTGCCTCTGGGCAGGCAGTATGGCAGTGTGTGGAGCTGCAGTTTATTTAATCAGGCAACACATGGCATCTGTTCAAGCTCTTTGATACTCCTGGTGAAGTACTTTTGGGGTCTTTCCAGTTGATGGAGGTGTCTGCTGAGGTACATCCCACAGGGGCCATTGCAGTCAATTGTGACACTGATGAAGGATGACTGCAGAGCCACAATGACCTCCCCTGATCTAGATCTGACTACCTTCATGATTAGGTGGGTATATGGTATGTTTCTGTAACCACTACAGCCACATGCTTGTCCAATGCAAGATATCTATCAACTTGTGTCCCCAGGTCTCTTATTACATCTTAAGTACTTAAAGGGTTAACACCTATGTGGCAATTGGTGGGCACTTACTGTATATCCACAGGGGTTGACTATACACTTTTCTGCAATTACCTTGCTGACATGGCTATGGCACCAGTTGTCTGTTTCTATGTGGCCCTTTTGTGGGATGCTTGTGTCAGCTGGAAGGTCAGATATAGTGGCCAGTTTGTAGTCCTCTGCAAACTTGTTCAGACACAGTCCTTCCATGTTGGCCTGTACCTATGGGACATATATACCAAACAAGGGAGGTCCCAGGACCGAGCCTTGTGGGATGCCAGTTATATCTGGTTTGTAGTCTGACATGGCTGCAGCATTTCTGACCATGTCAGTTCTGTCCTTGGTCTGGTTTGCAACCCTCTACTGACATAGGGGTTTATATTTAAGCTGGTGAGCTTATCTATAATGAACACGTGGGGTATTGTATGGAAGCCTTTTGCAAGGTCCAGCTAGGCTGTGTGGACCACATTCCCCTCATCAATGACCTTAATGACTGTTTCAAATGAGTCAAACATGTTTAAGGGGCAGGACCTGCACTTAAGAAAGCCACACTGGGTAGGGTCCAGTGTCAGTAGGTCCCCAATATCTTTATATCTGAGGTACATGCTGATCCTTTCCATAGCTTTGCAGACCAAGCTTGTCAGGATTCTGGGGTGGTAGTTTGCAGTATCCATTCAGGCAACACCTTTGTGGAGAAGGACCACTGTTGTTGTACACTGCTCTTTGGGTACATATCCTGTGGTAAGGCTGACACTGAGCAGTAGTGTTATTTGGCATTCCATTCTTCTTGGAGTCCATGTTGGACTCAGCCCAGGACACCATCTCATACCATTGATGCTGTGTGTTTTACTTTGTAGATGCTGGCTGTTACCTCAGCATCTGCAATGTCAGGGGGCCAGCACTCTGCTGGGATAGATATTTTGCATTTTGGCGGGAGGGTTTGCACTGCACCTGTCAGGTTGGATGTTGGCAATATGTGTGTGTGTTTGGTATGTTGTTTGTAATATTTGAGTGATTCAGAGCATATCTGTGAATTCCCAACAAGGTTCCTACCATCAGATAAGAAAGCCTTGTGATTATCCTTAGTGTCCTGTACAATTTGTATCTTCATAGGTTCATAGGTTCATACTAGGCTATCCACCCTAGGGCATTTATAAGCCTAGCCAGAGTATGTGTGGCTTTCGCCACCCCTTGCTATGTGAATATTATGGCCATTTATGATTTACTTTACTGTGCCTCTGTCTGGACGTGACACAGTGAAGACCCCCAGTGTACATCTACGATCATCCATCCACTTGGCAAGATTCCTGTTGAAGAGAGTCAGTGAGGGGCTCTGCCTAACATGGAGTGGGATTCCATTCCAGGGTGTAGGGAGCCTCTGGGTTATGTATCTGTCCCTCCAGCACATCCTATTTCATTATGTGTTGAGGTTGACATCTCTCACTCTCACAGCTCCGATGGATTTGGGTTTTCTGGGGTGGAGCATGTCCATTACTCCTGTGTTGGACATGGCCTTGTACAACAGGCATACAATGCCTCTGTGTAGGCAGTATGTGACTGCATACAGCTGGGGTGTCTACAGCCAGGCAGCATATGACATATATTTGAGACCCTTTATCCTCTTGGTGAGGTACCTTTGAGGTCTTTCTAACTGCTGCAGGTGTCGGGTAAGGTACATCCCAAATGAGGCATTGTACTAGATTATTAGTCTGATAAGAGAACAGTATAGGGGCACAATGACTTCTGTTGATGTAGATGTGAATCCTTTCATGATACAGTGTCCAATATAGACAGTCTTCCTAGCCACGTTGGCAATGTGAGTGTCACATGACAGGTTACTGTCCACTTGTGTCCCTAGGTCCCTGATTACTCCTTCCATACATAATGGATTACCACCTATGTGGTAATTTGTGAGTACCTTGTTTGGTATTTGGTGAGACATTCATACTGTCCAGTGTCTTCAGGGTGGCTGAGTGGGGTTCCTGTGTGTGAGAGTGTGGTCTGTAGCATGCTACAGACTGTACAGCAGTTTTGCCTACGGTTAGTTGCACATGGGTGGTCTCTGATGCTTCATGCATTGTCAGTTACCTGGACGTGTGGATGTCTGTGCTGAGTATAGATACTCCCCCTCCTTTTATGTTTTGGTCCAGGTTTTGGGGCCATAACGCATGATATGAGGTATAACCTGGTAGTGCTGGTGTGCTGTCAGGAGCCTTGCTGCAGGTTTCTGTCACTGCATGGACATCGATGTTCTCCATACTGGGGAGGGTCTCGGGAGCATGCATGTTGAGGTTTACATGTCTGGCATTGGGCAGCATTACCCTTATGTTTCTTTCCACTTATGTTTTCTAGGGAGGTGGGTTAGTCTCTTCAGCCTTGCCTATGAAAGGCTCTATGGAGGTGGCAAGAGCCTTATCCAATATCCAGACACCCAGGGGTAACAGGTGCAAGCCATCCCTGGCACAGCAGCATGGCTTGTCAAGCATGACATCCCAAGCAGACAGACATTGGATCCCCTTGGAATGACACCAGTAATTGTGCCACTTGTTAAAGCTGATCATTCTGTGTTTGTACTGAGGCATCATTCTTGGTGAGGGTAGGATGCTGCACACGGTCAGTGTCATACCGGCCTGGACTACATAATCAGAGAGCTCATCTATGTCTGTTTTCATGTAGTCCATGGAGGTACATCTCAGGTCATTCACGCCAGCATGGACAATGACTGCATCATATTTCTACTTGCTTTGGGTTGACCTGCGTACTTGTGTTATGTGGCATATTGTAGCAGCCTACAGACAGCTTACTGTACCCTTTCCCTTGTTCAGTCTGGTGAGCGGGACAGCAGTGTGTCTGACTATGGAGTCACCTATTACAACTGTATCAGGCATGTTGTTTCTCCTTCTGGCCTGTGACTGTTTGGCACACCAGCTTTGTGTACTATGTGTTGCATGTGCTATGTTTGGAGGTAGTGGTTGCTTGGGTGTCTGCTTTGGAGGCCTCTGTTGATGTGGTGTGTTTGTAATTAGGGCCTCCGGGAATGTTTTTCTGTGTTTATGTCTTTGTTTTGCAGTTGTGATAGGTCTATGTGAGACTGGGTTTGTGGAGTGTGTGGTTACCTTTTCCTCCTGACTAGTTTTGACAGTACTGAGTTGAGACAGCTCAGCCTCCGGTTTGGATAAATGGTTACATCTCTCACATATATTTGTATTTCTTGGGGGGAGGTGAGGGTTGTCTGTGTACATGGGGCAGGTGTAACATTGCCTCAAGATTCACAGATTCAACTTGTTGTAGCTGGCCTTAGTGGATTGCATGAGTGGACATATTTTATTGCCGTACTACTGATCAGTGATTACTTCCCTTTTTATGTTTGCTCTATCATGTAGTAGCTTCCTCATTCTCTTGCATGGTTTGGTAATGGCTGGAGTCCACCAAGCCAGATGCCTGTGTGTATGGCATTGTGTCTTGGTTTTATTTGGGATTGCATAATCCATGCATACCTGGCAGTGTTCATGGAATGCCTGTATAACAGGTTCTGAGGTGTGGCCCATATTTTGCACCTGCACAGGGCCTTTAATGGATTCCACATCAGTTTGAAGAAGTGCAACTTTTGCTTTACATATGTTTTTCACTGTGGTTTTCTTGCCAGGGACTGTGGTCAGGATGTGTATATCCGGTGTGATTACTCTATGGTCTGGTCTTACCAGTGAGGGATACACTTCTCATCTTGCCATCCAGTACCCATGTTGCTGATTATCACATCCAGTATGCTTACCCCTCTTGTGGGAGTGGTACGTTGTTCCTGGGCATTTTGGTTTATGGATTCTAGGAACTTTTGTCCTACACTGTTGGAGCTAGAATAATGCTCCCAGTCTATGTTTGGGTATTTTCAGTCACCCAATATAATGTGGTTTGGAGGGCTTGATATATTCATGTATTCCAACATAGGCCAAGTGCAGTTCCTGGTGTTTGGACGGTAGTCTGTAGCAGGCTATAAACTGGGAGGCAGTTTTAGCCACTGTTACTTGACCATGGCTAGTCCATGCTGCTTCTTGCTGTGGTACCAACATGGGGGTGTGGTTATCCTTGACAATTATTGCTAGTCACCCTCCTTTTGTAGGTTGTTCCATGTTTTGAGTCTGTACAGCACAGTATGAGGTGTAACCTGGTAGTGTTAGGGTGCTGTTGTGAGCCTTGACCCAGTTTTCTGTTACAGGACAGATATCAACATTCTCCATACTGGGGGAGTTTAGACTGCATGCATCTTGCTGTTTAGACTTCTTGCATTGGGTAGCATTGCATCTAGGTTCTTATCCCTTGTGATACCTGTGGAGGTGGGTTTGTGTTTTGAGCCTTACCTATTCAAGGCACGCTGTGGGTAACAACAGCCTTTGCCAGTATCCATAAGGCCAGGACTGATAGGTGCATGCCACCCCTAGCAGGTGGAGCATCATGTCATGCTCAGCATGTCATCCCAGGCTGGCACACATTGGATCCCCTTTGACTAACAGCAATACTTCAGCCAATTATTGCAATTGATCATCTCATTGTCATATTGTGGCATCATGCTTGGTGAGGATAGGATGTTAGTCAGGGTCATCAAGTTTGCATATACTACATGGTGTTACATTGCTTAACACATGGCATTCATGCCTCAGGTGGTGCTGCAGGGCTGCCTCTGTCGGATGCACATGCTACACTCCCTGTACATGTTTGAGAGCAGGTTATGTCATTTTAGGCATCCCTGTTATTATATGAGTGAGTCAGAGAGGGGTATCATTTCCAGGGTTCCTACTGAGCCAGTGTATGTGCTATGCGTTGCCTCTTTGCCAAGGCCAGGGCATACTGGGCACGCCTCCTTCTGCCTACTGGGGCAGGCTCAGGTTGGTCCTCCTCTGAGTCACACGCTGCCTGTGATGGCCTTGGCAATGGTGGGGGGCTGTTTGGCCTGGCCCTATGCTGGTCCTGCTGCAGCTGTTTTCGCAAGATCATATTATGTAGCATAGCACATACCATGACAATTTGGGTACATGTAGTTGGTGAGCACTGCAAGGCTCCACCAGATGTGTCCAAACACCGGAACCGTGACTTGAGCAGCCCAAATACACGCTCTATTACATTACATGTTTGTGCGTGTGCCTCATTATGACGTTCTTGTTCAGGTGTCTGTGCGTTTCTGATGGGTGTCATCAGCCACGGCTCCAGTGCATAACCTGCATCCCCACTAGGTGTCCATGTGGGATGTCCCCATTGGCAAATGTCTGGTACAGCTGCGTCAAATGCCAGATATGGGAATCATGGTAGCTCCCAGGGCTGCCAGCACACACATTCATTATTATGCCCTGAGCATCACACACGACCTGGCAGTTGATGGAGGGGAAGCCCTTGTGGTTTATGTAGACCCTACCCCGCTCACCGGCTGGTGCTTTGATGCGTATGTGCGTGCAGTCTATTGCACCCACTACCTCAGGGTATTCCGCTATTTGCTGGAAGAGACGCATATTGCTGGCCAATACCTCACGAGCATTGGGGAAATATACATGATCACCGACATGTGCTGACATGGCATCCAGGAACTGGTGCAGTACCCTGGAGGCTGATGCCTGTGATATCCCCATCATATCACCAGTTGGTCTCTGGAAAGTACCTCTTGCTAGTATTCTTAGGCCAACACATACCTTGGTTTCCACTGGGATGGGTTCGACAATTTGCTGCAGAAGGTCTCTGTCCACTCTATAGCGCTCCACTATCTCCAGCTCATGTAACCCGTGGTAGGTGACCCTGGGCCTGTACACTCTTCTCCGTCTCCTCACTGTGGGTTGTCTGGCACCATTTGCATTGTCACCACCCTCAGCAAGTCGCCTATGTCTCCTTATGACAGCTATGGCAGCCCCTAGCATTTCTGCTCTAAGTTCAGCGTTTTCAGTTTTCACTTCTAATAGCTTACTCCTGTCTTGCAGTGTCTCTTCAGAGAAACATCCTGCACTGCTGTTTGCAGAGTTTTAAGTGCTTGGCTGGGCTACTATTCTGCCTGTGTAATTGCCTGCTTCTAATTGTTTTCACCTGCTAGCTCCAGCAGTATTCCCTGCTAGTTTCCTACTAATTCTGTTGCTTCCTTTTTCCTTTCTGTTTCCTCAGGGGGGAGCAACGCGCATACCAGCAGAAACACGCGTGCACACATGCTTACACGGTGTAGAATCTTCTTATTCGGGTTAAAACACGTGCACACCAGTGCAAACAGTCTTACAAGTCTGCCAACAGGCTCCCACATGCTCAGTCTGCCTTACACACGCACACACTGCCCTACTCGCGCCTCATGGCGTGCACACGTGTGCATGCACACCCAGCAAGAAACTTTGGTTTAAGCGACAGTGTACACCTTCCATTTCTTGACTTTCCCATGCTTATCTTGTGGCATTCCTCTTTCCATGATATGTGTCTGACATCTGTCATGTAATACTGACCTCCAATGAACTGCATTTCTTTCTGCCATTCCCCCCTGTGATGTCACCTATCTCCTACTCTGTTCCTCCCCCTTATGTAACTCTTACACTACTCAGAATGTGATCATTTGCTATGTGACAGTGGGATTCAGTAGCCTAACACTCATTTACATCAGATTGCCTACTAATGCTTAGTTACATGTCTTAGACTCAGCTTCCCCCCTTAGCAACCACTAAACGGTGGCCATGTTGTTTTTGGTCTGCTGGTCCCTGCATTGTAAATCCATGTATTGCATAAAACCCACATTTGTGGGTTTATAACCTTCATTTTTATGTTTTATATAGCGCAGCCCATTTGCGCGAGGCTGCTCCGCGTTTAAACATTTATTTCTCATATTTACATCGGGGTACCTTGCCAATGGCCACATATTTGGCCATTGGCATGCTGCCTGACACATATGCACCCTTTATTTGGCGCTGACATGGCTCCATTGTGTTATTTGCAGAAACGTACTCAGTTGTCAACTGAGTACATTTCTGCAGCTAAAACGGCTCTTACACAGGCTGGTTTGGGCTTCGTGGATCGCTAATCTACCTCATTTGCATGCCTTTCAGCTGCAAGTGAGGTGATTAGCATATCCACGCCCAGTCCATGTAAGAGACGTTTTAGCTGGTCTCTTACACAGAATTTCGGGCTGTTCCTGGATCGCGAGGGCTGCATGGAGTCTTACACTACTCTTAGACTCCGTGCAAGCCTTCGTGAATCCTGCCCCATATTTAATGTTGTTTTGCCATGATCTGCCCATCTTAGATGGCTCTTCATGATGCAACATATGGTTTCACTGAGATATACAAGCCTCTTTACCACAACAAGGCAACAACTAAAACAAACAGAATTTGTAAAACTCTCAAGGTCCATAGATGAAAAAATAAAATAAAATAAAAAAACTTTGATACATTAGGGGAACATCATTGGAAGCAAAATGATAAATTATTACTAATTTTGTCAAGTAAGCACTTTTATCTCAGTAACAATAAAAACAAGAGACTTCATCAGACGATACATATTTTAAATATCCACTTATATTGTAATTTAAAAATAACGTGACCACTATGCCTCAAAATCACATGATCTAAGTTTTATTAAACAACCATTCTCTTTGATAATATTTAAAACTGTAATCAATCAAAACATCTCTCAAGGAAATATATACACCTTGAGTGTTCAATGGTCTATTTCAGACTAATGTCATGATTATGTTTTTTTTTTCATTTTTAAATAATGTGCATCATTAACACTTGAATTCAAACTCAAAGCTCTGCATACATCTAGCATTAGTTGTCACTTGTAATCAGTATAATGTAAAAAAATACCATTCCTACTACCCAATCAGGGATTAATTATTACATATCCTAATATTGCAAGTTGAAACCTTTTTGTACTTAGTGCATTTATAAGAGGGCTTGTACAATGGGTTTAAATCACTTTTTTATATCATACATAGGTTCATATGTTCATAGGTTCATACTAGGCTATCTGCCCTAGGGCATTTATAAGCCTAGCCAGAGTGTGTTTGGCTTTTACCACCCATTTTTAATGAATTTTGCTATGCCCTTTTTTGAGGTTAGTATACTGTGCCTCTGTCTAACAGTGACACAGAAGTGATACCCGGGGTAAACCTACGATCTCCCATCCACTCATCAAGATTCTTCTTGAAGAGAGTCAATGAGGGACTCTGCCTAACCTGGACTGGGATTTTATTCCAGAGTGAAGGGAGCCTCTGGGTTATGAATCTGTCCCTCCAGCATGTTTATTTCAGTGCTGAGGTTCAACTCTCTCGAGCGCATAGCTCGATGGGATTTGGATTTTCTGGGGTGCAGCATGTCCATTAATTCCAGGTTGGACTTGGCTTTATATGTCAGGCACAGATCGCCTCTGAGCAGGCGGTATGCTACTGAGTAGAGCTGGAGTTTCTTTAACCGGGCAGCATATGGCATCTGTTTGAGCCCTTTGATCCTCTTGGTGAGGTACTTTTGGGGTCTTTCCAGTTGCTGCAGGTGTCTGGTAAGGTACATCCCAAAAAGGGCATTGTACTCAATTATGGGCCTGATGAGGGATGAGTAAAGAGGCACGATGACCTCCCCTGATCTAGATGCGAATCCCTTCATGATTAGGTGGGCTATATAAAATGTTTTTCTAACCACTTTGGCCACGTGGTTTTCAAATGAGAGATTGCTATCAACTTGGGTCCCCAGGTCCCTAATTACTTCTTCCGTACTTAATGGATTACCACCTATGTGGTAATTTGTGGGCACTTTGTTTTTGCCAAAGGGGATGACTATACACTTTTTGGTGTTTAGCTTGAGGCCATGGCTCTGGCACCAGTTGTCTGTTTCTATAAGGCCCTTTTGTAGGATGCTTGTGCCAGCTGAAGAGTCGATTATGATGCCTAGTTTGCAGTCATCTGCGAACTTGGTCAGCCACAGTCCTTCCGTGTTGGCCTGTACCTCCGAGAAATATATACCGAACAAGAGAGGTCCCAGGACTGAGCCTTGTGGGACGCCACTTGTAACTGATTTGGAGTCTGACATGGCTCCAGCAATTCTAACCATGTGGGTTCTGTCCTTGAGCCAGTTTGCAATCCATCTAGTGACATAGGGGTTTATATTTAAGCTGATGAGCTTATCTATAATGCCCAAGTGGGGTATTGTATCAAAGGCTTTTGCAAGGTCCAGGTAGGCTGTGCGGACCACCTTCCCCTCTTCAATGGCCTTGGTGACTGTTTCAAAGAAATCGACCAGGTTTAAGAGGCAGGATCTGCCCTTAACAAAGCCGAACTGGGTAGGATCCACTGTCTGTAGGTCCCCATTATCTTTATTTATGAGGTCCATGATGATCCTTTCCATAGCTTTGCAGACCAAGCTAGTCAGGCTTATGGGGCGATAGTTTCCAGGATCCGTTGAGGCACCACCTTTGTAGAGAGGAACCACTGTTGCTGTATGCCACTCTCTGGGTACATATCCTGTCGTAAGGCTGAGATTGAACAGTAGTTTTATGTTTGGGTTTAGCTCTTCTTGGAGTTCATGTAGGACGCAGCCCGGGTCACCGTCTGGTCCCATTGATGCTGTGTTTTTTGCTTGGGAGAGGGCGGCTCTTACCTGAGCATCTGAGATGTCAGGGGGGCAGCACTCTGCTGGGATAGATATTTGCCCTTTTGGTGTGGAGGGGGGGGGGTGTTTGCGCTGAACCTGTCAGCTAGGATGTTGGCAATGTCTGTGGGCTTGGTGTATTTTTTGTCATTTTGGACTAATTCTGAGCATATCTGGGAATTCCCACCCAGGTTCCTAACATAACTAAAGAAAGCCTTGTGATTATCCTTAGTGTCCTGTGCAATTTTTCTCTCGAAGCTGGCCTTATACGATTTTATGAGTGCCCGTAGTTTTTTGCAAATACTGATCAGAGATGCCTTCCCTTTTTGGGATTTTGCTCTATCATGTAGTAGCTTCCTCCTTCTATTGTATAGTTTATTTATGGCTGGGGTCCACCAGACAGGATGCCTGCCTTTGGAGGATTGGGTCTTGGTTTTATTTGGGATTGCATGATCCATGCATTCCTGAAGGTGTTCATAGAATGCGTTTATAAAGGATTCTGCGGTCTGGGCCATATTTTCCACAGGCCCGGGGGCTTTGAAGGATTCCACCTCAGTTTTGAGGAGTGTGAAATTTGCTTTAGAGAAGTTTTTCACTGTGGTTTTCTGGGCAGGGGGTGGGGTCGGGATGTGAATATCCAGTGAGATTAGTTTATGGTCTGATCTTACCAGTGAGGGATACACTTCTGGTCTGGAGCATAGAGCCCCCATGTTGGTGATGATCAGGTCCAGTATGTTTTGGTAACAAGTTGTTCCATAGCATTTAAGTTTATAAATTCTAGGAACCTTTAGGCTAGGGTGTTGGAGCTAGAGTAATGCTCCCAGTCTATGTTTGGGTAGTTGAAGTCGCCCAATATAATGGTGTTTGGAGAGACCTTCATATTTTCCAGTGTTCTCAGGCAGGCCAAGTGGGTTCCTGGGTTTGGGAGGGTGGTCTGTAGCAGGCTATAAACTAGAAGGCAGTTTTACCCACTGTTAGTTGCACATGGATAGTCTCTGATGCTTCGTGCTGTGCCACCAACCTGGAGGTTTGGGGATCTTTGACGAATATTGATACTCCCCCTCCTTTTGTGGATCGGTCCAAGTTTTGGGGCCGGAAAGCATGGTATGAGGTATAACCTGGTAGTGCTGGGATGCTCTCGGGAGTCTTGAATCAGGTTTCTGTTACTGCACAGATATCAATGTTCTCCATGCTAAGGAGAGTTTTGAGTGTGTGCATCTTGAGGTTTATACTTCTGCCGTTGAGTAGCATTACTCTTAGTTTCTTATCCCTTGTGATACCTATGAAGGTGGGTTTGTCTTTTGAGCCTTGCCTAAAAAAGGCACTATGGGGGTGGCAAGAGCCTTTGCCAATATCTGAAAGCCCAGGGGTGACAGGTGCAAGCTGTCCCTAGCAAAGCATCGTGGTTTGTCGAGCATGTCATCCCAGGCTGACAGGCATTGGATCCCCTTTGAATGACACCAATACTTAAGCCAATTGTTGAAATTGATCATCATGTCTTCATATTGTGGCATCATTCTTGGTGAGGGTAAGATACTACTCAAGGTCAGGATCATATCGGCCTGGGCTACATGCTCAGAGAGCTCCTCTATGTTTCTTTTCATGTAGTCCAGGGAGGTACATCTCAGGTCATTCATACCAGCATGGACAATGACTGAGTCATATTTGTACTTGCCTTGGAGTGACCTGAGTGCTTGTGTTATGTGGCGGATCCTAGCGCCCAACAGGCAGCTCACAGTGACCTTCTCCTTGTTCAGCCTGGTGAGCGGGACGTCAGTGTGCCTGACGATTGAGTCACCTATTACAAGTGTATCAGGTGTGTTGTTTAGCCTTAAGGGCTGTGACTGTTCAGCACACTGGCTTTGTGAGGTATGTGTTGCACGTGTTTTGTTTTGGGGTAGCGGTTGTTTGGGTGTCTGCTTTGGAGGTCTCTGCTGCTTAGGCAGATTTTTATTTAGAGCCTCCGAGTATGTCTTTGTGTGTTTATGTGTTTGGTTTGCTGTCGTGGTAGGTCTATGTGAGACTGGAATTGTAGTGAGTGTGGTTTCCTTCTCCTCCTGACTGGTTACGCCAGTCCTGAGTTGAGAGAGCTCAGCCTCCAGTTTGGCTATATGGTTGCATTTCTCACATGTGTTGGAATTTGTTGGAGGGAGGAGAGGGTTGTCTGTGTACATGAGGCAGTTGTAACATTGCCTCAAGATTCCCAGATTCACCAGCTGGACCGGACAGGAGATTGACAACTGACCTTTGGACATGCTAGAATAGTATTGGGAATTCCTTTATAATTGAAAAAAGGGCCAATGGGGAACAAGGTACTCAAGGGGAGTTTGTGAGGGTGTAGTGCTTTTAGTTTTTTAGTGCTGACTTATATAATAGCTTTAGTGAGCAAGTGCCAGGCTTTAGAGTAGGAATAGGGTGTTTATTATGAGAACTAGATCAGTTCTAAGAGAAAAAGTGAAGAGCAGACTTTGTGGAGCCGAGAATGGTTTAAACCCAATTAAGCGGAGCTGCCTGATGCTGCGCTATGTGCAAAATCGTGGAAATCCGCGCCAAAGCGGGTTTTATACAGCGGGACTTGAAAGAGCTAGAAATTGGCCCAAAAAGGCCAATAAACTATCAGATTCTTGTGCTGGGAACACTCCTCCAGGGATAGATAGGCTGCTCTAAGCTCCCCACTGCCACTGGTGAACAAAGAAGCCTCCCTTTATCCAAGAAAGGAAATGGGCAATGCATGTGCTTGTACATTATCATGCAATTTCCTGTTTGTTTTTTCCTGCATAGAACAAGTCACATTGCAAACATACTATAATGTATACTACATACTCTGTGGCAAAATAACAGTTGAGAAGTCTGGAGGAGTATGTTGAAAAATTTAAAAGTAGGAAGTGCAACATCTAGCTTGTTGTTCAACGTCAACAATCTAAAACGGTGTCCTCTGGCACTATTGTTTCTTTACAAACAGATGGGGAAGAATGGCAGTCGTGATAGATTGTATTGTCCTGGACTTAAAGATATCTGCATATCATGATCAAATCCATGAAATTAAAATATGTTTGCTGCTCTGAAGATTGCTATGGCAAATCTGAACAAGAGAAAACAAAACACCATATTGTCAACAAAAGATGCAGGCAGCCATGGCTGTTCTTGTACTGCATCTGAATTGTTTAAGTGTGTTTTAGCTGCTGTTCTGTATATATATATATATATAGACTTCTCTGTATACATAGACTAGCTACTTATTCTACTGTATTACTGTCTCTTAAACTGTTTTTCAGTTGTGCACTTGCCTTGCTTCATTTAAAAAGTTTTAAATTGCTAATTTTGTAGAGTTTTAATTGCATTTACTGTTTAGGACTACACACTCAAGTGCACTGTGTTTATTTACTGTATTATTGCATTGTTTAGCCTATTTTAACAAAAAAAAAAAAACAAAAACAAAAAAAAAATACTATCTTGTTTGCTCATTTACCACCTTTCCTAGCCAGTCAATATCCCAGGCTTTGCTTGTCTCAGGACTTTATTTTCTGTGTTCAGAGCTATCCAGACCTTGATGTGGTAGAGGGAAGTCCTACTGCTTACCAGCCGGAGTGGTGAGCATTGTACTGCCTATTTAACACTAGAGGAGTGGTTTCCAGATCTGAAATTGTAATTTATTAGCCCTTTTGGGCTGATTTCTATCCCTTTTAACTTTCTGGCTTAAAAACACATGTGTTTGCACATTTTTCACATCGTGCAGCACTGCAAGGCTACAGTTAAACTATTCCAGGTGCCAAAAAGTCTGCTCTTCAAATTTTCCCTTAGAACTAGCTGGTTTCTCAGTAGTAGCACTAAAATCTAAACCCCTGTGACTAGCACTTGCTCAAGAACCTGCTGGAAAGCACTAGGAAGCGTGAAACTGATGCAAGCACTCAACTCTCCTTGTCAATAAGGAGAAATTAAACGTAGGCACTAAGTCTATAATTGCAAAGTACCTTGCAAAGGTAAGGGAACACAGCTCTTGTACGTTACAAAAAAAGCACCTAAACAGGCATGTCCAAGGGTCAGCTTCTGGTGATTTCTCCTGTCCACCTGGTGAATCTGGGCAGACAGCCCTCTCCTCCTACCACCCAACACTACAACCTGTGAGAGATGCACTTACATAGCCAAACTGGAAGCAAAGCTCTCTCCAGCCACGATTGTGCTAGACAGTCAAGAGGAGAAGGTTAACACCTGCACTACACCTCAAGCAACACATAGCCCTTCAAAACCCACACCATCAACACCCACACATAGCAACACTAAATCTACATATGCGGAGGTCCTTAACATTAACCTGCAAAAAGCAACAAGGATTTCCAAAGCTGAAACACAAACAAACACCAGTCATAACCAAAGTGACACATAGCTCACAAAACCACTGTGCAACCCAACAACAGCCCCTAAGGCAAGACAATGTACCCAACACTTTAGTCATAGGTGACTCTATAGTCAGGCACACGGATGTCCCACTCACCAGGCTGAACAAGGAGAAAATTACAGTCAGCTGCCTGTCGTGTGCCAGGATCCACCACAACGCATGCACTCAAGTCACTCCACAACAAGTACAAATAAAACTCTGTCATTATCCATGTTGGAGTGAATGACTTGAGACATACCTCCCTGGACTACATGAAAAGAGACATGGAAGAGGTCTTGGATCATGTGGCAGGTATGACCCTAGCCCTGAGTAGCATCCTGCCTTCGCCCAGAATGATACCACAGTATAAGGACAAAATGATTGACTTCAACAATTGGCTAAGCTTCTGGTGTCATTCAAAGGGGATCCAGTATATGTCTGCCTGGGAAGACATGATCAACAAACCACGATGCTTTGCCAGAGATGGTCTGCACCTGTCACCCCTGGGATTCAGGTTACTGACTAAAGCTCTTGCCACCCCTATAGTGCCTCTTTTAGGCAAGATTCAAAGGACAAAACCACCACTGTAACAGATACAAGCATGCAAAATAGGAAGGTAATGCTACTCAATGCTAGAAGTCTAAACTTCAAAATGCACTCTTTTGAGGCACTCCTAAAAATGGAGAACATCAATATCTGTGCAGTAACTGAGACCTGGTTCAAGGTATCCAGAAAGCACCCCTGCAATACCAGGCTACAACTCTTACCACACTTTTCAGCCACCAAACCAAGACCGAAACAATAAAGGTGGAGGAGTGTCCATATTCACCAAGGATATTCACACCTCCAGGCTAGTTGCCCAACACAATGCATCTGAAATTCTCCAGGTGCAACTAAAACTAGGTAAGACTCCAATCCAAATTGCAGCTTGCTACAGATCCCCCACCATGCCCCAAGATTCTCACTACACCTTTCTAAACATACTGGAAAATATTAAGATACAACCAAACACCCTAATACTGGGTGATTTCAATTACCCTGCTATTAAATGGGAAAACTACTCGGGTACCAACACCTTTTCCCAGTGGTTCTTGGAATTCATAAATTCCAATGCCCTGGATCAACTAATCCATTGTCTCGCCAGGGGCCCCAATATCCTAGACCTGGTCATTACCAACATGGGAGATAGATGCTCCACACCAGTGGTCACCCTCTCATTGGTCAGGTCTGACCATAAGCAAATCACCCTTGACATCCACATCCCACCCCCACCCGCCAGTAAGGAAACCTCTGTAAAAAAATTCTCCAAAGCCAACTTCATGCTACTCAAGTCAGAAGTGACAAACTTCATGGCACCCATGCAGACGGGGTCTGAATGTTCGACTGCTGAATCCTACACTAAGGCACTGCATGAGCACATCCACTCCAGTGCATGAATTGTGCCATGCCAAATATAACTAAGATGCTCTCCTCCAAAAAAAGGAAGCCATTCTGGTGATCCCCTGGCATAAACAAACTATACAACAGAAGAAAGAAACTGTTGCAGAAAAGAGGAAATCCCAGGATGAAAAAACTCCCTTACCAGCCTCAGTAAGAAGCTGAGATCCCTCATAACATCCTCAAAAGCAAGTTACAAAAATAAAATTGCCAAAGATTCCAAAGACAACCACAAGGCATTCTATAGTTATGTCAAGAATCTAAAGGGTAATGCTTAGATCTGCTCTGAGCTACAACAGAATGGCATTAAATATACTGATCCCAAGGATATTGCCAATATCCTGGCAGATTGATTTAGTGCCAACTTCACCCCCCCCCCTCACCTCCTAAAGGGCCCATCTCAATACCAAAAGATTGCCAAATTCCATTAATCATGGCCACACAGGTAGACACCACACTCTCCATAGCTAAGAATACAGCATCCTTGGGACCAGATGACATCCCTGGCTATGTACTACATGAACTACAAAATGAACTGGCACCTCACCTAAGTGTCATGTTTAATCATATCCTCACCTCAAGTCTCATGCCCACTGAGTGGTGCACAGCTACAGTTATCCCACTCCACAAGGGGATCCACCTTGGATCCTGGGAACTACCGTCCCATCAGTCTGACGAGCCTGATCTGCAAGGGCATGGAACGCATTATCATGGAACTTATAAGCAAAGACATTGGCAACCTTCAAACACTGTACCCCACCCAGTTTGTGTTTGTGAAGGGCCGATCTTGTCTCCTGAACCTGATTGATGTCTTTGAATCAGTCTCCAGAGCTGTGGATGAGGGTAAGACAACCTATCTGGACCTTGCCAAGGCCTTCGACACCACCCCCCACTCTGGAATAATAGATAAACTTACTAAGCTGGGCATAAATCCCTATGCCACTCGATGGGTTGCCATCTGGCTTACTGACAGAACCCAGACTATAAAAGTAGCCAACTCCAAATCCAGCTCCAGACATGTGACAAGTGGAGTACCTCAGGGTTCAGTCCTGGGACCGCTCTTATTTGGCATCTACTTCTCTGAAGTACAGGCCAATACTAAGGGACTCTGGCTGACAAAGTTCACAGATGACTGCAAACTGGGAGCCATTACTGAATCCCCAAAGGATGTGCATATTCTACAAAAGGGCCTTACAGAAACAGATGCTTGGTGCCAGAGCCATGGGCTCAAGTTTAATGCCAAAAAATGTATAGTTATCCCCTTTGAGAAAAACTATGTACCCATGAATTACCACATAGGTGGCAGTACACTAAACACTGAAAGTGTGATGAGAGACTTAGGGACACAGGTGGGCAGTGGTCTCACCTTCGATAACCACATCGCCACAACAGTCAGGAAATCCTTCTATGTGACACACCTCATCACTAAGGGCTTTTCCTCCAGAAAAAAGGAGGTCATTGTCCCACTGTACTCATCCCTCATTAGACCCATTATAGAGTATAACGCCCCATTTGGTATGTAACTCACAAAACATCTGCAACAGCTGGAAAGGCCGCAGAAATACCTCACTAAAAGAATCACAGGCCTAAAGCAGATGCCATATGCTGACCATCTAAAAAAACTCCAGCTATACTCTGTGGCATATCGTCTACTCAGAGGCAATCACTGCTTAACATACAAGGCCATGTCATACCCTGAGCTGCTGGACATGCTCCACTTAAAGAAATTCCAATCCCTCAGAGCCACATGCTCCAGGGATCTAAACCTTGTGATCACAATGAACAAAACATGCTGGAAGGATAGGTTCCGGACCCAGAAACTCCCCATACTCTGGAATAGACTGCCCATACATGTCAAGCAGAGCGCCTCCTTGGCCCTCTTCAAAAGAAACCTTGATGACTGGATGGGAGATAGGAAATTCACCCTGGGGTCATGTCAGTCACTGCTTGACAGGGGTCCAGGGAAGTAAATATTGTGGGGAGAAATATCCAGGGAATTGTTATGGCTAGACTTGTATAGGCCCTAGGGCCGATAGCCTAGTACCGATCTATGAACCTATGAACCTAAAACATGGCTGTATGATAAAGAGTATAAGCAAAAATGAGTACCAGAAAAGTAATGCTTTTTCACTGTGGGGTTAAAGAAAGCTTAGGAGAAGTCCATGGACTACAAGAAGAACATAGTCAATATTTAACAAAATAAATCCAGACTGTTCAAAGGAAAGGGTTATAGCAATATTAAATAAAACTAATGTACTCTGGGGATATAATGCATAGACAAGACTCATTAGAAAAGACACTGACATTATTGAAGGAATGAATATGAATTTTCAACAGCTTAAAGAAGCAGTTGTTGACAGACAGGCCTAGTGTTGGATTCAACCAAATGACTAAACAACAACCTGAGAAATATATAGGGAGAGAGAAACTTGAGGCTGTTAGTTGACCAGTGGAACATAACCAGGCAGAACTCAATGAAAGAATTAAGCAAAACCCAGACACCTTTATACCTGTGTGGAATGTTGGTGAGAATAATATCAAACAAAGTGGCTGAGGTTAGGTCTGGTAGTTTCATAAAAATGTTGTAGAAATTAAAATAGAGAGCAGTCTGTTAGCCTGTATGTTGAATGGTCTCGACCAGTTCTGACTTAAGCTGTCTTACAAGATGAAATTCCTCAATGACACTTTTTGTTGTAAATCTACTAATACATTTTCTGAAAGCCTCACAGATGGGGAGTATTAATGGCACCAGTATTTAGACTGGTATAACTTCCAGAAGTCAGGTCTATAAGACTCCAGAAGGGGACATCATCAGTGTTGGGACTATCTATTTTAATTAACTGCATTTGAAGATGGCTTGGATTTTTGACAAGAAGCATATGACCATGCCTACCTTGGGACTTCGGATCACTGTCAGAAAGGGGATGTAAGAGTTGAACATGAAAGGAATATATGGACATGATCATTTAGCCAAGTTTCTGTGGCTGAACATATTCAGATTTTCCAAGATAAGCCATGTTTTCAGTATGCCTTATTTATTATTAAGATTGCTTATAGTGAAAGTAGCTGTCATTTATTATTAAGACTGCAAATAGTGATCAGACAGTTGTAGTCATAGCATATTTGTCTTAAGAATTAGTTTATAAAAATTATGTATCTAGTAATAAGGTAAGGAAACATAGTTAAACAGCATAATTTAAAGTACATGTGCCTTTATTAAAAAACTATATAAACAGAAGTTTAAATATTTGGTGAGAACTACATTGCATGGGAACATCCGCAAATCAAATGGGACAAGAGTCACTTGCTCCAGGGATCTCAACCTAACTTGTGACATTAACAGAACATGCTGTAGAGACACATATATCTCCCAGCGATTGCCACTCCTCTGGAATAAGCTCCCAGTCCATGTGAAGTAGAGCTTCTCAATGACCCTATTCAAGTGCAACCTTAACAAGTGGATGGGTGACTGTAAATTCACCCTGGGGTAGGACCTATGTCCCTCTTGGATAGGGGCAGTCGGTGATCATCACA
>NC_056729.1:530288025-530308025 GCF_019279795.1 Protopterus annectens | reverse complement strand
GTATATCCTAGTGGCAGCAGATTATTCTACTAGATACCCTGAGGTGGTGGCTCTGTCCACCATCAAGGCAGAGAAGGTGGCAAATGCTCTCCTAGAGATTTTCAGCATGGTTGGTTTCCCAAGAGAAGTACTGATTTGCAAAGGTGTCAATTTCACATCAGACCTGCTGGTTTGTTTGTGGGAGTGCTGTGGGGTGAAGCACCTAAAGACCCCCCAACCATCCCCAGACTAATGGTCTAGTGGAAAGGTCAAACTCTACACCAAAGACAATGCTACAGGCATTTGCAGATCAGTTTAAGACAGAGTGGGACAAATATTTGCCCCATCTGTTGTTTGCTTACAGAGAGGTACCCCAGGTTTTTCACCCTTTGAGTTGCTGTATGGGCACAGGGTGAGGGGGACCTCTAGATTTGATTCATGATGAGTGGGAGGGTGAGTGTGAATCTCACACGGAGTCTGTTGTGCCACATGTCCTAAACCTAAGGACAAGTCTTAGGGAGTTCATGGGCTTGGGCCATGAGAACCTAGCAGGAGCCTAACAGCTGAAAATGGTCTGGTATGACAGGAATGCTTGATAAAGAGAGTATGCTGTGGGACAACAAGTGATGGTGCTCATTCCTGTCAGACATAATAAACTGCAGGCAGCTTGGGAGGAAAGCTTCAAGGTGATAAGGAAGGTCAGTGATGTTAACTGCATGGTAGAACTGCTAGGAAGGAGGCAGGGGCACAGACTGCACCATGTTAACATGATGAAACCTTACCAAGACAGGGAGGGCCTTGTGGTGAGTATTTGCAGTAGGAGGCAGGAGGAGTCTGAGGGGGCTGTATGGCTATAGGGAGTCAGCCAGCAAGATCCCAAGTTACTATGGTGGAGTCTAAGGTTGCAGGCATATGATATGACAGTGCAACACTGTAGTGGGGTCAGCAATGCAAACGCAGATGGGATCTCAAGACAGGGAATGGGATAACATATTCCCAGATAGCCTTATTTCTCTCAAGCCATGTCTTTCAAGGGTCACTTGAGAAACTAGCTTGAGTCTTCAAAGGGAGGGAGGTGTGATGATGGGAGGTACTGCCAGCCATGCCAGGGTGCGGTAGGGCAGTGGATATATGACTTGCACCAGCACAGCTGGCTGGAATTTTGTAAATAAATGTATGTCATTAGTGTATCAAACTGATCTGTACAGATGCTTGTGCTGAACATGTATTTGTGATCTTTGCTTGTGTTAATTGTGTTAAAATGCATCAACAGTGCACCCTGCTGAAATGAAGAGAAATATACATGTATTATGGTATCTGAATTAAATGTATATATTTTAATAGAGGCCACTGACACAGTGAATGGTTAACCAGCTAAGTTATTTTTAAGGAAAATAAAGGAAATGTAAATGAGCTGTTAAACCATTAAATCAGTGCCCCACTGTGACTTATAGAACTGGAGACACTGAGTCTATGACAAAAATCTTTGTTCATTAGCTCAGTGAAAAGAGGGGAGTTGCCAGGCACTGCCATAAACATTTGGATGTGCATTGTGACTATCTGGCTGAATTCCTGTCTCAGCTTCAAAGGGGAATACAGTGAGAACCTAGAGTCAGGTGACCAGATGAGGTCATTCTGCAAGTCATCTTGGATATTATATTTTACAGGGAGTAATCTCAGAATATAGAGTATTCTGCTTGGGGCCTGACTAGAAAGACTGCTCATGTATTTCATCTTGTCTTGCCCAAGTAAGTAAGTTACTAGGGAACAGTAAAATTATCTTAGATTCAGTCAGAAATATAGTGAAGCCTAGTTTAGATATTGTTTTTCTTTATTTGTCTGATTGTGTCTTTCAATGTTCTTTTCAATATTTCCTGTTGTTTGAACTCTGTGATTTACTGTAAATATATATTCAATATGTTCATGTCTTTTATTATTTATTATTGTAGAGAGTGTCTAACATTTGAGAGTACTTATATTTATTTGGTGACACCGCGTGGGCCATTCCAGAAGGCCTAGCCATCTTGGTGAACTACTACCATTTGTATTAGTATTAATATTTTACAGTATAATTTGACACCCTTTGTTAATGGCCTTAGAGTAGCTGATTGTAGACCTTATAGTCTGGGCAGAAGGGAGCATAGCTAGTAAGCCTGTGCTAGCCTTTCCCAGGTGTGTGTGTGTCTGTGTGTGTGAAAATTAAATCTTAAAGAGTGTATTTGTCACCTACTTGGGGCAGGGAAATGAAGCATTAAGTTTACAGAGAGGGTGCTGGAGGACATGGCTTGGACACTCGGCTGAGGACCTAACCCTACAGCTGTACCAGTGGGGAGTCATATTGGGGACCTGGAGGGAGATGGGTATAGAGACATCCAGACCCTGGGCTGAATGAGTTACCTGTATGCTCTTAAGGGAAATTGTACTTGATGCAGAGAGGTCTGCATCTGGAAATACTGAGTGCATCCATTTGTATTCCAAGTGCACATCCCTCTCCAGTGTCAGTGGTGAGGATTCAGGCTCTTTGATTACTGGCCCAGTGTGAAAATGACACATAATGATGACCATCACGTATTGTTAACACTGGTGGACGTGACAATAGGAATGGTCTACCTAACAAAATTAGTCCTTTAGTTGAATATTCCTGAAAGGTCCATTAGAGTATGTGGAACCTCATTCTTAGTTAAAAGCTTTTTATTTTAGTTTTTAATGAACAAAGCATGACAGCACATCATGAGCTACAACTATAGAACTGTTTAAGAAAACACTTTGCCTGAGCCCTGACTTCACCACGTGGAACATAAAGAGAGGAAAATTCTGAACAGAAGAGCCCCAATGAACTGCTAGACTCAAGGAGAATCTTAGTATTGAAAACTGTTGTCCCAGGTTACTACTCCACATTGCTATACTCTTTACACCACAGGCACAGTTTGCCTATGTTCAAAAAAGATCAGATTATTATTATTTTTATTAAAGTTTTTTTTTTTTTAAGCTCTGCAGTTCATCACTTTGTGGGTTTTTATTCAATGGGCACAGAAAGCCTATACAAAAGGTTCTGAAGTCTCACTGTTTACTTACATTTGTCCTCCTACTTGCGGACATCCATGAGCTCTGTAAAATCGAGCACTGTGACCTGTTTCTACTGTAAGCTATTTCTCTGAATGCCTGTGTTTATAAAATGGGAGTTGCCTAGTGTAGCTCTAAGGGACTACATCCCCTGCATATAAAAAGGTCTATCTTCATCAGGAAGAACAAGGAAAATGTGGGATAGCTACATTAATCATGTATACCAGCCTCTTATAAGCAGGCACTACAAACGTTTTAGCCATACAAGACAAGTTAGTCATTCATAATGTATTTCAGCATACATGAGCCCCTTAAAAGTGGGCACAGCCTCTCATATTACATATGATATAAACATTGATAAAAAACAAGCCAGACTGGAAAAAGTTCTATAATAAAGGCTTCATATTTAGCTGCAAGGAATATGAGCCCCACAAAGGCCTAGACAGCCTTTCATAATACATGTGTTACAGAACAGGCTAATAAAGTCTGGTGATAGCCCTGTAAAAGCAGGCATTTTCAATGATCAAAGGGCAAACCATGTTAATAGATGGACCTGATGAAGCTCAGGTGAAAGGGTTTTAACTAAGAATGAGGTTCCACAGACTGCTGAGCTGGTGAACCTTTATGTATCTTTCAAGAATATTCAAATAAGGGATTAACCTCTCAGCTTTACTCTGTTCCATACTAAAAGACAGGCAAATGTGTTCTTAAGACTAGCAGATTACCATACAAAATTCATAACCAAATTTGCTACCATAGCCTGTCCCCTGACAGACCTTACAGAAGGTGAGGTTGTATGGTGCATATCCAAATAAGATTGACCACAGAAGCCGATGAGGTTTTAGTCATCTGAAAGCCATGCCATGTTTAAAATCAGTATTGGTTGCCAGTAACATTCCAAGCCATTTAAAATGTACTGCTATGCACTCAAAATAGACATGGGGGTACATTATCTCAGGAAGTGGGGGTGAGAAACCCCTTGTCTGCTGCCAATGTAGAAAGACAAGTAAGGTTGAGACAAGATACTCTGCAATAGGATGAAAATATTTCACTCTTATGTGGGCACTAAGTCGCTGACTTCTTTATGTTATTATTTATTGTGATGTAGTTTAACTTTGGTAACTGATCATGCACCCCTACAGTAGTAGTAAAGACAGCAGTATTAAAACACCAAATTGTGCAGCTGGGCTACAACCTTTACATTTCACCTTTGGCATAGTCATAGCAACAGCAACAAGAATACAGATGGTCTATTCCTGTTCCATAGTCCATCAGATTCAGAAAAGAACTAGGAATCCTATGAATGGGATGTGAGGGGGGTGGTCAAAGTCGTAAAGGCCATTCCCCATAGAAATGTGCTGTACATATACTACGCTTTACGGTAAGAACTTAATGGAGCATGTATAGTTCATTTCTCTCAACTGTCGAGTATTTAAAGAATGCCCATATTTTTATCTCATATTTTTGGTCTGGTCCTCATAGAATTTGGGATTTTTTGAGAAATCATTGAAGACTGAAGTCAGTAAATAATGACAGACATTTGAGTTTCATACTTCATATTATTAAGAAAATGCATGCTATTACAAAACCTATTATTCTATCAACTTTCTAAGTGTACAAGAGCAATATTTAAAATGTGTTCCTGATGTTTAGGCCTGTGTCCTCCCATTATTTTTGGCTTTGTCCAGAATTCTTGCACTAAGAGGTTGACTTCTATTAGGTAAAAGCCCCCCCCCCACCACCTTACTGATGCACGCTAATCATAACGTTAACCTTGACCCTTGCCCCAATTCCAAACCTACATAACACCTTATAAAAAAACATCTTTTTATGAAGTGACTTTCGAGTTATAGATGTTAAATGAGTGAGTGTGGATGATTTGGCAATTAATTGCTGCTTATATATTCCAACTCCAAAACTGAACACTACTGATGAAAGGGCATATTTCCCAATGCCCATATTATAGTCAGCTCATTCAACAGCCAGTCAAATCTTTTGTTGACCAAACTGTGTCAATGAAACAGCTGTTGACTATTCCTACAATCAACCAATGCAGTACTTCCCATCTCTCACTCTGTCTCTATAAATATATATCTACGTCTATCTATCTATATATATATATATATATATATATATATATATATATATATATATATATTTTTTTTTTTTTTTTATTTTATTTTACATTTGTTGACCGGGATAGTCCGACTGGATGCATGTCCATTTTCAGCGGAGGCCTGGGGAGAAAAGCTCCAAGGGTAAGGAGATATAGCATTACATAATACCAACATTACATATTACAAACAGATTATTTACAGAGATTACATAAGTATGACTCATATATATATATATATATTATATATGCATGCATGTATACATATATATATATATATATATATATATATATATATATATATACATATTGGCCACATCACTGACTTTCACTTCGCCAAGACGAAAGGACAGAGAAACCAGAACACCGACATTTCACTTGAGGTAAGTAACTGCTTGGCCATCCTGTTGAACTTTGACCCTTACCCCCACGGTAGTGCGAACTCGGAGTTGGTATATTTAGTTAGGGGGGTGTGGGGGGTGTGGCAAAGCCCCCACATAGGTTGGGTTACTTTTGTTCGTTTTTTTTTTTTTTTTTGAGATGGCCAAGCAGTTACTTACCTCGAACTGAAAGTCAGTATTCCGGATGTCGTTGTTCTGGTTTGTCAGTCCTTTCGTCTTGGTGAAGTGAAAGTCAGTGATGTAGCCATTCAGGTAGAGCCATGTAAATATATATATATATATATATATATATATATATATATATATATATATATATATATATATACACACACACACACACACACACGCACACATGCACACACGCACACAAACATGTTTTTTATATATATATGTGTGTGTGTGTTTATTTATTTTATTTTACATTTGTTAACCGGAAAGCTCCAGAGGTACAAATTATATTTAACAAATACAAAATACAATTAACAGTACAATAACAACAGTTCAGATAACTATGCAGATATATAATTCCAGGAGAAATTAATAGAAAAAAATTGTTTATGTACGTTAGGTAGAAAGGATTAGAATGTAATATGCTATCTCAGCAGAAGTGCCAATAGCAATGAGGAGAAAAAAAATGGGAGCCACTTAGCAAGGTAAGCTAAGAGAGATTAGCCTGGGCTAGTGCAGGTACATATCCAGTGGTTGGTGAGATAAGTTGTTCCTGCATTTTTAAACTTTGTTAGAGAGGGTTCACGTGTTATGGCTGGAGGGAGTAAGTTCCATGTTTTTGCTGTGAAGTTAGAGAATACTGAGTTACCGTCTTGATTACAGGATTTAGAGGTCTTTAACATTCATTTGTCACTAGATCTCAGTGGTCTGGTACTGGTGTGAGGGATAATTAAGGGTTGTATTCCCGGGACTCTGTCTGGTTGGTAAAGTATTCTATGGGATATAGTAAGCTAACTGTAGAGAAGTAGGTTGGGGAACTCGAGCCAGTTTAGTGCTTTTAGATTTTGACAGTGATGTGTGCGATGGGCAGATCCTACAGCAAATCTAGCAATATGGTTGTAGCAGATGGTTAATTTATTTAGTTTGGTTTTTGAGAGGTTAGTGAGAAGGAGTGAGCCATATAGGAGAGAGGCGAGTAGGTGGGTGTGTTCTGTTTTGGATCTGGCCAAAGGGGTTAAGTAAGCTTTGTTTCTATAGAGTGAGCCCAGTTTTTTATTGGTATTTTTGATTGTTTGTTTAACATGTAGGTCAAGTTTCAGATTGTTGTCAATTGGTACCCCAAGTAGTTTGGCGTGGTTAACAGGGACTATAATGGTACCATTGTTGGATGCGATACTAAAATTGACCTGAGAGGAGTGTTGGGTTGGGGAAAAATAGCAGAATCTTGGTTTTATTAGCATTTAGTAGAAGATGTCTGCTGAAAAAACAGTTTTCTACTAAGTTAAATGTTTTCTGGGTCTGGGTTTGGAGTTCTGGAAGGGATTTGGCTGAACAGACTAAAGAAGAGTCATCTGCGTATTGTATACAGGTAGCTTCAGGGGTGACTGTCTGCAGATCATTAACAAAGATTGAGAATAGTAGAGGACGTAATATGGTCTCTTGTGCAACTCCTAATGATACAGGTAGAAGGTTGGATAGACTATTTTGCCAGATCACTGCGGTGGTGGTGCTGTGGTAGCATTATCGCCTCACAGTAAGACATTGTCCTGTTCGATTCTCAGCTAAAGCATCTTCTGCGTGGAGACATGCGTGAATGAGCGTACCTTCATTGAAGGTTGTGCATCAGAGCTGGCAACTCGGCATGTAAAAATCTACTGCCAATCATTAGTGGACCGGAGTTCTGCTGTGGCGACCCCTAACCGGGAAAAGCCGAAAGATACAACAGCAACAACAACAACAACCACCCGATTTCTACTTTTTAGGTAATGTTGAAACCAGTTGATGGTTTGGTTGTGTAGGGAAAGTTTATGAAGTGAGAGTATTAGCTTGTTATGATTGACCATATCGAAAGCTTTATAAAGGTCTAAAAAGAGTGCTGATGAGATTTTACCACTGTTCCTATTCTGGTTGATGGAGTCTGTGAATGATAGCAATGCTGTTGTGGTGCTATGGAAGGGTCTAAAGCCATGCTGTGAGTTTGTGAGAAGTTTGTTTTGGACTAGGTAGTGCATAATTTGGCTATGAATACACTTTTCTGTGATTTTGGCTAAAGGTGAGAGGATGGCTATGGGCCTATAATTGGATAACTCCAGAGAGTTTCCACCTTTATGGAGAGGTATTACATGTGATACCTTCCAGATGCTAGGGATGGTCCTATTTATTAAGATACAGATTGGGATGGCAATGACATGAGCTGCCAGCTGTAAGTACTCTGCTGGGAGCTGGTTAGCAGCCAGGGTAGTTGGTTTAAGTTTAGACAATAGTTTTCTATTGTAACTTGTGGGGACAAGTTGCAGACTAAAGGTAGTGTTGTCATTGGTAACATTTAGCTCCATACCATCAGTACAGGTGTCTGAATGCTGTTTGGCAAGAGTGAATATGGTGTCCGTAAAGTATCTATTGGAAGTATCAGGTAGATTATCAGGTTAGTTCCTGTTGGAGTAAAGGGGGTGGGAGTGGTAACTTTGCCAGGTCTTAATATTTTATTTATAACTGCCCAAAACTTTTGTAAATGATTTTGATGTTTGGTAAGTACGTTATGAAAGCAGTCTCTTTTGTCTTTTAGGATGGATCTTTTTGTGTCATTACTAAGGTGCCTTTAGTTGACCTGATCTGTAACAGATCTGGTGGTTCTCTATTTGAAAACAAACAAAACCCAGTAATATGAAAGTCAGGAACCACCGACTGAAGCAATAATCCACCAGCGTAGTTGAAACAGTTTATTCGTACACTTTCAAAAAAGGAATCCAAACAGACCAGTGAGACAAGCGCTTTCGCCTGGTATGTTCCAGGCTTTATCAAGTCAAAACACTGAACAAATTACACCAGTGTATTTAAATAATGTGAGTTAATTGATCATTAAATGCAAATTGATGCTTTGTATCTACTTTGATGTTTAACCCTAAACGGACCAAAAACTCAAAACATAGGTGGAATCAGAAGACAAAAACTTGCATGTCCATGACCGATTAGATTCTGTTAAATAATTTACAATTAATGTGTTTTTAAAAGCCAAATGTGACTTAAAAAATGTAAACATTTCACTAAAATCCTTGTTAAAAAATACACTATACCACTGCTGCCTTCAAATATTGAAAATGACCTAGACAGTGTTTAAAAATAAAGTACCAAAGGGACTACGCTTGTTTAAATTTCCAAACTTTGTTAAACATGGTTCAGTTCATTACAACCAGCTTTGTGAGATATTTGACAGGGCAGGTTTAGAAGTACTACAAGTTATGATTGCTGAGTATGAGAACAAAGCCAATATTGTTACGGAAGATTTGGAAATTTTGCATCAAACTGTTACCTCTGACTCCAATTTTGACATGATTAAGCATGATTATGACAAACTGTTCAACGAAGTAGATCAGTTTTGTTTAAAAATAACCAACAGGAAAATTAGGAAGTTGGACAGAGACCTGCATGAATATAGGGATGGTCTGGCATATCCTTGCCACAACAAACCCACATACAATGCAAGAACCTTTAGCGCAGTAGACAATGGTGTGGATGACGTTTTTCATCAAAATTTTAATGAACCCCCTCGCAGAAGTGAGCGGTTAGCTGAAAAAGATAGAAGGCAAAGAAACCAGGATTTACCTCAACGCCCCGGGAGACCGGGGGATTTTGGTTACAAACAGCAGAGAACAGCAGGGAGGTGGAATTACAACTAGATAGTGGGTTAAATCCACCCACACAGTTCTTGCCAACAACCAATTTGAATTCTGACACCTTAGTTGAAGGCATTTTACATCAAAGTAAAATTACAGTTACAGAAATGTCTAACTGTAAACTATTCAAAATTGACAACTTTACCATTTACAATTACACCGACATCATGGTAGATTGTACAGCCTTTAACATTTTCACTAAGGGGCTTCACTTTGTGCCAACCAAAAGCCTTGATTTGGCCAACTTGTTGGTGGAACTCAAGTTATTTACTAGGGGCTTAAACTTGAGGCATTTTTTCAAAGGGAAGGAAGAGCAAACCCAGAGCCTGCAGAGGAAAAGTATTTTTAATCCTCCTATGCACCCACTTATTAGGTTATATGAAGAATTAGTTGAGAATGAATTACGTAATATTGAACATACCATTACTGGACCTAAGCAGGCTAACATGAGCACCAACGAGCTGAAATTTATTACCAAGTTAAGGAAGGAAGGTATCAGGGTAATGAAGCCGGACAAAGGGGGTGGTATTGTGCTCATGTATGATTCTAATTATGAATCACACATGCACAATTTGTTGCCAATACGAGCTAATTTCCCGTAACGAGCACAATATTGCTATAGCAAAAATTAACTACACTCTCTACGACTACCTAATGCAAGGTTTTATCAACGAGAAATTATTTAACTTCCTCAAAGTGGGCAAACCCAAGACTCCTGTCATCTTCGGGATACCCAAAATCCACAAGGGTATTGACCCTGTACTGTTCAGGCCTATTGTATCAGGGGCAGGTGGAACAACAGAACCAATAGCCAAATTTATCGATTACATCATGAAAAAACACACTGCTGCCCTGACCAATGTTTGTAAAGATTCCTGGGAATTTTTATAAAATTTTCCCAGAGACAAATGTAATGCTTCAACATTAATGGTAACTGTGGATGTGAAGGATCTTTTTCCTAGTATTCCACACACCACAGGCCTAGAATGGTTCCTGGATTTTCTTAGGTTAGAAACTAACTCAAGCAATAATTTTGTCAATCTAATTACCGAGATGATGGGTATAGTTTTGGAGAACAATTTCATGTTGTTTAACGGTGAATTGTTTAAGCAGCTTAAAGGTGTAGCTATGGGCGCTTCTTGCGCCACCATCTATGCAAACATTGTTTTACACAGGTGGGAACAGGCACACATTTTTCAAACTAATTGGGGGCAACACCTCACTTTTTACTGTAGATATTTGGACGATATTTGCCTTATATGGAATGGCACTAAAGAACAACTGACAGAATTTCTACAGTATATTAACTTAACAACTGATTTTCACACTTTCACTCATAACATCAGTGAAAACGAACTTCACTATTTAGATGGAACCATCTTTAAAGATGGGAACACTGAAGAATTACACTCAAAGGTCTTTAGGAAACCAACTTTTTCAAACTCTCTACTACATTTTGAAAGCCAACATCCCTTCCATCAAAAGAAAGGCATTCTCAAGGGGCAATTGATTAGAGCCTCGAGAATGTGCAGTAGGTTGGATGAGTTTTTGAAAGAGGTTGAAACCCTTCACAACATGTTTATGGAAAGAGCTTATCCTAGGGAACTTATTGAGTCCATTACCAACGAGGTGTTGGCAAAGAGGAATTCTTCATACCCCCCTCTATTAGGACTGGTAGAAACCAACCTTTCTCAAACTAGGGACATAGATACCCATTCTATTGTTAAAGGTGAAAATTTTGTCTATACATTTTCAAACGATTCCTTGCAGATTGAAAACACAATCAAAAAATTTTGGTTTGTGTTACAAAACAATGAAGAGTTTAAACAGAGTATATCAAACAAACCTAGTTTTGTTAGAAAAAGGGGGCAGAATTTAAAGGCTATTTTTGAGAAAAGGCACAATGTTAGAACCGGGAAACACTGTAAGGTTAATGGTACTTACAGATGTGGTGCCTGTAAACAGTGCTCTCTAGTTATAAACGACAACCACATGTATTTAAGGGCACGTCACATCAATATTAAGCCAATTGGGCATTTTTCCTGTGCCACTAAAGGGACTATGCTCTACCTGCGGATGTTTTTATGTGGGTAAAACAGAGCGTGAATTTAGGAAGAGGCTATATGAACATGCATACGAAATTGACAACAAAAAGGAAAGTAATGCCTTTTACAAGCATTCTCTTGAATGCCCTAATTTTAAATTGTCCTTTATGGTGCTTGAACAGCTCAACCCACACATTAGAGGGGGGGACTGGGAATCTACACTTGAGTTTAGGGAACTAATCTGGCAGCTCAAGCTTGACGCAGGAAAACCACCAGGGCTTAATGGTTTACTCAGTATAGGTTCGCTGCTCAGGCTTAGAAGGGCCAGATTATAAGTAACTACAACTAAATATTACCCTAAACTCTTTTTTTATGATTTGTTTTCACTCTGATTTTGTACACTTTTGTCTTCTTTGGATCCTCAAACCTATTTGGGTATATTTTTTATTAGTATAAATATGACAGGTTTTTTAACAGGTTACGACCTGTCACTTTATTTTTAAACACAGTCTAGGTTGTTTTCAATATTTGAAGGCAGCAGTGGTATATTGCATTTTTTAACAAGGATTTTAGTGAAATGTTTACATTTTTTAAGTCACATTTGGCTTTTAAAAACACATTAATTGTAAATTATTTAACAGAATCTAATCGGTCATGGACATGCAAGTTTTTGTCTTCTGATTCCACCTATGTTTTGAGTTTTTGGTCCGTTTCGGGTTAAACATCAAAGTAGATACAAAACATCAATTTGCATTTAATGATCAATTAACTCACATTATTTAAATACACTGGTGTAATTGGTTCAGTGTTTTGACTTGATAAAGCCTGGAACATACCAGGCGAAAGCGCTTGTCTCACTGGTCTGTTTGGATTCCTTTTTTGAAAGTGTACGAATAAACTGTTTCAACTACGCTGGTGGATTATTGCTTCAGACGGTGGTTCCTAACTTTCATATTACTGGTTCTCTATTTGAACCAGGCTGAGTTTCTTTCTGAAATTTTAATTTTGATATTTTTGGTAAGCCAAGGTGCTGACTTAGGTTTGGCTCTGGAAGTACGTGGGGGTGCATGCAAGTCTAAGATGGAGAAAAAGGTGGAATTAAAGTGGTTCACAGCTTCATCTATAGGCAACTGGTAGGGTATAGACCAATTACAATGACTTAGATCAAACTGAAAGCTGCAGGGATTGAAATTCTTTTTATTCCTGATTCTCTGATAAATGGGCTGATGGATTTTTATTAGTTTTGGTTTTTATGATAAAGATGGGGAGGTGATCACTTAAGTCATCTGGGAGGATTCCAGCAATGTAGTTATGAGGTTGTTGGTTAGTAAGTATCCAGTCTAGGACACTTCTTTTGTTCATATTTTTATTTAGTCTAGTGGGTAATTTAATTAGTTGGGAGAACCCATATAGGTTAATGTGGTTGGATGAGGATTTTGAGGAGCAAAGGTTCCAGTCTATGTTGGAATCCCCTACTATAATTGTTTCTTGGGGATTAGAGTTAGATAGTCCATTGAGAAGGCTTCTAAGGTACCTATGTTATTACCTGGGGGAATGTATCCACAGACAATATTGATGTGTTTCCTGTTGTTGATTTTTATTTTGGCGATTAAGATCTCTGCATTTTTGTGTGGGGGAAGGTCATGAACTACTTTGGTTATTTCAAGGGTATTTTTGCATGTAAGTGCTACATCTCCACCATTTTCCCTATCCGATCCAATCTTAGAATGTTGTAGCTTGGAGGGAGGATTTCATTGTCAGCTATGTTAGGTTTTAGCCAGGTTTCTGAAAGACCAAGAATGTCTGGGTTATACATTGCTATGACAGCATGTAAGGCTTACAGTTTGTTTTTGATGCTTCTAATGTGCAGATGAATTACCAAGAGATTGGATAAGGATCTTTGTTGAAGGTGGGTGGGGATGAGAGGATTGTTGGTTTTGCAGGTGTTAATTTGTGGGCCTGGGTTAGGGTGAATGTTTCCATCCTTAAGTTTATTTGCTATTAATTTGGTTAGTGTAAGAACTAAGTAAAGATAGCATCTAGTTTTGGCAGAGTTAGGTACATCTTTGGCTTTATTTGTGTGACTGGAAAAAGGCTTCCTGTATATTTAAATTTTGTGAATTAAATTACTAGGGAGCATGCAACTGGGTAGGATAGTTGTGGTCCGGGCTTTAGGGTAGTCGTAGCCAAGGAGGTGTAGGTTTTCAGAGGTGGTTTGGTAGCATACACATAGTAGGATGGGGAGAAGTAAAAGTAGTATTTGACTGCATATGAGGCGGGCTGAGCTAGAGGTGGGATACATATCCAAGGTGGGATAAGAGGTCAGTGTGTAGGAAAGGGTAATGAGGTGGAAATTGGAGTTTAGGAGAGAGAGTAGATAAGCTTGGGGATTGGTTGAAGGAGTAGTGGGAGTGGTTAGTTAGATATAAATTTAGAGGTAGTGGGGGCAGGTGGAATTTGGGGGCAGGGTAGGGGAGCAGAGTGAGCCTGAGCATAGCGAGGGCAAACAGAGCTGGGCTATTCACAAACACCTGCAGGCTTCCTGGTATGTTACCTTACTAACAGTCTGTTTCAGTTGGTACATTATATTTTTTTTTCCTTATTTCTATAATTTTTGTAGGGTATATGCTTCCGATACCAACTTCTGGGGGTTAAACTAAGTATTGTGTGAAGGGGGATCCTATTCTAAGTGGCTTAATTTTTACTTGCTATGCCAGGGAGTTTACAGTCAAAGCAGTGTGCAAGCCAATTTTTTTAGAAAATTTACCAAGTATTAAAGGAAATTAAGCAGTTGATTCTATTATTTCAAGAGAAACATGTACGCTGGTTAATTACTAAACAGTCGAAGGGTCCGTTTCTGGTAGTGCAGGTTATTTTTGGAGTGATGCAGGGCTCTATTTCAGCTGAGAAATTACTATCCGTTTCTGGTAAAGTGGGTTGTTTTTGGAATGTTGCCGCTTTCTATTTCAGCTGAGAAATTTCCTTTGGGCTCAGCAACTAAAAAATGATCAAAGAGCATAAAACATGTAGCAGGAACAGGCAGTAAAAAGTGAATAATACAGATGTCTATTAACCATACAGCTAGAAACTAAATACTTTGTTCAAAACATCATTTGTCCTATTATTTACTGTTTAAATACCACAAAGGAGTCATACAGAATGATCTTAGTGTATTAATCAATAACCGCTATCAGTTAGACATGCAGAGTATACAGCCGCACATTAATATACTCGCGGTTAGCTTCTATAGTATCTACAATCAAACAGTATGAGTATTTACATGCATACTATTTAATCACAATTTACTATACACTCGGTTTGTTTCTCCAATATCCACAGAGGGAACAGCACAATCAGTTGTTTTACATTACTAGCAAAATGGAACAGTACACGACACATAGCAAACACAGCTATCAACGTTATGCACAGCAACACATTCATTGGTGCCGCTTGGTAATATTTCAATACATCCTGTAATAATCAAGCCTATAAATCAGGAATTATGACTACGATTAAGCAAACATAGATAAAAAAACAGTGTGAGTAGTGCAGTTAAGCAGCAATTGACTTACTTGGCTAGCACACGCATTAATTTAATTACTTTTTCTTTTTTTTTTTTTTTGATTGAAATCAAAATACCCAGATGTTGACATTAATAATGTTGACAGCAAAACGTCAACATTGCAAATGTCAACAGGTGATGAAGCATACACAAGGAACACCCTCATAGCATGCAACAAAATTTGCAAAAAAAAAAAAAATTGTGAAAACACATGACCCCCCCACACACACACACACACACACACACACACACACACACACACACACACACACACACACACACACCCGCTGCTAATTATGTATACTTACTCTGAGATCGCACAATGCCCAAGGAAAGAGCATATTACCCAACCATGGAGATTGCTGATCATGTTCACCTGTCAACCATCTGTTTTGTCAAAGTTTGTCAACAAAACAGATGTCAAAATCTGGGGAGTTTCTATTTAACCGCATCCACACATGACACACAAATATACACACACACACACACACACACACACACACACACACATATATATATATATATATATATATATATATATATATATACATATTTAAATACAAACACATACACATAATACACATATATACACAGATCCATTCTTAACCCCTTCTTCTCATTTTTGCACATTGGATTGGGGTGTCACTAAAGTAGTGGCAATCACGGACAGCCAGTGTATACCAGCAGATTACTAGCACTGCCACAGTTGTTAATCCATAACACCCAGACACTCAGACCTACAGCCAAATTACAGTGCCCAGTCCACATTCTGCATGTCTTTGAAATGTGGGAAGAAGCAGTAGAATGTGAAGAAAACCCATGATGAGAATTGAACTGAAGAACTTCTTGCTGTGAGGCAACAACACTTCCTGCAGTGCCAGTAAGCTACACACCCACACACACACACACACACACACACACACACACACACACACACACACACACACACACACACACACAAAAAGATATATATAGATTTAAATATAGCTGTATGACTATAGATATATATCTATATACATCTGTATTTCTCTTTATATATTTATAAAGATATATATATATATATATATATATATATATATATATATATATATATATATATATATATATAATAGTTGCACTTTATAATCTCGAATTACTGAAATCCTGAATTTCAGTAACCCAAGACCATGAAGGTGAAAACCAGAATGCCGAAAGTGCATAAGAGCAAATTTGAATATCTTAAATCTGCGCTTATACATTTCCGGTATGTCGTGTGTAGTGTAATGGTGCCTGAGATTGCAGGTTAGTCAGTGTCTGTGTGTGTTTTTGTATGTTGTATGTGTGGGTAAGGGTAAGAAGGTGTAAGCGTGAGTGGTGGATTTGTTGGTGTTTGTGTGATGTGTATTTGTATGTGAGCGAGTGGAGGATGGCGTGGTGTAATTTTTTTTATGTTATGTGAGACGTTGGAGTTGGTATATATAAGTAGGGGGTGGGAGTGCAGGGGGCCCCCCCTGCTTATATGTAGTGTAAGGTTGTGTGGTTTGTGTGCTGTGGGTGGAATGGTGTGTGTGTTATGTGGCGTATGGTGTATGTATGTTCGTGATTGTGTGATTCGGGATTGTGGATTTCGGTATTGTGAATGGTTCAACTTTATAGTCTCGGGTTACTGAAAGTCGGGATTTCAGTAATTCGAGATTATGAAGTTAAATATATATATATATATATATATATATATATATATATATATATATATATATATATATATATATACATATATATATATATATATATATATATATATATAGGTCCACTTGAGAGTATTGAAATTGCAGAACATTGAACCTCTGATCATCAAGAACCAGAGGATCAAAGTCCTGCAGAAAAATAAATAAATAAAAATAAAACATAAAATCTTATTTCATATTTTTGCAGGGGGCTAAGATCCTCTGCACCCCACACCTGCTGCTACTAAAATATACAACTCAGAGATTGCATTACAGTGAAGATAATGGCACGGAATGGGAAATTTACCTTTCTCTTCACTGTAGTGCGATCTTGGAGCTGGTATATGTAAGTAGCAGGGGGTGTGGATGGTGCAGGCTTGGCCATCCCTGCAAAAACTTACAAGCAAAGTTATCTCTTTTAATTTAGTCTACTTTCATGTTTGATGTTGTAGAACATTGATCATCTATATATATATATATATATATATATATATATATATATATATATATATATATATATATATATATATATATATATATATATATATATATATATATATATATATACATATATGGATCTAGGACTGTTGAACGAAACTTCAACAGTCCGAATCCAACTTCACCAAACACACTTTAACAAAGTGGTTTTACCAAAAAAACACTTTCGCTAAAGTGCGTTAAAAACAAAACACAAGGAAAAGGCATTTAGGCAAGCCCCCCTGCAGCCCCCATGTGGGGGGCTGTGCCCCCCACAGCCTCCTACTTTAATATTCTCACTCTGAGATCGCACTACAGTGGGGAAAAGGAAAAAATTCCTTATCCACACAGTAGTACAATGTTCGCAACAGTCACTCCCCCACAACTCCCTCTACCTGCAGGCATACTTCCGCAAAAGTACTTCTTCAGTGAAAAGCACTTTCGCAGAAGTATGCCCAGCATCTGTCCTAGACACACACACACACACACACACACACACAGACACACACACACACACACACACACACACACACACACACACACACACATATATATATATATATATATATATATATATATATATATATATATATATATATATAACCAGGGCTAGCCAACTTGGTCCTTAGTACCTTCATTCATCCACCTACCTGGCTACCAGTCTGTACGGATGTATAGACGTTATATTGATGATATTTTTTTCATCTGGGAAGGCACAGACATGGAACTGACTGACTTCATTAAGGAGATAACTAATAGCATAGGATACTTGGATTTTACCATCTCTGGACGAGGTGCAACTATCCATTTCCAGGACACCACCATAAAGATCAACAAGTCTAACAATAGTTTGGAATCCAACATCCACCGTAAAAACACTTATCACAACAATTTTCTGGACTACAATAGTCAGCACCCACATTTCTCCAAAAAGAATGTGGTACGAGGATAGTTCATCCGCCTTTCCCGCATCATCAGTGTAGATGAGGATTTTGTTTCTGAAGCCAATTTTCTCAAAAGTATGTTCTTAGCAAGAAACTATCCTGACCACATTATAGAACAAGAGCTGGACAGGGTAATATAAGAGAGACACATCAAGCACAAGCGTATACTGATATTTGACTACAACAGCTGCAGCAGAAGTCCTAACCTGACTGATAAATTCTGCAGTTTTCCATTACCAACCAGTGGGGACATGCAGTTGATGCGGGAAATCATCATTAAGAATTGGAACATTTTTTCCAGCCAGGATGATCTAAAATCTATTTTAGGTGAGCAACCTACCTTCTCCTACAAAAAAATCTTCTCTGTTAAGAGCAAGTTTCGAAAACAGGGACTTGCCTTTTCTAATAGGAAACCAGGATCTAACACATGGACCCCCAGGCATGTTTACTTGTGGCCACTGTGGAGTTTGCCAACACATTTTAAGCTGCAGCTCTTACACCTTCCCACATTGCAACTACAAAGTTATTTTTATGCAGCATATGTACTGCCACATGGAGTGGGTGGTATATGCAGCTATATGCAAAAGATATAACCGGTTCTACATTGGTAAAACTAGCATAAAACTTTCTGACAGATCTAAGGAACACCTGGCAGCTATCCCCATAAAGGATAGCACTACTGCACTAGGAAACCACAGCAGCAAATGCATGAATTTCTCTGGGTTTCAGTTCTTGGTAATGGAAAAGCTGGATTTATTTTTTGGTGACTGCAATGCGCTGCTGGAAATGAAGGAACTTAAATGGCAGCTCCTGCTGGGAGCTAACTCAGCCCCTGGTCTCAATGAACATATTAATATTAAATGTGCACTGTGTTGGCTACGTTAAAAACAGAGTGGTTTTGTTTTGTTTGGTTGCAAGACTACTCTAGGGGAACAGGGGTTTTGCTATATGAATGACACACTGAGTTGTGGACTTCTAGAGATTTCCTGGGTTGCTTTGACATTTTAAATATTGGATTTCAGCCCTAGTGCTTACTTTGGTTTCAGTGATTCCCCTATACTGTTATTTCTGAATATCTTAAATTACTATTGTCCTGTATTTATTTATTTTATTTAATTTAATTTGATTAGTTAATTAAGTCACGATGATAATGTACCTTTTAATGCTGACATCTCTTGGTAGTCACAGCATTTTTTATTGGTTGGGTTATTTTATTGCTGAATCTTATGATTGGCCCTTTGACATTCTATCTCTTTATGACAGGTTAGTATTTTTTTGAATTACAGAATATCAAGTGTGTACAACTGATTACACTGCATTAATGTTATTGTTTCTGAAGATGTCTTATCCATCAATAAAAGATGAAAGTGCTAAAGCACTAGTTCATCCTACGTGTTTTATTTTTTTGTTTTATAGTTCGAGGTTCGTTTCTTGTGGTCAGGGTGTTTTAAGTTATTTTATTATAGCTTATCTTAGTCTCGCAAGTTGTCGGTTATTTAATATATATATATATATATATATATATATATATATATATATATATATATATATATATATATATATATACACATACACATACATAAGCTCTTTAAACTGTGATAATATCTGCAAATGGCTAACTTATCATAAGTCAAGCCCATTTTTCAAAAACAGACTGTTCCATTACTTACTAATTGACCTCTCTCTCCTCCTTATACGGCAACTAAAACCAGTGGCCACCTGAAAACAAATTCAACAGACACTGTCTTTGTTCGTTAAGTACCATTGTTACTGTTTGTACCACCTTCCACAGTCTAGTTTTCCCCACGTGACTGGTCATATTCCAGATTTCCACTAGCCATTCCTTTACCCCTTCTTGTTGTTATTTCTCT
>NC_056729.1:530215525-530283025 GCF_019279795.1 Protopterus annectens | reverse complement strand
TGAAAAGTATCATAGTTGCTTGTACACACTGAGATTAACAATAAGCAGGTCTCATGACCCTAGGAGCAAATGGACATTTGAACATCTTCCAGAATAACCTGGTGCAGTGATTCTGTTCTGACCTCAATGGTGCACAAGGAAAAACTGTACTACAAAATATTGTGGAAAAAGAACTTTTCAGTTAACCAAGCCATAAAGTCACCAAGTGTAACAGTGATGTGTCTGCATCTTTTTAAAATATAAATGCATTTTAAAGTGATAAAACCCCTAAGTAACTATGCATCCCTCTGTAACTATAAATCTGCATTTGCTGGTTATTTGTGCATTGAATTTATTGATATATATTACACATATGAGGATTATCAATAAACTTTGAAAATGTAATGAATATAAATATACGCCAGCTGTCAGAAGTTGTGTCACAAATGGTTTGCGTAATCTGAGTCTAAGGTTACATGACTTTACTAATACTTTTAAGAAATGTATATTTCCCAAGTGGTCCTCTTTTTACACAAAATAATTGCTGGTTATGTTTGCTAAATATTTCTGAGGTTCTAAAATAAAAGGAAAATGCTTGATTTCCTTTCAATAGCACATCATGTTATACCAATGCAAGGTAATATGACTCAGAAACAGCTGTATGGGTGCAAGGTAATATGATTCAAAAACATTTGGAAGCAAAACCTGTCAGACAGTGAAGGCTACTGCTAAACTGTAATGAATGCAAAACACACAGATGAACTTCCTTTTGCTTAACCAAACCACTCGATGTATCAAGCAGACAGACACAGTAGTCAAGTTATATTTCAGGCAGAGTATTCTGATACAATGGGAATCACATAGTACTGTACGCACCAATAGCCAATAAAGTCAATCACATGGATACATAACTTCTGATAGGGTTTCAGTTATAGCAGCCTGTGTATAACTGTTTTATGTGGAGCCAGATTCAAATAAGCAGAAGTGACATGGTTAAGATGTCTGCCATGACAGCAAGTCATATGGTGCTTTCCAACAGCAATGTCTACAAGGCACCGTAGTACATTAAAAAGGGGGCACTAACATAATCATGTGTTGTGAATCCAAAAAAAAATGTAAAAGCATATCATTCAGTGAAAATAATGCATTATAAATGTCACTGCAGGAGCTGGCACAATTCTCACAATCCTGCCGATATCAGCATAAATGCCTGCAGGCAGAGTTGGCCTTTTGTCAACTAGTGCCCGAGGCAAAAGGTCTCCACGGTGCCCCATCCTGGTCTGCCTACACCATCCAGATTGCTGGAAAATGCCCCTGCTAGAGTGACACCCTAAGCCACTGCCTAGTTGGCCTATGCCTAAGGCCAGCTATGCCTGCAGGGGACATGTCATTATATTCATCAGAACCACATATGGTCCAAAACTACAAAACTGAACATTTTCTTTAAGTAATTATACAATAACATGCACACATTTAGTGCTGTATTAGTGCAAATGTATACAGGAGCTATAGGGATTACTATGCAGGCAATGTTTTGAAGATATTATTTCTTAATTTATGAAGAGATAAACTATTTGTACATTTGTTTATGTAAGTAGAGCACTGATCCAAGAAGGCCATTTTCAAGCTCAGTCCGGGTTTACAAACTGATAAGAAAAAGGATACAAGATATTATAAGAATTCGTTTACTCAATAAATTACATTACAATGACACTAATACAATTAAAGATATAAAATCAGTTGTTATAGATCCATAAGTCTGACCAGCCTCATCTGTAAACCCATGGAAAGTATCATCATGGACCTCATAAATAAAGACATAGGAAACAATCAAACCCTTGATCCGACCCAATTCAGCTTTGTCAAGGGCAGATTGTGCCTGTTAAACCTGGTGTATTTCTTCGAAAATGTGACCGGGGCCATTGGTGAGGGCAAATCTGTGCACACAGCATACCTCGACTTGGCAAAGGCTTTTGACACAATCCCATACTCAGGGATTACTGATAAACTTAGAAAATTGAAAAACAACCCCTTTGTTATAAGATGGGTTGCCAACTGGCTCAAAACCGGTGGCACACTATCAAAATGGGTGACTCCACATCAACCAGCAGACCTATTCACCAGCAGGATGCCACAAGGGTCAGTGTTGGGCCCCTTACTGTTTCATATATACTTCTCAGAAGTTCAGGCCAAAACTAAGGGGCTGTGGCTGATCAAGTTTGTGGACGACTGCAAACTGAGTGCAATTATTAAATCCTCATATTATGCCAGTATACTTCAGGAGGGTCTTATGCAGACCAATGACTGGTGTCTTTAAGTCACAGTCTCAAACTGAATGCAAAGGAATACATCATCATTCCCTTTGGTAAAAACAATGTCCCTTCACACTATCAGATTAACAACAATACCTTATGTACCTATGAAGTGTTAAGAGATCTGGGATCACAAGTAGACTGTGACCTTAACTTTGACCACCATGTATCTACTGTAGTAAGGAAGGCTTTCTATAGAGCATACTTGATTAGCAAAGGCATCACCTCTAGAGCAAAGGAAGTTATAACTCTACTACAATCATCACTAATCAGGCCCATAATTGAGTATTCTACCCTTTCTGACATGTACCATACAAAGCCCCTGCTGCAATTGGAGGGACCTCAGAGGTTTCTAACTAAGAAGGTCAAGGGACTCCAACACATGCCTTACATAGACCAACTAATGTCCTTGTCACTATACTCAGTATTGCATAGACTTCTTAGGGGGAGACTTATGCCTGGCTTACAGAGCAATCTCTGACCCATATCAAATGAATTTGCTGCTCATCCATAAAGCAAGCAGGATTATAGCTACCCATTCCAGGGACCTAAATATAGCCTGCAATTTGAATAGAGCATGCTGGAAGGGCAGATTCATCTCCCAGCAACTGCCACATCTTTGGAATAGGCTGCCAATTCATGTAAATCAGAACACCTCTATGACACTGTATAAAAGGAACCTGGACAAGTGGATGGGGCAGCATAACTTCTTACTGGGGATAGCACCCACAATCCTCCTGGACATGGGCAGTCATTACTATATACTGGGTATTGATTAGCGTATCTATGGTATTGCCTTGGAATGAAATGGCTAGGCTTGAAATGAGCTCCAGGTTGATAGCATAGTAACCTCCTATAATCCTATGACAAGTTAAGCACTCAGGTCAATACACCACAGGTACCAGTATGATTCTATTATTCCCATGTGGGAATTAATGACCTGCGACATACTTCCCTGGACTATATGAAGAGAGGCATTGGTGAACTCTCTGAATATGTCTCAGGTAGGTATGTGCCTTGCATTGAGCAGCATTCTACCTTCACCAAGGATGATGCCAAATATGAACAAAAGATGATTGACTTCAATAATTGGCTTAGTTTATGATGTCTGTGGCTGACCAAGTTTGCAGATGATTGCAAGCTGGGTGCTGTCTTAAATTCCCCTAGTGATGTGAACATCCTCCAAGAGGGCCTTACCAAAAGTAATTACTGCCTTGCCCAAACTAATGACTGGTGCCAGAAGTGAGGCCTCAAACTGAATGCCAAGAAATGCATCTTTATCCTCCTTGGGGAAAATGGAATCCCCACTAATTATCACATTAATAACAACTTATTAAGCATGCAATCAGTCGTGAGGGACTTCAGCACCCAGGTTGATAGCAGCCTGACGTTTGACCACTGCATTCGATTCTAGGCTGGTGTGCCTTCTGTGTGGAGTCTGCATGTCCTCCCCGTGGTCGAGTGGCATTCAAAAGACATGCATGAATGGGTGTGCCTTCATTGAAGGTTGGGCATCAGGCTGGCACCTCGGCACCATAAAAATTGACTGCCAATCATTAGCGGACCGGAATTCCGCTGTGGCGACCCCTAATCGGGAAAAGCCGAAAGAAAAACAACAACAACAAACATTGCCTCTGTTGTACGGAAAGCTTTCTACATGACTCACCTCATAAATAAGGGTATTTCATCCAGGAACAAGGAGGTCATAACATCCCTGTATTCCTCCCTTATCAGACCCATTATCGAGTACAATGCCCCCTTCGGCATGTACATTGCCAAGCAGATGCAGCAGCTGGAGAGACCACAGAGGTTCCTGACCATAAAAATCCAGGGTCTCAAACACCTTTCCTATACATATAGGCTAAAAGCCCTGTCCTTCTCCTCAGTCTCATACAGACTGCTCAGAGATGACCTGTGTCTGGCATACAAAGTGATCTCAGACCCAGCCTTGATGGAGTTGCTGCATATCCTTAAGATAAACGCCACTCGAGCAACCCACATGCAAGGCCTTAACCTGGTCTGTGAAATTGGTATAACTTGTTGGCGGGATAGATTGGTGTTCCAAAGTCTCCCCCATTTGTGGAATAGACTCACTCTCCATGTCAAGCAGAATACCTCTCTAGCCCTCTTTAAGAGGATCCTGGACGACTGGATGGGAAACAGAAAATACACCCCTGAGATCCCAACAGTGTCCCTGCTGGACAGGGGAAACAAGTGCTGATTTTGAGGGAACATGGGTGAAATTTTTGGCTAGGCTTATAAAGGTCTTCAGGCCAATAGCCTAGTATCATCCTATGAACCTATGAACCTATGTCTTTCCATGGGAATTCAATATTTGTCAGCATGAGAGAACATGGTTAACAGACCACATTGCATTGCAAAGGATGGTCTGCACCTGTCTCCCTTAGGTTTCTGAATATTGGCTAAAACTTTATCCACCCCCTTAGAGCATTTTTAGGCAATGCCAAATCGACAAACCTACTGACATAGCAAATAAAACCCAAAGAAACCTAAAGGTGTTACTGATCAGTGCTAGAAGGCTAAAGAAGACACTTCACAGCCTTCTAGCCCTCTTCACTCTGGAGAATATAGACATCTGTACTGTTAGTGAAACATGGTTAAAATCTGCAGAAAGTACTCCATCAGTCTAAGGCTTCAGTGATTTCCACACATTTAGACCATCAACTGTACAGACAAGGACAAAAGGTGGATGCATCTCAATCTATATCAGCAACAAGCATAACTCTACATTGTTAAAACGGACAGTCCCCTGGAATTTACCCACATGCAAATTACCATAGGCAAAGTCCCATACCATACCTTAGCAAGGTATAGATCACCCTCTATGTCCCATGAATCCCATAGCTCATACCTATACTTACTGGAGACACCAAATACAGTGTTCATCGGAGACTTTAACTACCCCGCTATAGACTGGGAAATATACACAGCCTCATACTCGCAGGCACAATGATTCCTGGACTCTGTTAACACAAATACCCTTGAGGAGATAGTGTGCACAGCTACCAGAGATTCAAACATACTGGACCTGGTACTTAGCTAAGAGCTGACCCAGTAGTATGGGATATGGGAACATATGTAAACAGTAATCCAGCCTTTGGCCAACATTTGGCCAAGGTAGTAAGAAAATGATTCTATGTCACCCAACTTATAAGTAAGGGCATGGCATTCAGCTTAAAGGAAGTCTTAGTGACACTTTATTCAGCCCATATCAGACCCATCACTGAGTATAAAGCCCCATTTTGCATGTACCTGACCAGACATATGCAATACTTGGAATGCCTACAAGGGTTCCTTACCCAGAGAATCCATGGTATGAACACATTGCACTGTATGAATTGTCTTAAATCCCTATCTCTATGCTCTGCCTCCTGCAGGTTCATAAGAGGCAAGCTGTACCTGGCATACAAGGGATCTTTGCATCCAGATCTGATGAACCTATACACATCCATAAAACAAATAGCATCAGAACCACTATATCCAAGAATTCAAATTTTGCTTGTGACATAAATAAGACATGTTGGAGAGACAGCTATGTCGCATAAGATCTCCATGCTGCAGAACAGGCCTGTCATCCATGTGAAACAGAGTCCATCCGTAACACTATTTAAGTGTAATCTTGACCAGTGGGTGGGAAATTGGAAATTTACCCTGGGTCTGGATGCCATGTTTCTGATAGACAGAGGCAGACAACAATGCCCAAACTAACATACTCCCAACATAACCTCTAGAAACTTCCTAACATACCCCCTCCTAATAAACAACTATTACACATAGGGAAGCAGTTAGGTTGGATTGCACGGCTAAGCTTATAAAGGCACTGGTGGTCCTTAGCCTAGTATATAACTATGAACTATGAACCTTTGACTCTTAAAGAGTTTTACTCACTTGCCTGTTGTTTGCCTTCAGAGTCTTCATTACCTTGTCTAGGCCAGAATGCTTTGCAGCAGGAACTGCTACGTGAACCACCTTCTCTACCTTCTGCTGTTAACAGATGTGATTTTGCAGTAAAATCTTAGGGGGCTGCTAAATGATCCACTACTTTGACTGTTATAACAGTGCTACCGTGTGATCTTCTAAACCTAAACTACAATTTCAGCTTTTTCTTCATTTTTTTTGATCTACACAAACAACATTTCATGCAACATAACACTATTACCTTTCAACACTCATTCACAAAATGTGACTATTGGTAAGGTACAAAAAGCAGGCATATATGTAGCAATTGAGTTTGGACTACACATGTATTAATCTATAAACTGATGCTGCACACAAGAGAAAAAAGAACACACAATCACAGCACAAGGAACACAGTATATCAGACTGATGCAGTATAAGCAACGTATGATAATGTCATATACCCATGGCAACAGCACTTTCTGTGAAAAAGAAGTTGCACAAAGCTGAAACAAGTGCGTCTGCTCTCAGAATAAACATGATAATATGCAATGAGATAACTGTCTTGCCAGTAAAACATGCAACAATCTGTAGAAACATGTAGATTTCCAGTAAAACATATAATAATCTGTATAAGAATTGTACAGATATTCAAGACCCATGTTTGACTATAGCATTGCGACCTATCCGATTTTTTTTTCTGGATTATCTGGAAATCAAACCAATTATCTGGTAGTCTGGAAAACACTGTACAAACTCTGGTATTCTGTTTAAACAAATAAATGGATTATCAGAGTTTGTTAAATCTGTGGATTTACTATACATTTTTACAGAAAAGTATAGTAAATTGACAGAAAAAAGAAATCTTCAAACGGGGGAAAAAGTAGGTGTTCCTCCTCATCTGATGTGATGATGATGATGTCATGAAATGATGGAAAGTGAGTAGGGAAAGGGGAGGAGTTGTGTGGGGTTATGGGAGGTGCTTGGGCTTTTGGGATGTGGCCTTGGTCTGGTTTTCACTACCATAAAAGGTGGCAACCCTATGTGACTACCAGCACAGACACTCCAGCAATCAGTCAGGGAAGGATGGCAGTCAGCAGCTAATGCTGGCTTACCTATCCTGGTATGGGAGGGGTGGCAGCTCACCTCTTTACATTAGTGACATCTACTGTTGCCACCTATCTGTTTTTTTCTAGACTATCCAAAAATCAAAATCGATTGCCCAGCAGTCTGGAAAATACTGTACAAACTCCAGTATTATGTATAAAAAAAGAAACAGACTATCAGATTTAGTTAAATCTGTGGATTTACTATGCTGTTTTACAGAAAAGCATAGTAAATCGACAGAAAAAAGGCATCTCAAATAGGAAAAAGAAGGCATTCCTCCTCATCTGACATGACAATGACATCACAAAATGGGAGAGAAGTGGGCAAGAAGATGGGGAAGAGATGGTTGGGGTTAAGGGTTGTGCTAGGGGTGTGGCCTTGGTCTGGTTTTCACCACAAAGAAAGGTGTCACCTCAAGTGACATCTGCAGGATGCAGGTGAATTGCCTGTAGTAAGAAGCCTAGTATGCACACACACTGCAGGAGTGTGACAGTCAGCAAGAAGACAAAGTATAAGTAGTAGCAGGCATACATTTCCTTGAGCAGCCCATTCTGTAGCATGCAAACCTCTGGGAAGAGGGGTTAGGACAATCTGCCTGCTCCCTCTCACCTCACACTCATCCACAAAATAGGAATGAAAAGGATGATAAGGGTCAGAGAATGGATGGATCAGAGTGGTCTTATCCAGACTAGAGAAATCTGGCTCTCACTTCAGTGGAGTAATGAATGTGCCAATTTGATAATGGAAGACAAAATCATTGGGAGAATTTTGTGTGCAAAAAAAAAAAAAGAAAGACTCACGTAGTTGTTATTTTATAGCACTGACTCATTTCTGTGAAAGGGACATAATCTATTCCCAGCAATCATAGCACTTATTAGTTTTTTTTTATCATATTTATTGTTTTTTTTAAACAAAGAACATGAACAACAAGAAAGTAAATAAATTCAACAACTTTACATGTATACATAATCTGTGAGCGGCATCAACAATATTACACAATATTCAAACATTATATGCATATTTACATATAACCAAGACATTTTCTTTCCTCCATTAACATAGTTATCAAATCTGAACATTATTCATCCAACATAGCTTATAGCCACTGAATTTTGTTCAAATTCTGATAAACAAGGCCAGAGTCATAAAGCTTCACTGCATTGTGCTGTGAGTTTGCACAATGGGCAGCCATATGCAGAGTGTGTATGATTTGAAAAACCAAGTAGCACTGTGTGACAATCCAAAATAGCATGGTAGGCTGTAGTATATACTAATGACCATAAAATGAATTAAAGAGTGCGATAATGAGATAAGAAAATGGAGGAGTGAATCCGAAACATTTCAAATCATGCAGGAGTGCTGCACCCATCTTAGATTTATACTCGGACACATGCTCGTGTTCAAACAATGCAAGGTGTTGAATAAATGATGGACATCAGAAGTGGAAGCAAAGAGCTGTCTTCTATGGAGATGGATGGCCTTTAGTACTGCCTCATTTTCTGTCTCAGTAATCTTGGGCTTTATGGGTGGATGTAGCTTTCTGTGCCTGTTTTTTTTCATCATCTCACTGTTGGAATAAAAAACCCTGGAATTAACAGTTGTCATCTTACATGGGTGTTACAAATCTTAATAGACATACATTATAATAACAGCCCAGCTGCTTCAGTTTAATAATGCATGACATTAAAACGTATACATCTAGAAAAGAATCTTCACCTGAATTTCAGACATTGTTGTGCCATAACCACATCTAACCATATGTACCCCAGACCCAAAAATAACAGCACATGACTGCAATGTAACAAGCACACAACTTAAAAAGCACAGCAATAGACAACTTGACTGAAATGTTTAACTTGTAAGCATATGTCTAAGGCACAAAACATTACATGTATGGAATGCTGGAGGTGCTGCCACAACCTACCGTAATATGTCAGCATTGTACTACATGCAGTACATGCACCCTTCAGAGAGCTTAGTCTAAAGCATTTACATGCACTGAAAAAATGAACCACACTTCCAGGGATTATAGCATGCAAACATCTATAAGTGCACAAAAAACTATTTATCATCCATTTTGCAGCAGGTATTTACTGGGTCTTTCTAAGTGGGGAAGCACTACAGGGAGCACAAAATGTGGTTGTTTACTGGTTAGGGGGCATAAGAGTCAGTTTTCAAGTTTTTTTTTCACTGCTATAAATCAGGCAAGTTTCCAATGCTCTGTGTTCCCTTATGGAGAATTCTGTAACACTTTTCAAATGTTTCAACTGTATTCAGTGTCATCCAAGCTAAGATATTTTCCTGATTTACTACACTTGTACTCACTTTATACATTGATCACTAATGTTTTTGAGCATTTTTAAAGCATTTATTTAATTTTACAGCAAAAGAACTATTTTTCTGTTTGTTGGCTTTTCTAGTTCTGTTTGGCTCCAAATCACCTTGCAGAAGGATGAATTAACTGGCAAATTTGTTTAATCTGTACTTTGAGAGCTGCTTTTGTTATGCTTTTACATTAAGAAATTTCAGGATCATCCACTTTGTGGCAGAATGTGTTTACCTCATCTCTCTGAGTTGAGAAGCACTCCAAGGAGCTCAGCGAGTGGTTGGTTATTGGCTAGAGGGCATATGAATCAGTTTTTGAAGCTTTTTTCTCTGCTATAAATCAGGCAAGTTTGCAAAACTCTGTATTCACATAGAGAGAAATCTGTCATTTTTTTCTGCTTGTTAGCTTTTCTAGTTGTGTTGACCCCCAAAACACCTTGCAGAAGGGTGAATTTTCAAGGAACTTAGTTGTTTAGTAGTTGTTGTTGTTTGATGTTTAATCTGCACTTGAAAACTGCTTTTACTGTGACTTTACATTAAGAAATTCCAAGATCATCCATCTGTGGGAGAAGGTGTTTACTTGGTCTCTCTGAGTTGGGAAACACCCCAAAGAGCTCAAAGTGTGATTGTTTATTAGCTAGAGGGCATAGGAGTTAGGATTAGACCCAAAACCTGTTAAACAGTGTGACATTGTAAAGAATTAAGCTTGCACATGGAATAGCAGGGTCTATATCATATAGTCAACGTTCCATAACTCTGAACACCTAATGGTTGAACCATTATGTTCGAAGTTACAAAACTTCGACTACGGAAAAAAAAAAAGAATGGACAACAAAATAAATTGTTGTAAGCAGGGGGCAAGCCTCTCTGCACCCCCCACACCCCCACTACTTAAATATACCAGCTCTGAGATTGCACCACATTGAACAAAATAGAAACCTCCACTTATGGATATTTCCATTCAAACGCTCGAACATTTACAAATTCAAACTTATGGTCTCAACCATGTGTGGTACGAACTTGGAAAAGTTCAACTACACGATAGGAACCCGGAATAGCAGTACCCTATCCCGGCACCATGTAACATCTTGCCCTTAACCGCAGAAACTAGTTTGTATATCGAATATCATTACCATATGTGATGCCCCAACACTGGCCCAGTAATCAAGGAGCCTCAGTCCTCACCACTGGCAACAGTGGACGACGTACACACTGGGAGGATGTCAAATACAGACACAGTAAAGTGCAATTTCCTTTAAGAGCACACAGAGACTACAGTCAGTCTGCAGCAGGTTTCTCCCTCTTTCTCCAGATCCCCAATAAGACTCCCCACTGGCTCAGCAATAGAGTTGAGATCTCAGCTGAGTGGCCAAGCCAAGACCTCCAGCACCCTCTCTGTCCAACCAGTGCTTTGTATCCCTGCCCAAGTAGCTGACACACACACACACACACACACACACACACACACACACACACACACACACACACACACACACACATTCTTTGAGATTTGCTTTATACACACACACACACACACACACACACACCTAGGAAAGGCTGGCACAGGTTTATTAGCTATGCCCCCTTCTGCCCAGACTATAAGGTAGCTTTCACTGCCACCAGCCACTACTTATCAGCTACTTTAAGGCCCTTAATAAAGGGTGCCCAATCTTACTGTGTAATGTTAGTATTAATCCAAATGGTAGTTTGACGAAGAGCAAGACTATTAGGAGTGACCTGCACAGTATCACCAAATAGATATGTAAGTACTCTAAGAGCTTAACTTAAATATCGCCAGACAAACCAGCCACAATTGAAAGGTTTAAATGTATTTAATAATATATAATAAAAGAACAAGAAAATGTTCAGTAAACAATCACAGTTACTTCAGAGTTTAAATCACTGGAAATAAGTAAAACAACATTGCAGGACAGTCTTAAATAAACAAAGAAAAACATCTAAATTAAGCTCAGCTATATTCCTGACTATATCTAAAAGAAATTATTATATCCTAGTTAACTTACTTACAGAGCAAAGCAAAATAGATGTGGTGAGTGGGTTTTCCCAGCTGATGCTGCTGGGTTAAAGACAAAATACAAAATGTTCAGTCTCTCTCTCTCTCTCTCTCTCTCTCAGAAAGTTCTTAAATTAATATTTCAAATATTGCTGCTGTGATACTTGCAGCATGGCATCACTTCTTGTAATCTGATTATCCCAGGTGAAAACTCTTGATGCAGCTGTAGCATTTAGCATCTATCTGCAAAAACACATAGACTTTAGATATTTTGGCAAATGGTGGAAGTCATAAAATAATTTACATTCCTCCACATTTAAAGACAATACAAAAAAATTCTAGTTCAAGACATTGTGCCTGTTACTGCATTGAAACTGAGAGATAACATCTTTTGTTTATGGCCCAGCTATAAAGTAACTTAACCTCAACCATTCTTCTAAAGTTTTGCAAGTTAATCTCCTGTGTTTCAGCCTCCCTTGTTAAAAGAGTTACAATAGTGTATAAAAATATCTCTTCAGCACATGTCTATATAATAAGATATACAGTTCTAATCCATTTGTAAAACAGGCATATGAATCATGTTGATATTCAAAAATAACACAGAACTACTTACAAAATTCCAGATAGCTGGGCTGGCAGTATCTCCTTTTGTTACCTTTCTATATAAATTATATTAATATTCACAAATGGCATAATTATTTACAAAACTCCAGCTAACTGGACTAGCAGTATCACCTTTTGTTGCATCTCCCCCTGAAAACTCAAGATAGTTTTTCAAGTGACCCTTGAGAAACACTGCTTGAGTGGGTTGAGCCTATCTGAGTATACACTACCCCATATACTGTCTTGAGAGTCCATCTGCATTGGCATTGTTGACCCCACTATGGTGTTGCACTGTCATATCATATGCCTGCAACCCCTAGGCTCCTCTTCAGTAACATTTTTGCTGGCTGGCTCATTGTAGCCATGTTAAGGGATTGTGGTCTGTAACTACAGTGAATTTCCTTCCATACAGATAAGGCTGAAGTTTCTGCAGTGCCCACACTATTGCTAGACTTTCCTTTTCTACAGCTGCATAACATTTCTCCCTGGGTTGGAGCCTATGGTTGAGATATACAGCTGGGTGCTCTTCTCCCTCTGAGGAAACCCAATGGTTTGAAGCATCCACCTGCACGACAAATTATTTTCTGTAATCTGAACTGGCTGACACAGGGGCTCCTTCCAAAGCTCCTTTAAGCTTCTGGAATGCCTGTTCACATGCTGTGGTCCATACTACCTTATTTGGCTTGTTTTTCCTTGTCAAATCTGTGAGGGGAGTAGCTATGATACTATAACAGGGGACAAACTTTCTGTACTACTCTGCTGTCCCTAAGAATGTCCTCACCTGCTTTTTGGTAACAGGGTCAGCCCATGCCTGGATGGCTTCCACTTTGGAAGGTTGTGGCCTGATGTTACCACTCCCCACTCTATGTCCCAGGTAGGAGGCCTCTGCCATACCCACCTGACACTTACTGGGCTTAATGCTCAATCATGCCCTCTGTAGTCTGTCCAGCACCTCCTGACATGCTGAAGGTGCTCTTGCCAGGAATGGCTGTAGACAGCAATATCATCCAGGTAAGCAAGGGTGAAATCTCCTGCTCCTGCTAGGATATAATCTACCAGCCTCTGGAAAGTCACTGGGGCATTTTTCATCCCAAAGAGCATCTTCCTGAACTCATACAAGCTGAATGGAGTCACAAAGGCTGACCTCTGTCTAGCTTTGGGAGTCAAGGGCACCTGTCAGTAACCCTTGGTAAGATCAATAGTGGTAAGATACTTAGCCCCACTCAGCTGCTCTATGGATTCATCTGTACTAAGCATGGAGTAAGCCTCTGGCTCTGTGTGGCTATTTAATTTACTTTAGTCCACACAGAACCTGGTGCTGCCATCCTTCTTTGGTACCAGCACCACTGGGGAGGCCCAGGGACTGCTGGACTCCTGGATTACCCCCAGTTCCAACATTTCCTGTATCTCCTCCCTCAGAGTCTGTTTGACTCTCTCAGGCACCCTATAAGGGGCCTGCTTAATAGGCCTTTGGGATCCTGTATCCACATGGTGCTGCACCAGAGTCTGATGAAGTTCCCTTTGAGGAATGAAAACATTTAATCCATGAATAAATTCTTGAACTACAAGCTTTGTGGTGATTGCAACTATATTTTACTAGACTGTGATGTTGCTGTACTGCACCTTCATTGGTTTCCAGTGTGCCAGACTGAGTGATTTGGATGTCTTACATTAAATCTAGCTATGATTACTAACAAAAAATAGTTAAGAATGTAACTTTGTTATATTTGTATGTCTCTTCCCCAACTTCTTAGTCCCCATTCATATTTATTTATTTTTTAATTTCCCTCCATTAGTGTTACTGCTATTTGCAGTACACCATCGCCTGGACTGACCACACATGCACAGCCTGCAAGCCCTCCACAACTTGCAGCAGCAGTGCCAACACCAGCACAATCAGAGGCACACAGAACATGTGGGACCCAGCCTGCCAGAGTGGCATCAGGTTGCCCTGGGGTGGCATAGTGGTACCTGCTGGAACCAGTCCAAGTGAAGGTGAAAGTTATGTCTCCTGCCAGGAGTTGGTGGAGCTTTTGAGGGAGAGACCAGACAGGAAGTTTGATGCCTTCATCAACTGTATACAGACCATGATTTAGCAACTCATTGAGTCAATTCTCTGCCTAGAACTGTCTCTAGGTCCTAAGGCAGGACACTGTGATGATGGCTCTCATGCTGTAGACTAATCTCCCACTGGGTAGAAGTTGGCAAAGTGTGCACCTCTGAACACTCATTTACATCCCCAAACCATAACTTTTAACTTCACAGGTCTTTAGTTAATGCAGACATGATTGTCTACACTAGTTAATCAAGAAAATCAATCACAGTTGTCTGACAAATAATTGAGTATGTCAGTCAGTGAATAGTTAATAATATTGTTGTTAATCCCTGGTATTACTGAGCTATGAAGTTGAGAAGCATGATCCTATTCCATGTCTGCCCTGCTCATTCTTCATTTTCTCACCTTGTCTTCTACCCTTTAATTTCTTCCTTTCGTTTTTCATGTCTGTCCTATGCTCCCTTTCCCAACCATTAATCTAGTCAAAAATAGATGAACACAGCACAAACATGGCCAAAAGTACTTATAGATTAAAATTGTCTTTATGTGGTCATACATTTTGTGAAGGTCTGTACGGAGCAATGTCACTGGTCATCAATAACTACAAGGAAATATAGTTGTTGTCTTATGGCAAAAAAGAAAAAAATCCCTTCAAACTTTTTAATTTCTTGCCATCAGTTGTACAAATAAGCTGAAGAAGCATGAACATCACCAAGCAATATTGAAATACCATGGTTACTTTCTTTGTAAAGGCCTCTATGCCTCAAAGTATTCATTTTCTGAATAATCCATTCACAGTGGACAGGGTGGTGGTGGGGTTCTATTCCCCTGTGGGTGGGATGTTGTTTTAAAATATTATATTTTCATCATATAACTGCATTCTATTTCCAGGTATTTTTTTATGTTAACACATCATTTCTCTGGGTGCTTCTCTGACATACCTTGATAATGCTTTGTTTTAGGGAATATGAATGTCACAGGCATAGGTTCAAATCTATTCAAGTGTATGTCACTTTTCTTGCCATCTTATGGTCTATTATCCTGAAACGTGTTTTAAAGACACCTTCCCTATGCATGATTCAGTATCATACTCACCTAATGCTCTGTTTTGGAGAATATGACTGACACAGGCATAGTTTCATATCGATGCAAGTATAATCATCTTGCCTTCCTGTCATGTATTCCTTACCTCTGAAATGAAACATTTTTATCATCATTGTGACATTATGTCATAAAGTTTGACACTGTCTAACCAAATGTAAGTCTGGAGTCCTCTAGTATTGCTGAACAAAGAAGTTGTGAGATATGCTCATAGCATACTTCCGTAAAGCTCATTCTATATTATCTCACCTAGTGTACTACCGACTGTTCCCCTTTTGATCTTGTTTCCATATTTCATTTCCAGTCTGTAATCTGTTCAAAACATACGTAAATACATCATACATATGCAAACAAAGGACTTATAAAACAACTTGTAATCCTGTTAGCTTCATTATCCACATTCTCATACTTTGTGCAACAGTTGGCAGAGAGCAAAGCTGATACTCATATGTAACCAGAGAGAAATGACAGCTCTCATCCTATAGCAAAATATTAGAAAAATCCTTTGAATTTGCTAAGATCTTAATTAAAATTGGTCATGCAAATGAGCTAAGCACATCTCCATGTCAGAAGACAAATGTACAGTACAGATAAGTGAATTCCTGTATGTGCTCATGAAATGATTTGTACTGTGTCGCTATGAGTGGGGTGACAGTCTCCATGAGGGTGACATGCTATCTTACACTGATGAATATCCACACTGCAAATCTGCTACATATTCCTTATATGTGTTTTTTTAAATAATTTATTAGAGTCTAATAGCTTCAGTGTTTGTCCTTGCTGGTTCACTGCAATGGAGAATGTGAATATGAAAGTGTAGATTTCAGTAAAATGAATAATATTTCTTTTGCCTTCCTATCACTGTGCCAATATGCTACATTTATGTGATAGGTGTGTTTTAGGGCCACTTATATCCAGTGTGCTTCAATGGATCCTATTGCTCATGCCCTGATAAGAGTCATACCAATACGAATGGCATGGGTTCACTGACCTTGATGTATTCTTTCTTCTTTCACTCATTCTTTTATTTCTTTTTCACCTGCCTCCATCCTGCTAAATCTTTTCTCCCAACCTTGTGTTGTTCCACCTGCTTGCTACACTTTTTACAGAGTGTTTTAGTTTGCATTCTCTTGCTATAACCATTTTTGGTACAAATGCACATGGCATCTGAATACTCCATTCTTCCATACTCCAACCTGCTGCATGTGTCTCTACCCTGAATTCTAATGACCAAGTTGTTGTTTTACCAAATATGCAAGTCCACACTTGATCTGCCTTCCTTCATCTTTGTTGTGGGCTACTACATACTAAAAATCTTTGCTGTGTCTCAGCTGCATATTCCCCACCATTTCAAATTTAAAATTCCTTTCTCCTGTGCTACTTAGAATACTCATTTATTGATCTAACACATTTGACCATTTCCTAAGATAAGAGGTATTTCCCATGTAAGTTTACAATTGTCTTGGCTTATTTCTTCTCATATATTTTCCTGAATCACCCAGACCCCCTACAATCTAGTTCTTATAACTCTTCTGTGCTGTCTGCTATCTTTATATATTAAGCTACTTCTATCCTTTTTAATGATGCTTCACTTGTACCACTCAGCCTTTCTGCATTTCCTGCCTTGTGTGGTTTTCAAACATTCAACATATATCTTCAATAATTTATTAAAAGTCAAGTTATATTGATCCCTAAGGTGGGAGCAGTTTTGTAGAGTCTGTGGATGAAGAACTCTTCCCTCCTGTCCCTGGTGGGAATAATGCCCTTAACTCTTCCTGTCCATATATGCCTGCTTCTTCCCATATCACCTGCTCATTTTCGATGAATTCTGTTTTTTAAATTTGCTTAATATCAGATCTTCTTGTAGATTAGTTCTTTCCAGGACTTATCCCCTAGTTACTTAAGTGCTGTCCCCCAGTTTTCTGTAAGTGTCAGCCATAAGTTCTTTTATGGGGGACTATAAAGCCCCCCGGCCCCCAGTCCTGCTGCTTGATTCTTTTCATGTGTTCTAATCCACTGTGCTATATTAAATTACACATTCTGCGAAGGGAGGTGCATCAAAACCCCCATCAGGAAGGTTAGGAGGTCTTGTCTTACAATTCCATGCTGGCTTGCTTCACCAACATACTATTCAAGTAGGACATGACTCTTATTAACCAAAAGGTGGTCAGACCATAATGGGATATGTTTTACAACATGTATAATTTCAGGGTAAATCATAATCTTGATAGTGTTTATTAGCTAACTGTTGTATATGTTATATCACTTCCCTTTTGTTAGAGTTTACTTATTTTCCTATAAGGATTCTCCATGGTCCTTATAATTGTTCCTTCATACTTATAGCACAACTCTAATCATAGTTTGATGAGGAGCATCACCTCCGGAATATCACCAAATATACCCTTTCCTTTTCACTCTCCCACCTTGACCAGCACTGTTTTATTACAGTTCATTACCAATCCTGACACTTTGCTGAATCTGTCACATATATCCACCATGTTTGGCAAAGTATTATCTATATTTCCTGCCATTAAAATACATTCATCAGTGTACAGTTAAAACTTGACATTGTCCTCATTTGTTTGATTCTATTGTATTGTCTCATGAATTTGCAAAGCTAAATCTTCAATGTCTAAAAAAAAAACAATCCTGGTGATAAGGGGTGTCCCTGCCTAGTCCTCCAAGAGATTTTCCTTGTTTAGGCATTCCTTCATTTATTGACATCAGACTTGGGTTTATTATACATCATCTTAATACAGTGAATGAACACATCACCAAAATCCATTCTAAGCAATAGTTTATAAAAAATAAAGTCTCACTGTACCATAGCAAAAGCATTTAAATAGTTGAATAAAACTACCCCAGCATAATGATATCCTACTTAGTGGTTTTCAAACATTTAGCCAGAAATCCCCCAATTATCAACAGTCTGCTTGCCCTTAATACACTCATTTTGTTCTGACCTTACAATATTGTGTAAGAACCCAGTCATCCCTCTTGGGTAAGATCCCATCCAACCTTTTTGCTGTAAGTTTTGCCAACATTTTTATCTCCAAATTCAAGAGTAAGATTGGCTTATAACTGGCCAAGTATTTTTAATCCCCCCCTCCTTTTCTGTATTACAATACTTCTACAATGTTTCACACCATCTAAGATTGCTTTTGTCCTCCAAGATTGCCCATAACCTTCTAATAACAGAGGTGCAACTTTTTTTTCTGACTTAGAAAATTCTTGGTCAAAGCCATTCTGACCTGGTAACTTTCCCTTCTCTTAAATTTCTATATAGATTTCTGCATCTCCTGTAATGTAATAAGAGTATTTAACTTCAATTGGTCCTCTTTACCTACTGGCTTTCTATACAATGGTCTCTGAAACCATCCTCCTTTGTGTATCCCTTCATGTTTCTGGTAACTTTCTTCAAAATATAGTCTAAATGCCTTCCTTATTTGATTAGGTGAAGCTAACTCTTGTCCATTTTTATCCTTTAATCTGTCCACTATCTGCTCTCTATATTCCTCTTTATGTATCCATGCTATATGTTTCACACTCTTTAACCTTGCAGACACCAAAAGTAGTTTCTGCTTATACATTCTGTTTATGCCAGAAATATTAACTGCTTCAGCTCCCCTTTTAAGATGTGCAACTTCTTAATCAGAAAGGTACATTATTGGTCTCTCTCTTGATATTAGGTCCTGCAATTCTTTCACCCTATTTCCTTCTCCAGCACTATATTTGTCCATTTCTACCTGTTTACCTTGTATCAGCATTATACAAGCCCCCAAAGCTACTTTTGCCCCATCCCACCATAAAACATGCAGTGCATCTCTCTCAATGATGTTATACAATACCGATATTCATATTTCTTTTCTAAGAATCTCCTGTTGTTCTTTGGTCATCTATTTATACCATGTCCATCTCTATGTCTGTAATCTATTTGGCTATTGTTCCTCAACTGTAAACAAAATCACAGGAGCATGAGGTAAACTATATCAATCTAATGTTGTAATCTATCCCACTCTTACCTGATTTTCCCTACCTGTGAAAAAATAATCCAGCCAACTGCCCTGAGTGTCTTCCTCTCTTGAAAAGGTGGATGGCATATTTTTACTAATATAATCATGTCCAGCAAAAAATAAAAGGTCATAATCAGCAGTTCAGTAAAGTCTTGAGAATAGTCTTATATTCATTCTAAATAATGTGCAAGTCTGTATTTTGCACATTATCCAGCACCTCTCTTTGCAATATCCATGTCTTTATATAATCAGTGTAACGTATATATTGTCAACTTATAAACAAGTCTTGACTGTACACTTTATTTGGGGTGTTCCTCCGTTTTCACTTCTGGGTAGTGTTGTCCTCGCTGGAATCAGGTAATGTAGCACCATAATTCAGTCTCTGAAGTCCACCTCTGAGTGCAGCAATCCTTATCTTGTCTATTACAGTCAGATCTTCTTACTTTCTTTTGTTTCTGTTGATCATGTCTAATACTCTGTTATCTCAAGACCAGTTTATTTATTATTTATTTAGGTTTGATGACCGGGGAAGTCCACTGGGCCAAGAAGAGACAGTTTTCAGTGGAGGCCCAGGGAGAAAAGCTCCACAATAATTGCAAGTTACATTTCAAATGTTACAAAAGGACATAGTTCATACAGCTAATTAAACATTTACAGATAAGTTCTGTATCCGTGCTCTTTACTGTGCTTGCTGTTTTATTATTTTTTTTTCCTAGGTGATGTGTCTTATCTTGTCAAATACTGTTGAGTTTCCAGCTGTGCTGTCTCTTACTTCATTCCTCTCAGTATTTATATTGTTTCTAAATATTTGGTCTGATGTGTCTTATTGTCTTTTGAGTTCACTACCCTCTAGATTTTTTGTAGATTATTATCTTGTTTTCTGGGGTATCTCAATCTTGTGTAACTTTCTTTCTCACTGACTGGGTGTAGCTTACGTCTTCCATTCTTCTTGACTTATTTGCCTCCATTTCCTTGTATGTAATAATATGTCTGAAACTCTCTGTGAGGTTTAATCACTTTATTTCCTTCTCTTCTTCATAGAACTGTCATGCATCTGCAATATCTGTGAATCTCCTAAATTTGCCCCCTGTTGTTACCACTAATCTGGTTGAGTAAATGACAAGAGTGTGGAAGCCTTCGTCAGCCAGTATCCTCTTCAGAAATAAATGAATAAATGAATAAATAAATAAATAAATAAATAAATAAAGTCCTCCACAAATTTAATTCAGTTTCGCTGCCAAAGAAGCCCTCTGTGTTTTCTGTCATATTGGATAATCTGATCCCTTGTGGAAAAGATATTGAGGACCATAAGCACATGCCTCAGATTATTAGAGTTTGATTTCTTCCTTCCAACTGTGCAAAGCCTTTCTATTCTGAAAGCAATCCTACATCAACATTTCAATCCGTCTCTGATCATACTTTCCACAATTTCTAGTAAAGTCCTGATACACTTTCAGGTGCAACGATAAATTGCACATTTCACTACCAGATTTTGTTTTCTAAATCATCCACTTTGCGCTGTAACATTTATTTTTCTCTCTAATTCTTGTTCATAGGTTCATAGGTTGGTACTAGGCTATCGGCCCTAGGACCTATACAAGCCTAGCCATAACAATTCCCTGGCTATTTCTTCCCACACTATTTACTTCCCTGGACCCCTGTCTAGCAGGGTGACTGACATCATCCCCAGGGTGAATTTCCTATCTCTCATCCAATCATCAAGGTTCCTTTTGAAGAGGGCCAAAGAGGCGCTCTGCTTGACATGTATGGGCAGTCTATTCCAGAGTATGGGGAGTCTCTGGGTCAGGAACCTATTCCTCCAGCATGTTTTGTTCATTGTGATGACCAGGTTTAGATCCCTCGAGTGTGTGTCTCAGGGATTGGGATTTCTTTAAGTGTAGCATGTCAAGCAACTCTGGGTTGGACATGGCCTTGTATGTTAAGCAGAGATCGCTTCTGAGTAGACAATATGCAGCAGAGTATAGCTGCAGCTTTTTTAGATGGTCAGCATAGGGCATCTGCTTTAGGCATGTGATTCTTTTAGTGAGGTATTTCTGCGGCCTTTCTAGTTGTTGCAGATGTCTTTAGAGGTACATACCAAATGGGGCATTGTATTCTATAATGAGTCTAATGAGGGATGAGTACAGTGGGACAATGACCTCCTTTTTTCTGGATGAAAAGCCCTTAGTGATGAAGTGTGCCACATAGAAGGATTTCCTGACTGTTGTGGCAATATGGTTATTGAAGGTGAGACCACTGTCCACCTGTGTCCCTAAGTCTTTTATCACACTTTTGGTGTTTAATATACAGCCACCTATGTGGTAATTCACGGGTACATGTTTTTTCCAAAGGGGATAACTCTACATTTCTTGGCATTGAGCTTGAGTCCATGGCTCTGGCACCAAGCATCTGTTTCTGTAAGGCCCTTTTGTAGAATATCCACATCATTTGGGGATTCAATAATGGCTCCCAATTTGCAGTCATCTGCGAACTTTGTTAGCCAGAGTCCCTTAGTGTTGGCCTGTACTTCAGAGAAGTAGATGCCAAACAAGAGTGAACCCAGGACTGTACCCTGAGGTACTCCACTTGTCATTTGTCTGGAGCTTGATTTGGAGTCGGCCACTTTTACAGTGTGGGTTCTGTCAGTAAGCCAGTTGGCAACCCATCGAGTGGCATAGGGATTAATGCCCAGCTTAGTAAGTTTATCTATGCTTCCAGAGTGGGGGATGGTGTTGGAGGCCATGGCGAGATCCAGATAGGGTGTGTGGACTGCCTTACCCTTGTCCACATCTCTGGAGACTGATTCAAAGAAGTCAATCAGGTTCAGGATACAAGACTGGCCCTTCGTGAGCCCAAACTGGGTGGGGTCCAGTGTTTGAAGGTTGCCAAAAGTTCCATGATGATATGTTCCATGGCCTTGCAGATCAGGCTCATCAGACTGATGAGGCGGTAGTTCCCAGGATCCAAGGTGGATCCCCCCTTGTGGAGTGGGATAACTGTAGCTGTGTGCCACTCAGTGGGCACAAAGCCTGAGGTGAGGCTATGATTAAACATGACACTTAGGTGAGTTGCCAGTTCATTTTGTAGTTCATGTAGTACACAGCCCTGGATGTCATCTGGTCCCATGGATGCTGTATTCTTAGCTTTGGAGAGTGTGGTTTTTACCTGTGTAGTCATTATTACCGGAATTTGGCAATCTTTCGGTATTGAGATGGGCCCTTTAGGGAGTGAGAGGAGGGTGAAGTTTGCACTGAATTGATCTGCCAGGATATTGGCAATATCCTTGGGATCAGTATATTTAATGCCATTCTGTTGTAGCTCAGACAGATCTGAGCATTGCCATTTAGATTCTTGACATAGCTATAGAATGCCTTGTGGTTGTCTTTGGAATCTTTGGCAATTTTATTTTCGTAACTAGCTTTGGAGGATTTTCTGAGGAATCTCAGCTTCTTACTAAGGCTGGTAAGGGAGTTTTTTGCATCCTGGGATTTTCCTCTTTTTTGCAACAGTTTCTTCCTTTTGTTGTAAAGTTTGTTTATGGCAGGGGACCACCAGATCGGCTCCCTTTTTTTGGAGGACAGCATCTTGGTTCTGTTTGGGATGGCACGATTCATGCATGAGTGGATGTGCTTGTAAAGTGCCTTAGCGTAGGATTCAGCAGTCGAACTTTCAGTTCCAGTCTGCATGGGTGTCATGAAGTTTGTCACTTCTGAACTGAGTAGCATGAAGTTGGTTTTGGAGAAGTTTTTTTACGGAGATTTGCTTACTGGGGGGTGGGGGAGGGATGTGGATGGCAAGGGTGATTAGCTTATGGTCAGACCTGACCAACGATGGAGTGACCATAGGTGTGGAGCATTGATTTCCCATGTTGGTAATGACCAGGTCTAGGATATTGGAGCCCCTGGTGGGACTATGGATTAGTTAATCCATTGTCTATTTGATTCTTCAGTAATTTCCTTTTCTTCTGTTCTTATCTAAAGTAGTGGTAGTCTGCCCTTACATACTGATAAGTGTTTCCTGAGTGATTTGACTGGTAGGGCTCCACAACATACATGATCACAGAAAGGTTCTCAAGTGGCAGCATTAGCTTTTTTTCCAAATCCGATTCTTTAAATTGAAACCAACTCATTTTAACATTTGATGTGGTGTTCTGCCATTTTGCCTATGATTTATGTGAGTTCACTCCTAAATTTGTATTTGTATTATAGCAAAATTACTGTGTCAGTGGGTAGAAATATTCAACTAAGTAGCCATATAATCCCTGGCCATGCCCAAGGGTCTTTTTCCACCTCTGGACTTCCATATATTGATTTGAATATTTTCCTCTCATCAATACTAAGGAATGCTGCAACAGAAAACTTTACTTTCAGATTTCAGACTTGGCAGGATATAAGACCTTAGTACTCCTAAAGAAAATAGATTTATGTGTTCTGGGCTGTATTATGTGTGTTTTCTAGTGCTGCCTCTTTCAACCCCTTTTTCGTCATTTCAAAGCTGTGGGAGTCTGTGATTTCAAACTCCAGCTTTTGGGACTTTATTTAGATTTTGTCTTGCTTCTGAAGTGTGAAGAGTGTACTGCATCTCTGGAACAGAAGATTAGACCTTAAATTAATTTGCTATTAGAACTTGCATCTGTTTTGTTGGCTTTCAAGTCACAAGTAATTAGAATTCAGTAAATCTTCAGCTTCTGGAAGACATAAAGCCAGATAAGGCGTTACACAGATTTCTTCTGTGTGCTATCATAGGTTCATAGGTGTTTACTAGGCTAATGATCACAAGGGCCTTTTTAAGCCTAGCCATTCATCCCAAATCTTTGGCAAGTTCTGATACCCTTGATAAGTGTAAGCATGGGCCTGGGAGATTAACCATTTACAGGTTACCTGTGTCTATTAGAGGCATAGGTGCCAAATCAGGGATGAATTTCTGGTTTCCTATCCAATTGTCCAAGTTGCAATTGAATTAGGTTAGGGAGGAACTCTGCTTCACATTGATGGGGAGCTTGTTCCATAGACAGGGTAGTCTCTGGGATACATACCTATCTCTCCAGCAGGTCCTATTTATATCACAGGCAAGGTTTAAGTCTTTAGAATGGGTAATTCTGGTGCTGTTTGTTTTGTGGATATGCAGGAGGTCCATCAGAGTGGGGTCTGACAATGCCCTGTATGCCAGGCATAGATCTCCCCTCAAAAGCCTGTAGGAAACAGAATACAGGGACAGGGCCTTGAGGCAGTCTGAATTGGACATTTTATTTACACCCTGTATTGTTTTAGTGAGGAACCTCTGTGGATGTTCTAATTGTTGGATATGCCTGGTTAGGTACATACCAAAGGGGGCATTGTACTCAATGACAGGTCTGATGAATGCCAAATACAGTGGAACAATGACTTCCTTGGACTTAGATGGCATACCTTTGTTTATAAGTTGTGCAACATAGCATGATCTCCTCACCACTGTAGTCATGTGATGGTCAAAGGCTAGATTGCTATCTATGTGTGTCCCTAAGTCCCTGACTACTGGGTCAGCTCTAAGGGGTGTGTTGTCAATATGATAGCTACCAGGGATGGATGACTTTCCAAAGGATACTGTTATGCATTTCTTGGCATTTAGTTTTAGTCCATGGCTCTGACACCAGTTGTTTGTCTGTGTCAGTCCCTTCTGGAGAACATTTGTGTCAGTGTGAGATTCAATAACAGCTCCTAATTTGCAATCATCTGAAAATTTAGTCAGAAAGAGACCACTGACATTGGCCTTGACTTCTGAGAAGAAAATGTCAAAAAGGAGCAATCCAAGGACTGATTCCTGAGGGACTCCACTTGTGACTGGCCTCTTTGTAGAGGTGGACTCCCCAGATCTAACTTCCTGGGTCCTGTCTGTGAGTCAGTTGGCTATCCACTGGGTTACATATGAGGTTGTACCTAACCTCCTGAGTATGTCAACAATCCCCGAGTGGGGTATTCTGTCATGCCTTTGCCAGGTCAAGGTAGGCAGTGTGAATGATTTTGCCCTCATCCATTGCTTTGGTGACATTCTCAAAGACGTCCACCAGGTTGAGTAGGCATGATCTGCCCTTGATGAAATCAAACTAGGTTGGGTCCAGTGTCTGGAGGTTTATTATATCTGTGTTGACAATCTCCATGATAATTCTTTCCATGGCTTTACATATAAGACTAGTGAGACTTATGGGTCTGTAGTTTCCAGGGTATGTAGATGCCCACCTTTGTGCAGAGGGATGACTGTTGCCTTTCTCCATTCATGAGGCATGAAGCCTGTTTGGAGGCTACAGTTAAACAGTAATTCCACAGGCCCTGATTCATGCTATTTAGAAGACATCCTGGAATATTGTCTGGGCCCATTGATGCAGTGTTCTTGGTCTTAGACAGAACATTAAGGACCTTTTCCCTAGTGATAGCAGGGGGAGTTATATTTGATGGTATTTCCTGAGGGAAGGTTGAGGGGGGGAGAGAGGGGTAAAGTTGCAGCTTAATTTATCAGCCAGGAGGTTTGTTATATCTTCTGGCTCAGTATAGGTGGCTCCATTTACATGAGCTCTGCACACAATTGTGTATTGCCTTTAAGGTTGCGGACATAGCTAAAGAATGCTTTGTGGTTGTCCTTGGCCTGGGAGGCCAAACTTACCTCAAATTTGGCATTGGTAGACTTTATTTGTCCTCTGAGTTGTTTGCTTAGTTTGATGAGACTGCTTTTATCCTGCTGGGTGCTGCACCTCCTAATTGTTGCCATGATTTTCTTCCTCCTGTTATACAGCCTATTGATTTTGTGATTCCAGCAGGGTGGCTTGTTTTTTGAGTTACTTCTGTACTTTTTCCTGGTGGACAGAGCTGCCTTTATGCAGCTATTAACATGCTTGTAAAGGGTTTCTGTGAACAGTTCTGCATAGGCAGCAATGTTCTCAGGGTTTATGGGGGAGGTTGATGTTTTGCCAGGTTCCCACTTAATAGCAGGAGGTTAGCCTTAGAATAGTTCCTGAATATTCCAGGTTTAGCTGGGGGGTCTAGGTTTTATTTTTACTTCAAAAGAGACCATTTTGTGGTCTGATCTTACCAGGGAAGGCATTACAGTAGAGGGTGTGCATCACTCTCCCATATTAGTGAGGACCAGATCCAGTATGGTTGCACCCCTGGTTGGTGTATTGACTATCTGGTCCAGGGAGTTTGTGTTTGCAAAATCCAGGAATCTCTGTGCATGTACATTTGGTGTCGTATACAATTTCAAGTTAATAGTGGAGCAATTAAAGTCACCCATGAGTATGGTACTGGGTTGGATGGTTAGTGTTTGTAATAAGTTTAAATACATGGTATGGGTTTCCTGGGTCATTACAGGCATTACAGTAGAGGGTGTGCAGCCCTCTCCCATATTAGTGAGGACCAGATCGAGTATGGTTGCACCCCTGGTTGGTGTATTGACTATCTGGTCCAGGGAGTTTGTGTTTACAAAATCCAGGAATCTCTGTGCATGTACATTTGGTGTCATATACAATTCCCCGTTAATAGTGGGGCAATTAAAGTCACCCATGAATATGGTATTGGGTTGGATGGTTAGTGTTTGTAATAAGTTTAAATACATGGTATGGGTTTCCTGGGTCAAAGAGGGGGACCTATAGCTTGCAAGGAAGTGGTATTGGATTTTGCCTATGGTGATTTGAACATGGAACAGCTCAAGTGCATTGTCCTGTTTGACCAGCCTTGAAGTATATTTATTTCTGATGTAAACAGAGACACCTCCACCCTTAATCTTTGCTTGTGAAGTAGCTGCCCTAAATGTGTGAAAAGCATTATAACCTTGGACTGTTGGCGTGCTCTCCACGGTTTTAAACCATGTTTCAGTGACTGCACATATGTCAGCATTCTCTAGGGTAAAGAGAGCTTCTAGGGAGTGGATTTTTTGTTTAAAGTCCTAGCACTGAGCAGTAATACCTTTAGATTTTCTTGGTATTGATTTGCTGTGTCGGACGTACTTTCAGTTTGACATTGCCTATAAAAGGCACTATGGGGAAGACAATGTTTTAGCTAATATTCAATAGCCTAGGGGGGGAGAGGTGCAGACCATCCCTGGCAAAGCACTGTGGTCTGTTGACCATCTCCTTCCATGCTAAAAAATATTGCACCCCCTTAGAATTATACCAGAGACTAAGCTAATTATTAAAGTCAATTATCTTTTGTTCGTATTTCGGCATCATTCTTGGAGAAAGTAAAATGCTGCTCAGTGCTAGGCTCATACCAGTCTGAGACACATATTCTGAGAGCTCCATGATGTCTCTCTTTATAGTCTAGGGAGGTATGTCTCAGGTCATTTACTCCCACATGGACTATGACTGAGTTACATTAGTAACTGTGGTCCAATGGCCTGAGTGTGTGCATAATGTGGTGGATTCTAGCCCATGATAAGCAACTGACCATGACTTTCTCCTTACTCATCCTGGTGAGAGGGACATCTGTGTGTCTCACAATGGAGTCTCCAATGACTAGAATGTTGGAGTGTGCTGGCTTGTCTTATGGGCTTAGAGGTAGAGGCTCCATAAGATGTAGCTCTATGTGTTAATGTGTGTATTGTTTTGAAAGAGTGCATTTGGGGCTGCTGAGGGTATTTGTTATGTGTACTTTGTCAAGGAGGTCTTTATGGTTTAGGAAGGTCACATTTAATTGCCTCAGCATATGTGGGTCCATATGTCTGCTTTGAATTGTGGGTGATGAGTGCAGCATGTGTACTACTCACAACTTTATTGACATTAGGAGTACTTTTATGTGAGAGCATTGCTTTCAGTGATATTCTGTAAATGCATCTCTCTCATACCATATCAGCTTGTTTGAGAATTAACTGGTTGTCAGTAAATGCGAGACAATTTCTACATTGCCTCAGGATGCCCATATCCACCAAGCTGGTAATGGAGACAGTAGGAAAGTTCATACCCATGGCAACAGACCCTCTTTTATTGATTAGCCAGTTGGAGTGAGAATATCAATCACTGTCAGGAGTATCCATTTTGCAGCTATGGGACAGTGCTTGTCATTGCAAACTAGTTGCCCTATGTGCAACTAGGTATTGGAGAAATTTCAATTGTGCTTTTACAGGAAAAATGTCACTCATGGTGTCTGAGTCTGTACAGAGCACTGCCAAACACTTGAGGTGAAACTAATGCATAGACCCTGAAAATTTAAGGGTGAAGTATTTAGGCAGATATTCTGAAGTTATAAACAAATCAAACAGTACTTACTGAAAACAAAGACTTAGCTTGTCAAGAATGATGAAAAGAGGGGAGTCGCATGAATGGCTACTGCCTGGCTACTACTAATGCTGGTCTCAGCACAGCTTCACTCTGTTGGGATACAATGCTCCTTTGCTTCTTCTCTCACCAGTAGCAAAATGTTAGCACCAATCTCAAGATGAGAATCAGGCCACAGCCTGTTTGGTGATCCACAGTCTTGTCCAAGATAAGGCAAGGGTCAGTAGGCTTGTAACCTTTTCCTGATGGATGCCTTGAATAGCAACCCATCCAATCAGAAACTAAGCACAGACACTCACTGTCCAACCGGGAATAGTCAGGACCCATTTATGTGCAAATATTTAGGAACTTGAATATTTCCTTTTATGAAGTACTTTGTTTAATTTTATTTATTTCAAGTAAAGAGTTTTATTAGTCATTTTTAAATATATGCAACAGGTAGTATGTTTCAGTTTAACAGTATGTGCATAGAGCTGGTAAAATAATAGCAACTGCCTCCCACCTTTTAAAGAGAGACTGTTTTAACATAACTACTATTTAATTTGCAGTCAGCTTAATTAAGAGTGGAGTGTTTTGGTGTGTTAGATTGGTCTATCTCATGGTGGCCTTACAGCAAAGACAGAAAATGAAACAGTGGTACTTGAAATGTATCATCAGTCCCTTCTAGGAAACATTGTATATTTGTGTGTGTTTGTGTGTGTGTGTGTGTGTGTGTGTGTGTGTGTGTGTGTGTGTGTGTGTGTGTGTGTGTATACACACACACACACACACACACACACACACACACACACACACACACACACACACACACACACACACACACACACACACACACACACACACACACACACACACACACACACACACACAAATCACAAATTTATGCTAAGACTATTAAAATTAAATTGTGCACTGAACGGAACCGCCACATAGATTAGCTGTAGATCACGTTACATAAACACCTATCCCCCCCAATGACCTACAGCCATAGATAGGCACTTTCCTGCTATTCCTCCATCCAATTTGGTGGATATAGGCATCCTAATTCAATGTAGCAATTGCCATATATTTACTGACAACCACATAATTCTGAAACAGACTACTACATTTTGTGAAAGATGCAGTTACATAATGTCACTTGAGGCAAGACTCTCAACTACAGACACAAAAAATGCCAAACAGATTGTCAGCAATACACACACACACACACACACACACACACACACACACACACACACACACACACACACACACACACACACACACACACACACACACACACACACACACACACACACACACACACACACACACACACACACACACACACCACTCTTACTAAGGACCAGACCCACAGATCCACCTATGCAGAGGTGCTCACATGTAACCTACCCAAATCTCAAAGGCCTCTCAAACACAGTCCTCAGTCTTACCCAAACCTCAAAGGCCTCCCAGCCACAGTCCTTAGAAACTCTGTGTGCACACAGAGAAGGCAACTCCTACCACAACACATAAAACTTCATCTCCTTGTGTCTCAACTAGCAAGCCCGTAATGCACCACTCAACCCGATATTTTGGTCATAGGAGACTCATTTATGAGACACATTGATGTCCCTGTCATCAGCTGAATAATGAAAAGTTTACAGTTATGCATGACAGGGGCCAGGATTCACCTGATCACACAAGCAATCAGGTCACTAAACGCTAAGTACCAAAATGACTCAGTCATAGCCCATGTGGACATGAATGACCTGAGATGTACCTCCCTGTACTATATGAAGAAAGATGTGAAAAGCTCTCAGGATGTGTGTCACAGGTGGTCATGAGCCTAACATTGAACAGTATTCTACCATCTCCAAGGATGATGACACAATACCTTCAGAAAATGATTGGTTTTAATAATTGGCTTAGCTACTGGTGTCACTACAACGTGGTCCAATTTTTGTCAACCTGGGAGAATTTGATTGACAGGTCATGCTGCTTTGCTAGGGTTAGTCTTCACCTGTCTCCACCAGGCTTTCAGATATTGGCCAAAACATTATTCTCCCCATAGCGCTTTGTTAGACCTTGTCAAACAGACAAACCTTCTAACATAGTAAAATCGATTCAAGAGAAGCCTAAGGTTTTACTGTTCAGTGCTAGGGGACTCAGCAAGAAACTACACTCCATGGAAGCTCTTCTCACCCTGAAGAATGCTGACATCTATGCAGTTAGTGAGACATGGCTCAAAGGCATGGAAAACACCCTCGGCAGTGCAAGGCTATAATGCTTTTCACACATTCTGAACACTCACTGCACATGAAGAGATGAAAGATGGCGGTGCATCCATCTACATAAAGAATAAGCAGACCTCAAAAACTGTTCAAATAATATGACATGCGTGAGCTACTCTGTGGCCTACTAACCACTGGGAAATTCCCTTACCATACCCTTGCTAACTACAGGTTCCCCACCATGAACCAGGAAAACCATACCTCATATCTGAAAAAGTATATATATATTTAGAAAGCTTGTGAGGAAACTATTACTCTATTTTTGTTTTACTTGGATCGCTTGTCTGATTACTTAATAAAGGATTTTCAACTGGAAACAGACTGCCTGCCTTGCTTGTATTACTTTCGAATACTTAGTAATTCTGCACAATTATATATTTTTTATTTTTTTTTTTTACTTAAGTTTAAGTTTGCTACTGTTACTACTATTGTCTGATCTGATTAATATACAGTGATTAACTAGAGATATATGGACTGAGGCTCAGGAATCTAATCAAATCCAAATGGGAGGCGAAAGCCAACACATTCTGGCTAGGCTTATAAATGCCCTAGGGCAGATAGCCTAGTACCTACCTATGAACCTATGAAAATCTTTCACACAGAGAAGTTTCTTACACTGTTTTGTTTTTGGACCCACTATACTTGTTTAGTGGGTTGTTTTGAGACTTCGGGGATACTATGGAGATTACTTGTTTTTAATTTACTGGACTCGCTTACCATTCAGCCCAATATCATACTTATGGGCGATTTCAACTAACTGGGAAGCTTACATAACTGCTAACATGCAGGTTCAAAGATTTTTAAACTTTGTCACTGCAAATGCCCTGGATCAGCTAGACTGCACTCCCACTAGTGGCACTAATATACTAGAACTGGTATTCACAAATATGGGAGAGAGTTGCACCCCTTCCCCAAGTGTAATGTCCTCACTGGTTAGATCAGATCCCAATGTAGTTTTCCTTGAAATAACTATAAAAATACAACCCCCACCTAACCCCAAAACCTTTAAAAACTTTTCTAAATGAAATTACCTTCTATTAAGTGATGGCATTGCTAATTTACAAGCTACTCCAAACCCAGAAAACACAGAAACCTGTAGGTGTAAACCAAAGCCCTGTATGACCATGAAAACAACACCAGAAAAATGACAGTACCAAACCAAAATAAGCCTAGGGCAAAGCACAAAAACAAGCCACCCTGGTAGACCCGTGCATACCTCTCAACTGTCCAGATTTTTGCAGAATGTCCAGATTTATGTCTCATATTTTTGGTCTGTTCCTCATAAAATTTGTGGTTTTCTGGCAAATCACTGAGGACTGAAGTCACTAAATAATAACATACATCTTAGTTTCAGGCTTCATATCCTTCAGAAAATACATGCTAACAAAATGCTGTTATTCTAGCAACTTTCTAAGTGTATTTATTTATTTATTTTTTGACATTTGTTGACCGGCAAAGTCCACTGGGTCAGATATCCCATTTTCAGTGGAGGTCCAGGGAGGAAAGCTCCACAAAAATAATTACAGTTTTAACAAGATAGTACAGAGGTTACATTTGTTACAGGAAACATACACTTTTGAGAGGTTACATTTGTTACAGGAAACATACACTTTTGAGTTAAAAGAAATATGACCGTATAATATAATATGACATACTAATGTTAGCATGCAAAAGGTTAGCTATATACAGGACAAATCCGGCTGTGAAATATTACAATATAATATAATATGACATACTAATGTTAGTATGCACAAGATTACCTATGTACAGGATAAATTCATCTGTTTTGAGTTAAAAGGAAAAAAAAGTTTTTGGACAGTATACTTTAAGACAGTGAGCTTGTGTAATAAATGCAGGGATATATTATAAATGGTACTGAAGGATACTTTAAGTTGTACAGAAATCTTATCTACCATATAGTATATGATTTGCCATGTGGTATCACATTTTTGTTTAGTGGGAAGAAAACAAATTTAAGGTGGTTTATTGATTTTGCAGGGCAATGAGGGTTATTCAGATAGTGGCTTTTCAATGCTAATTTAAAGTTTTTGAAACACTCAATTTGGTTTATGTGGAAGGGTAAGGAATTTCAAAGTTTAGCTACACAGTGGGAGTGCAGAGTTTGTCCTGCTCTTTTGTTTGGTTTCTTCACATTTAAAAGCATTTTGTTGGAAGATCTGAGGGTTCTTGTTGGGGTGTATGTGTGAAGAATGGAGCAGAGTGCTGGGCAGGAGTTGGGTTTGAAAATAAGTTTATGCGCAAGAGTTAGGTGGGTGTAGGTGAGGTTATCAGAGAATTCAAGCCAATTCAATTCTGAGATGGCAAGGCAGTGGTGGGTATGGTTTGGTTTACCTGCGGTGAATTTAGCTATTTTATTATAGCAGGATTGCATTTTATTGCTAAGTGATGAATGAAGGTTTGTAAAAATGGCACTGCCATACAATAGGGAAGGGATGAGTAGGATATTGGCCGGTTTAATTTTTGTATGGTTGTCCAGATAAAGTTTGTGATGGTATAGTTTTCTTAGTTTGAAGTGAGTTTTCTTTATTGTATTAAGAATATGTGGTTCAAAGGTGAGCTTATTATCAATAGTTATACCTAGTCATTTTGCTGTGTTCACGATTTCAATTTTAGTGTTGTCTAGAGAGAGGATCCTGAATTGTACATCTGGTTGTTTTGTGAAGAAAAGTAATAGTTTGTTTTTTGGGGGGGTTTAACAGCAGTTGTGCATTATTATTATATTATTATTAGTATTATTATTATTATTATTATTATTATTATTAGTGTTTATAAGAGCAATATTTAAAATCTGTCCTTATTTTTGGCTATGTCCAGATTTCTTGAGCTAAGAAGTTGAGAAGTATGACCCTTGGTATGAATAAGTTATAAAGAAAATCCTGTCTAGAAGAGAGAATGTGCACAACAGGAAAAAAATGCCTTAGTCTAAATTAAAACATTGGGGGATTAGTCAAATATTCAAAAGTGAATTTTAAGGCAAAAAATAGTTATGTAAACCAAATATGCATGGTGAATGCGAAAAGCTGAACAACTAAATAACTCAGTAAAAATTGCACCAGACCAACTGACTCAGATAAAAATAAAACCACTTTATATTTAATATAAACATTTCATACTAAACAAATTAGATTAAATGCTTTCATCCATTAACTTGGACTTCATCAGAATCACAAAAGCCATGCCAAAACCAGACTTGTATAAGCAAGATAATAAGCGAATTAAAACAATTAAACAGATATACAATTAACTTTTAAAGTGAACACTGTTTTGTGTATAAAATCAAACCATTATAAAAAAGTTAAAAGACACAGTTTTTACACCATAGCTCTAGTCAATATAAGTTATTGTTTATAATTATGAGATCTCATCTTAAGAATAGGCTGTAAATTAAAAGTCATTAATACCAGAAAGGAGGTTCTTGCCCAGTGTTATCTGCCATTTAACTTCTCTTACTTCGAGGAGAGTTTTAAAGTCTCCAACTCTTAAGATTTTGCTTTACTTGTTCTAAAAGTTTGAATTTGAAACTTGAACGTGTAGAACTACTAGCCAAATGTTTAAATACGGCATTATTGATGTTTCTCCTGCTGATTTGATAAAGATGCTCATAGATCCTATTCTTTAGAGCTCTATCCATTTTACCTATGTAAAAAGCAGGACAATGACAACACTTAGCTAGGTAGACCACCCACTTTATTAAACAATTCCCTCTAATAAATGAAATTTTAGAATACATTTTGTTCTTCAAAGTCAATGCAGTGACTTCTAAAATGTAAGGGCATTGGTTGCACAAGCCACACTTATACATCCCCATTTTATAAGTAGTGTCCTTTGATTTAACCTTTTCCTCACTTTCAGAAAACTGTTTAAAAGTCAATGATGTCTTAAAATTAAAGTGGGGAGAGGGACAAGAGTTTCATAAATATAAGAATTACTTTTTAAAAGTGTTCATTTATCTAAAAAATATTTTTCACCTTTTTGGCCTGAAGACCATACTGTAAAATTAGTACTCTCTCATATACCTTAGATTCCTGCATAGGTGTAGATTGTGTTATTCCCATGCCCAAAAGGGGTTTATATTAATTACTCCATTGTGACAAAACATATTCTTTCATGTCATATACAAGAGGACTGGGGTAACCCCTTGATAAAAACATATTAATTATCATTTCCAATTCCACCTTAACATCTTCGAATTCAAAGGTTATCCTGGCTGCCCTTATCAGTTGTCTTTTAACTATTTTCTTTTTCTGACTTAATGGATGGCTACTAGTGTACTTTGCTAAATGTGGGCTTTCTATATAACCTAGACTTAAAACCTTCACCTGTATTAAAACATTGTTATATCTAAGTACTTAATCTTATCAAAACTAAAACTGTAAGTGCGTGTGTCTTTCGGCTTATCCCAGTTAGGGGTCGCCACAGCGGAACTCCGGTCCATTAATGTTTGGTAGTGGATTTTTACGTGCCGAGTTACCAGCCCTGACACACAACCTTCAATGAAGGCACGCCCATTCACGCATGCCTCCACACAGAAGATGCTCTAGCTGAGAATCGAACGTGACAACGTCTTGCTGTGAGGCGACAACGCTACCGCAGCACCACTACTACAGCACAAAACTAAAACTGTAAGTGAACTTTAGAAATTCTGGTGAAGTATTTAAATAGGTGATAAAACTATCTATTTCTTGTACAGACCCTTTCCGCAAAATAAATTTATCATCAAGGAACCTCACTTAAAGTTGTATAAATTCTCTAAAACTGCTTCTTAAAATTATATTGTTTTCCCAATTTAATAAAACCTAATTGGCATAAATGGGAGTTCTGTGTTTCTGAAGTACAGCCATACAATCCACTAACGCTGTACTGACAAAATGTTCTGCAGCTAGTAGGGTTTGGCTTTATTGGCCTATATGTACCTATAAAGACTTACAAATTAAAACAGCATATGCATTTGGAAATCATGTAGCTGAAACACCAACATGTCTTTAAGGGGTCATTTGCATATAACCCATGAACCTCTACTACAGAAGGATTAAGGCTGTACATAGTGAAGACTGTGCTTTTTTTTGCAGTTTTTACTGAATGGTTTATCTGTCTGACCTTTCTACTCTTTGGTCTGAAAGTTTATAACTAAAAAATTGAGGAAAGCACATTGCAAACAAAGCATTAACTGCTTTGTTGATGGCAATAACAGGACACATCGCATGTAAAAATCCAGCATTAAGGCTATGACAGATTATTGTAAAACTCTGTGTTTAGTGGCAATCCCATTTAATTTAAAAGAAGCAGGAAAACTTTTAACTGTCCGCAAGTTACAGACACCAAGTCAGCTCTCATTATTAGAGATGTTACAAAGGGGGACATTTTCCAAGCAATCATTCCATTTAAAGCAGGAAAGGATGCCAGAACAGAGAGTGTTCCTATAGATGTTTATAAGGTTTCCCATACAGAATTAGTCATGTATCAGCTCAAAATTCCCAGTGACACTTTGACGGGTGGCAAGTTTCATTATTGTTTTGATATTGGTATGTATGGCTACATTATTAAAATAGAGCAAGGACACTAAGTACCCACAAAGTTATAGACCTATCTACCTACTCACAAATGGTACAAATATTCTGGCTAGAACATCAGAAGTCTGTCTGGAAATTATTTTGGAATGAATAGTTGGTAATACCCATCAGTTATTTGTTTAGTTGAGACAGTGGACTGTTTCTTTGTTTAGAATATTTTTGAATTTAAAGCTGCTTTCCTGTAATCTCAACACACCTGCAACGGCAGTGGTCTTTAATTTTCAGAAAGTATTCCAATCAGTGAGACGAGGTATTTTATGTCTAGCCCTGCAAAACTTTGGGATGCAATGCATATTGATGCCCATGTACAAAATACAAATATCTACTTGCCCAAGTGGTCACTAATGGATGGTGCTCAGCTCCCTTCTTGTTGCACAGAGGTACACATCAGGGATGCTCATTATCCTCATTTCTATTGTTCCTGGCAGTAGATGCATATTAAACAGCATTTTAGGTTTTGGAGTTTTAACATAGCAGATTGTTTTAATGCTGTTGTTAGAGGTTACCCTTTAACTAATGGAACTTTAGAAATCAGTCCCAGAAATTAAAGAGGTTTTCACTATCTTATGGCAAATCTCAGGATTATGTACAAACAGAGATAGGACAGCATGTTGCTTGCTCAATGAATGTTGCTCAGATGTAAAAAGGACTGGATGCTAATGGACTATGTTATAAACAAGAGTGAGTTTATATGGGGATTAGGTTAAGTACTTTGATTGGGCATACAGTCAAGGATAATATACTTATCCTAATAGATGAGTATAAAAACAAACTGAAAATGTGGGAATCAATATATCTTCCTTTCCTAGCTAGAATCTTAACCTTAAAATTGTTTCTTTTTATCAAAGTGACTTTATATTCTAAAGCACAGTCCAGAGGTTTTGTGGCATATGCATGAAAAAACAAAACAGGTTTACCCAGGTTGGAACATCGTATGCAGTTACTTGTGCTTTTATGGCATAAGGGTGTTGGCCAACTCCAGAAATGAGTCCGCAACTATTTCTGGAAGTCAAATGCCCAAGATTGTTGCAGAAAGAAAATGATGTTGTCTAGTAAAAGTGGACTTTCCTGACTTAAAAAAAGCTATCATTCTAAGTCTTTTGGATTAAGCTCTTGGGCTTCAGACCAGTTGTTTTACATTAGGAAGGTTTGTGGCTTGCACTGTGGTGGCAGGACAGGTAGCTTACATCCTTCTAAGTTGGGAACTGCTGATTGAGGGCTCAGTGTCTGTTATTCTAAAAGTGTATTAATTCTGGTTTAAGCACTTGGGCTTCAGGCCAGTTGTTTTACATTAAGAAGGTTTGTGGTCTGCACTGTAGTGGCAGAACAGGTAGCTTACATCCTTCTAAGTTGGGAACTGCTGATTGAGGGCTCAGTGTCTGTTATTCTAAAAGTGTATTAATTCTGGTTTAAGCACTTGGGCTTCAGGCCAGTTATTTTACATTAAAAGGGTTTGTGGTCTGCACTCTTGTGGGAGGAGAGGCTGGACTCTGCCCTTCTGAGCTGGGAATTTCTGGTTAAAGGCTTATAGTGCCTGCATATTTGAACTGCTTCTTACTGAAATTGGTACACCTTGTTTGCTGTAGCATAGACTAGATCCAGGCCTGCTGAATCTAGCTTTGTTTGTATGCTTGTTGTTTGTTTGCTTGTTATTTCCCTGAAACGCTAATTCCACCTAAAATGCGACTTTTCAGTGCTTCTGTGGATCCCTAGTGATATCTGCATTGCTTACTGTACTTATTTCCTTGTTTCACTTGAAAGAAAGTTACTGTTTGTCATTTTTGCATTTAAATTACCTGTAACACATTGCATTTAAGTTACCTGGCACTTGCTCACTAAAGCAATTATATAAGTCAGCACTAAAATATTAAAAGCACTACACCCTCACAAACTCCCCTTGAGTACCTTGTTCCCCATTGGCCCTTTTTTCAATTATAAAGGAATTCCCAATACTATTCTAGCATGTCCAAAGGTCAGTTGTCAATCTCCTCTCCGGTCCAGCTGGTGAATCTGGGAATCTTGAGGCAATGTTACAACTGCCTCATGTACACAGACAACCCTTTCCTCCTCCCAGTAAATTCCAACACATGTGAGAGATGCAACCATATAGCCATACTGGAGGCTAAGCTCTCTCAACTCAGTACTGGCAAAACCAGTCAGGAGGAGAAGGAAACCACACTCACTACAATTCCAGTCTCACATAGACCTACCATGACAGCAAACCAAACACATAAACACACAAACACATACTCGGAGGCTCTAAATAAAAATCTGCCTAAGCAGCAGAGACCTCCAAAGCAGACACCCAAGCAACCGCTACCCCAAAACAAAACACGTGCAACACATAGCTCACAAAGCCAGTGTGCAGAACAGTCACAGCCCTTAAGGCTAAACAACACACCTGATACACTTGTAATAGGTGACTCCATCATCAGGCACACTGACGTCCCGCTCACCAGGCTGAACAAGGAGAAGGTCACGGTGAGCAGCCTGTCGGGCGCTAGGATCCACCACATAACACAAGCACTCAGGTCACTCCAAGGCAAGTACAAATATGACTCAGTCATTGTCCATGCTGGTGTGAATGACCTGAGATGTACCTCCCTGGACTACATGAAAAGAGACATAGAGGAGCTCTCTGAGCATGTAGCCCAGGCCGGTATGACCCTGACCTTGAGTAGCATCTGACCCTCACCAAGAATGATGCCACAGTATGAAGACAAGATGATCAATTTCAACAATTGGCTTAAGTATTGGTGTCATTCAAAGGGGATCCAATGCCTGTCAGCCTGGGATGACATGCTCGACAAGCCACGATGCTTCACTAGGGACGGCTTGCACCTGTCACCCTGGGCTTTCAGATATTGGCAAAAGCTCTTGCTTCCCCCATAGTGACTTTTTAGGCAAGGCTCAAAAGACAAACCCACCTCCATAGGTATCACAAGGGATAAGAAACTAAGAGTAATGCTATTCAATGCCAGAAGTCTAAACCTCAAGATGCACGCACTTGAAACTCTCCTTAGCATGGAGAACATCGATATCTGTGCAGTAACAGAAACCTGGTTCAAGGCTCCTGAGAGCACCCCAGTGGCCCCAAAACTTGGACCGAACCACAAAAGGAGGGGGAGTATCAATATTCGTCAAAGATACCCACACCTCCAGGTTGGTAGCACAGCACGAAGCATCAGAGACTATCCATGTGCAACTAACAGTGGGTAAAACTGCCTTCCAGTTTATAGCCTGCTACAGACTACCCTCCCAAACCCAGGAACCCCACTCAGCCTTCCTGAGAACACTGGAAAATATGAAGGTCTCTCCAAACACCATTATATTGGGCGATTTCAACTACCCATACATAGACTGGGAGCATTACTCTAGCTCCAACACCCTAGCCAAAAGGTTCCTAGAATTTATAAACTCAAATGCTATGGAACAACTTGTCACCACTCCCACAAGAGGGGAAAACATACTGGACCTGATCATCACCAACATGGGGACTCTATGCTACAGACCAGACGTGTATCTCTCACTGGTAAGATCAGACCATAAACTAATCTCACTGGATATTCACATCCCGACTCCACCCCCTGCCCTGAAAACCACAGTGAAAAACTTATCTAAAGCAAATTTCACACTCCTCAAAACCGAGGTGGAATCCTTCAAAGCCCCCGGACCTGTGGAAAATATGGCCCAGACCGCAGAATTCTTTATAAATGCATTCTATGAACACCTTCAAGAATGCATGGATCATGCAATCCCAAATAAAACCAAGACCCAATCCTCCAAAGGCAGACGTCCTGTCTGGTGTACCCCAGCCATAAACAAACTATACAATAGAAGGAGGAAGCTACTACATGATAGAGCAAAATCCAAAAAGGGAAGGCATCTCTGATCAGTATTAGCAAAAAACTACGGGCACTCATAACATCGTCTAAGGCCAGCTTCGAGAGAAAAATTACACAGGACACTAAGGATAATCACAAGGCTTTCTTTAGTTATGTTAGGAACCTGGGTGGGAATTCCCAGATATGCTCAGAATTAGTCCAAAATGACAAAAAATACACCAAACCCACAGACATTGCCAACATCCTAGCTGACAGGTTCAGCAAACTCCCCTCCCACCAAAGGGCAAATATCTATCCCAGCAGAGTGCTGCCCCTGACATCTCAGATGCTCAGGTAAGAGCTGCCCTCTCCAAAGCAAAAAACACAGCATCAATGGGACCAGATAGTGTCCCAGGCTGCGTCCTACATGAACTCCAAGAAGAGCTAAACCCAAACATAAAACTACTGTTCAATCTCAGCCTTACTACAGGATATGTACCCAAAGAGTGGCGTACAGCAACAGTGGTCCCTCTCCACAAAGGTGGTGCCTCAACGGATCCTGGAAACTATAAGTCTGACTAGCTTGGTCTGCAAAGCTATGGAAAGGATCATCATGGACCTCATAAATAAAGATATTGGGGACCTACAGACACTGGATCCTACCCAGTTCAGCTTTGTTAAGGGCAAATCCTGCCTCTTAAACCTGGTTGATTTCTTTGAAACAGTCACGCCTTCAATACAATACCTCACTCGGGCATTATAGATAAGCTCACCAGCTTAAATATAAACCCCTATGTCACTAGATGGGTTGCAAACTGGCTCAAGGGCAGAACCCACATGGTTAGAATTGCTGGAGCCATGTCAGACTCCAGATCTGTTACAAGTGGCATCCCACAAGGCTCAGTCCTGGGACCTCTCTTGTTCGGTATATATTTCTCAGAAGTACAGGCCAACACGGAAGGACTGTGGCTGACCAAGTTCCCAGATGACTGCAAACTGGGCGCCATAATTGACTCTCCAGCCGACACAAGCATCCTCCAAAAGGGCCTCATAGAAACAGACAACTGGTGCCAGAGCCATGGCCTCAAGCTAAATGCCAAAAAGTGTATAGTCATCCCTTTGGCAAAACAAAGTGCCCACAAATTACCACATAGGTGGTAATCCATTAAGTACAGAAGAAGTAATTAGGGACCTGGGGACCCAAGTTGATAGCAATCTCTCATTTGACAACCACGTGGCCAAAGTGGTTAGAAAAACATTTTGTATAGCCCACCTAATCATGAAGGGATTCACATCTAGATCAGGGGAGGTCATCGTGCCTCTTTACTCATCCCTCATCAGGCCCATAATTGAGTACAATGCCCCTTTTGGGATGCACCTTACCAGACACCTGCAGCAACTGGAAAGACCCCAAAAGTACCTCACCAAGAGGATCAAAGGGCTCAAACAGGTGCCATATGCTGCCCGATTAAAGAAACTCCAGCTCTACTCAGTGGCATACCGCCTGCTCAGAGGCAATCTGTGCCTGACATATAAAGCCATGTCCAACCCTGAATTAATGGACATGCTGCACCTCAGAAAATCCAAATCCCATCGAGTTACATGCTCGAGAGACTTGAACCTCAGCACTGAAATAAATAGGACATGCTGGAGGGACAGATTCATAACCCAGAGGCTCCCTTCACTCTGGAATAAAATCCCAGTCCAGGTTAGGCAGAGTCCCTCATTGACTCTCTTCAAGAGGAATCTTGATGAGTGGATGGGAGATCGTAGGTTTACCCCGGGTATCACTTCTGTGTCACTGTTATACAGAGGCACAGTATACTAACCTTGAAAAAGGGCATAGCAAAATTAATTTAAAATGGGTGGTGAAAGCCAAACACACTCTGGCTAGGCTTATAAATGCCCTAGGGCAGATAGCCTAGTATGAACCTATGAACCTATGAACCTATACCAGGGTTTTTGGTATTACTCAATATTTGCAGACAAATAACAAATGTGGGAGCCCAGATGTCTGGAAGATATGGTGAAAATCATCATCATCAACTCCATTTTCCCATTTTTTTCTAGAAGGAGTCAGGGTGTCACATCAACTGTCATCACATCTCTTGATTTGGTATCACTTCCCTACCTTCTTTGGTGGTCATACCTGTCTGACACAGGTCTTCCTTCCTGAAATCCAACCATCTCTTTGCTGGACATGCTCATATCCTCTCACCTTCTTCATGTTTCTTCCAAATCTACTTCACCAAATTGCACCTTGCTTTCATGGCCACATGTCCAAACTACCATAATCTTTTCCTTTAGATATTCCTTGCAATTAGAGCTACTTTGGATTCTGCGCCAATATCAATATTTCGTCATCTCTTCCACAGTGTGCATCCTGCCACCCATCTCAAGCACTTCATCTGCATTACCTCTAGCTGCCTCAACTGCTCTGCCTTCATTGCCTGGGTTTCAGTGTCATGCAAAAGTACTGGTTGTGCCACTGTTTTGTGCACCTAGCTTTTCAGTTTCTTTGTCATTCTTCTATCACATGCTACCCCTAATACTCTGTGACAGATGGCTGCATAATGTCCGATTATTTCTTTGACCTTCGTTCAGTCCCCCATTCTCCTCAATTGCCACTCCAAGATACTTGAGGCTGTAAACATTTTCCTGTATTTTCCCTTCTATTGCAATTTTCATCTTCTTCTGATTTCCTCTAGTTGATGCTATGACAATACTCTTGCCTGTACTCAGTTTTATTTTAAGTGCCTTCAGTTTTTCTTTCCATTGCCCTACCATTTGTTGAGACTCCTGTTCTGAGTCTGCTTGCAATGCACATCATCTGCATACAGTGGCTTTGTTAATCAGGTCTATATTATCATACTGCATGCTCAGAAGAGCGACCGACAGATAATCGACCACATGTAAGCAAAAGCTTACAACTTCAGAACAGCGATTATTTTCCAATGGAAAACAATCACTGTTCTGAAAAAAAACAGTAAAACATTACTTAACGTGGGGGGCTTCACCCACCACACCCCCCAACTTAAATATACCCACTCTGAGATCGCATGACAGTGCCAAAAAGACAAAGTAGCAAAAGCGGCCAAACAAATTCTTTCCCAGAGAAAGAATTCGCTGAAACACCACTTCGCTATTTTGCCTTTTTGCGCTTTACGGTTCGACAAAGACACATTCAACAACCTGCATCTGCGATGGCGTAATAGGGAACCTTGTTAATCTGTCCTCTCCAACCTGTTTGTTAATGCATTCTTTCACCGGTATGAACAGCAGTGGGCTCAGAGCTCAATCCTATGCACACTCACTCCCATTAGGAATGCTTCTTGAATATGAGCACCGTTTGTACTTGTGTTGTTTGGTCCTTCCTACCAATGTTTCTGGGAACTGAAGCATCACAGGACTGCCCAAATCAACTTTCTTGGGATCTCGTACTATCCTTTCTCCAAGTCTATGAATGCTTATTTGGGCTCTTTACTCATCTCAAGCTTATTCTCCACTATCTGTCTCACTGCAAACATTGGGTCATCTGTGAACCCACACTTCTCATCTCCCTTCTTACTTTCTATGACTCTGCATATTCATTTATCAGACACCCTCTCCAGCACTTTCTTGTAGTGTGATGGGAGTGGACACTTGTGTACTGCCCACAGTTGTGAATGTCCCCTTTATTCTTGTTTACTTGTACTAGAATGTCATCTGGTATATGCATTTCTATCTATACTGTTATGAGTGGCCTCAGGAGCCAGTTCTCCTGTAATTCACCCATATCTCATAACTGTCTTGACTTCATCTGAACCTTCTGCTTTCCTTAGTGCTACTGTTCTTACCTTATATAGGATATGTTCTTCTTCCTCTTTCATTGTAGGCTGTGTCTGGAGCAGTACAGCATCTGACAGATTTTCTTCATTCAGAAGATACTGCAAGTATTCTTTCCATCAGCCTTTGATGCCCTGTCGACTGGTGAACAGATTGTTAGTGGCATCCCTTATGAATGGTGATCCATGGATATCTTCTTAATGTTTCTGTATTTGCCTTGCAGTATAATAGAGTTTCTTTGTGCTATCTGCTGAGTCACTTTTAAGAAGCCAGTAGACTTCCTCTGATGTCTTTTTCTTTGCTTTTGTATCTGCTTTCTTAGTCTGTTTGTTAGCCAACCAGTACTCATTCCTAACCTGATCCATACTTTCTATCCTACTTTTTCCTTCACTCCTTTTTTGATAACTCCCTGTGTGTCTGCATTCTACCACCATTTTTATTACCTACTTTATTTCCATCCATTGCTTAGCCTTATTTCTGTTTTATTGTCCACATACATGCTGTTTTGAGATGCTGTCTTTCTTCTTTTTAGTCCACCTATTTCCGCTTCTTCCTAAGGTGATAGAGCCCTGCATATTTCCTTTAATTCTTGTGCTTACATTACAAGCAACTTCCAGGTCTTCAGCCTAGTCTCTGTTGTCCTTATAGCTTTCTGTGACCACTGCTTGCAGCTTATTGTGGTCACCAGTAATTTGTGCTGTAGGATGACCATTTAATTGGGGATGATTTTGCAATCTTTGATTTTACCCCAGTGACCTTTCTATACTATGAGGAAGTGAGTTGCATGTTGATCAGTCTTGTATACAATTCTGTGACTGTCTGTGCTCATGAACCATGTGTTGATAACCATCAAGGCATTTTCAGGGCAGAAGTCTTGGATAGCCTTGACTTTATTCATGTTACCTCACCCATGTAATTCCTGGCAATCCACATATCCTGTAAGGTGCAAATATAGATGATTACAAATGGGCCAGTCCAGCAAAAAATATGAGTTGGGGTATATCTGGGCAAATTCACATTATTCTGCAGATGGTAAACTGATGATTTGAAAACCAAGGGTTGGTATTTTACTGGTCTGACTTGGTTAATAATAACAATTTTACCACGCTTCCATTAAATGACTAGAAAGTGAGGCACAGGGGCTCCATCCTGCACGGGTGGCAATACCTCAGTTTAAGGGATTTCTGACATCAGTACAAACAAGTGGATATTAGGGACAGTAAGAGAGAGCTGCCCTCTCATAGTGCACAAATCCCCAAGTTTGTCTCTTTAATATACAGAGGAATGGAAAAATCTTGGGCCCAAATATATGGAAGGGACAAGGAGAAAAAGAAAATAGAGTTGGGTCCACTATTTCTTATTAAGAATGATAGAATATCTTAATTATACATACTCAATGCAACTATGCCTCGGTCCTTAAAATTACTCTATAAAGGAAGTGAGTTTTGGCAGTTATCTCTTTGATGGCTTTGAGGAAATGGGGGTAAGGGCCATATTAAGCCTAATTCATAATCCAAGGTCAGACTCAAACCCTGTAACTTGTGTCTATGAGGTGAAGACATTAACCTTTATACAAAACCCTTGCTCCAGGTAATGGCTGGAAGTCATACCCAAAAACAGATTAAAAAATGCTTTGCGACTGTCCAGTTACAGCCTAGTTATTGCCTAAAATCCATTAACCTATAGAATCATTAGTACAAGTTGACATAACCCCTCCACACACACAAACTCACACACACACACACACACACACACACACACACACACACACACACACACACACACACACACACACACACACACACACATACACTGTGTGATATCTGAGTCTGACTATTAGGTATATCATCATCTTCTTTCGGCTGTTCCCATTAGGGGTCGCCACAGCGGATCATCTGTTTCCATTTCTTCCTGTCCTCTGCATCATGCTCTTTCACACCAACCGCCTGCATGTCCTCTCTCACCACATCCATAAACCTCATCTTAGGCCTTCCACTTTTCCTCTTACCTGGCAGCTCCATCCTTAGCATCCTTTTCCCAATATACCCAGCATCCCTCCTCAGCACATGTCCAAACCAACGCAATCTTGCCTCTCTTGCTTTGTCTCCAAACTGTCCAACCTGAGCTGACCCTCTAATATACTGATTCCTAATCCTGTCCATCCTAGTCACACCCAGTGCAAATCTTAACATCTTTAACTCTGCCACATCCAGTTCTAATTCCTGCCTTTTCGACAATGCTACCGTCTCCAACCCGTATAATGTAGCTGGTCTCACTACCCTCTTGTAGACCTTCCTTTTCACTCTTATTGGTACCCGTCTGTCACAAATCACTCCTGACACTCTTCTCCACCCATTCCACTCTGCCTGTACTCTCTTCTTCACCTCTCTTCCCCACTCACCATTACTCTGAACTGTTGATCCCAAGTACTTAAACTCATCCACCTTTACCAACTCTACTCCCTGCATCCTCACCATTCCTCTAACCTCCCTCTCATTTACACACATATTCTGTTTTAGCCCTGCTGATCTTCATTCCTCTCCTCTCTAAAGCATATCTCCACCTCTCCAGGGTCTCGTCAACCTGGTCCCTACTCTCACTACATATCACAATGTCATCTGCAAACATCATAGTCCACGGGGCCTCCTGTCTAATCTCATCTGTCAGCCTGTCCATCACCATTGCAAATAAGAAAGGGCTCAGAGCTGATCCTTGATGTAAACCCACCTCCACCTTAAACATATCTGTCACTCCCACTGCAGTCCTCACCAATGTCACACTACCCTTGTCCATATCCTGTACCACTCGTACATACTTCTCTGCCACTCCCGACTTCCTCATACAGTACCACAACTCCTCTCTAGGCACCCTGTCATATGCTTTCTCTATGTCCACAAAGACACAATGCAACTCCTTCTGACCTTCTCTGTATTTCTCCAACAACACTCTCAGAGCAAATATTGCATCTGTAGTGCTCTTTCCTGGCATGAAACCATACTGCTGATTACTAATCATCACCTCCCTTCTTAACCTAGCTTCCACTACTCCTTCCCATAACTTCAAGCTGTGACTGATCAGTTTTATCCCTCTGTAGTTACTGCAGCTCTGCACATCACCCTTATTCTTAAAGATATGTACCAAAACACTTTTTCTCCACTCATCAGGCATCCTCTGACTTTCCAAAATTTCATTAAACAATCTGGTTAAAAATTCCACTGCCATTTCTCCTAAGCACCTCCATGCTTCCACTGGTATGTCATCTGGGCCAACAGCCTTTCCATTCTTCATCCTCTTCATAGCTGTCCTTACTTCCTCCTTGCTAATCTGCTTCACTTCCTGATTCACTATCCCCACATCATCCAACCTTCTCTCTCTCTCTCATTCTCTTCATTCATCAGCCCTTCAAAGTACTCTTTCCATCTACTCAACACGCTCTCCTCACTTGTGAGTACGTTTCCCTCACTGTCCTTTATCACCCTTACCTGCTGCACATCTTTCCCAGCTCTGTCCCTCTGTCTAGCCAATTGGTACAGGTCCTTTTCTGGCTCTTTAGTGTCCAATATCTCATACAACTCTCTATATGCCTTATCCTGACTATTAGGTATATACAGACCCATATGTACTCACAAAAAGGATATATTTTCTTAGGTCATACAGGTCACTCTGGTAATGTGTTCTCTGATATTTCAATACTGGAAAAGCGTAGTAGACATCACCCTTTGCTGCATCAATATGTTGTGTCCTTGAAAGGATTACAAGGATCTCATCCCTATCAACTAGAGAGTGAATAGATCAGCATGGAATCCCTTCCTGTTTTGTCAGGACAATTGTTTATTATATGTTCCTCCTTTTTCCTTTTGTCTGGGTCTGGTTTCAGGATTTTATGACTTTTCTGCACTTCTGGTATATTGGCAAGTTTTGTGGTTGCATGAAGTTTGTTCTGAGTTGTGATGTCGATGGTCTGATAATAAGTCTTTTTTTAAATATGACTTAGTTTTAGTTATTTCTCCAAGTGTCTTCTGTAAAACTTAAGGTATAGATATTTAGTAGAATATACCATCTGCATGGTGTGACAATTACATACTTATAGAATACAAAATATCTGCCAGGAAAATACTCTGAATGTTTGCTGAGTTCTAGTATGGCATGCTCAGTGTCATTTGGGGTCATGAGCACTTCTTATACAGCTATGAACATAGTTTGCCCTTCTTACTGACTTGAAATAATTTGGAACAACTAAAAATCTAAAATGCTATCAAGTATATAAATACTGAGTGTCAGACTGCAACCTTCTTGCTTTAAAAATATTTACAAAGCATGGAAAGAAAACCCTGTTGATTTTATACCTATGTGCCCTGTAAACAATAACAACAGCAAACATCCTAACAAAAAGATAAATAATAGTTGAGGAATATGTCGATTTGTCTTGCACAAATGTACTACAAAGGGGCACAAAAGTGGGAAAAATCCAGAGGCAGAAAGAAATGTTATACTAAAAAAATATCAAAGCATTGTATTGGTGTAATACATTTTTTTTTACAACTTGATTATACCACAGTGAAATACATATAAGGATTTCCTCAATGGAGTACCCAAATATCACGCAATATACATACATGTGTTGAAAATGTATTGGAAAATCTTGTACCAAAATATCCATACTCCTTAACTTCTCCTTAGAATGTATCTATAGAGACTCTATGGATCTTTAAAGTTTACCTGTAACCCTTTACTTACTGTCATGCAAGAACATCTGTTTATCTAAAGCTCTTTGCTTATTGTCATACAAGGTATATACAACCCTAACCTATCCTGTCCTTTATTTAGTACCCATATACTTGTCCATCTCTGGACATCTATCTCCAGTTAAAGCCCACCCATTTCCTGGCTACCCTGTTCTCCCACTCCACTAGCCATAGCCTCCCAGATCACATGTATTAAAGCTTCACCTTCTCTTAACATATGGCCCAGGGCAATATGACATTTCAGTGACCTCTGATATAAAGGTATTATCTCCATAAAACAACTGCAGTGGTGGTGGTGTGGTAGCTTTGTCACCTCACAGTAAGATGTTGTCCTGTTCGATTCTCAGCTAGAGCGTCTTCTGTGTGGGGAAATGCGCAAATAGGCATAACTTCATTGAAGGTTGTGCATCAGGGCAGGCAACTCGGCACATAAAAATCTACTGCCAATCATTAGCAGACCGGAGTTCCGCTGTGGCGACCCCTAACTGGGAAAAGCCGAAAGACACAACATCTCCATAAAGCAATAGATCATTACATAAACTGCATTAACTCTTTCTTTAGGATACATACATAAAACCTACTTCATATGCTGCTTACACTGCAGGGGTAACTCTTTCCAGTGATGGGAGATGTGCTACATAATGAATCTATCTCACATTGATGGCTGTGTTATGCGCTCTTTACCAGCATATTCCAGTTGTACAGGGATTGTATGAGGCGTAGATGGCTAGGATCTCACCAACACTGCAACACAAGGTTTCCTCTTCACTTACTGTAAGTCCCCCTGGAGCTCCAAGTGTTGTACATCTAAAAACATTGTCTACTCTCCAATGAATCTCCTTATTGCCCCAGATGCAAAGTGTCTACAGGAAGTCCTCCTTCCTCCATTTCTGTATTTCTGTCCTCTCCTTGTAGGGCTGTCCTCCTTCCTCCATTTCTCACCTCTCCTTGGGGGACTGTCCTCCTTCCTCCATTTCTCTCCTCTCCTTGGGCTGTCTCATTCCTCCATTTCTCTCCTCTCCTTGGAGAGCTATCTCCTTCCTCCATTTCTCTTCTCTCCTTGTGGGGTTGTCCTCCTTCCTCCATTTCTCTCCTCTCCTAAGAGGGTTGTCCTCCTTCCGCCATTTCTCTTCTCTGCTTGGACGGTTGTCCTCTTTCCCACTTTTTTCTCTTCTTATTGGAGGGCTTTCTTCCTTCCTCCAGTTCTCTCCTCTCCTTGGAGGGCTGTCATCCTTCCTCCATTTCTCTCCTCTCCTTGGAGGGCTGTCTCCTTCCTCCATTTCTCTCCTCTCCTTGGAGGGCTGTCCTCCTGCCTCCATTTCTCTCCTCTCCTTCAAGGGCTGTCTCTTTCATCCATTTTTTTCCTCTCCTTGGAGGGCTGTCTCTTTCCTCCATTTCTTTCCTCTCCCTGGAGGGATGTCTCCTTCCTCTATTTCTCTCCTCTCCTTGTGGGGCTGTTTTCCTTCCTCCATTTCTCTCCTCTCCTTGGAGGGCTTTCTCTTTCCTCCATTTATCTCATCTCCTTGGAGAGCTGTTTCTTTCCTCCATTTCTTTCCTCTCCTTGGAGGGCTGTCTCCTTCCTCCATTTCTCAACTCTCCTTGGAGGTCTGTCTCCTTCCTCTATTTCTCTCTTCTTCTTGTGGGGTTGTCCTCCTTTCTTTTTTTCTCTCCTCTCCTTGGAGGGCTGTCTCTTTCCTCCATTTCTTTCCTTTCCTTGTGGGGCTGTACTCCTCCCTCCATTTCTTTCCTCTCCTTGGAGGGCTGTCTCCTTCCTCCATTTCTCTCCTTTCCTTGGAGGGCTGTCCTCTTTCCCACTTTTTTCTCCTCTTATTGGAGGGCTTTCTTCTTCCTCCATTTCTCTCCTCTCCTTGGAGGGCTGTCCTCCTCCCTCCATTTCTCTCCTCCCCTTGGAGGGCTGTCTCCTTCCTCCATTTCTCTCCTCTCCTTGGAGGGCTGTCCTCCATCCTCCATTTCTTTCCTCTCCTTGGAGGGCTGTCTCCTTCCTCCATTTCTCTCCTTTCCTTGAGGGCTGTCCTCTTTCCCACTTTTTTCTCCTCTTATTGGAGGGCTTTCTTCTTCCTCCATTTCTCTCCTCTCCTTGGAGGGCTGTCCTCCTTCCTCCATTTCTCTCCTCTCCTTGGAGGGCTGTCTCCTTCCGTCATTTCTCTCCTATCCTTGGAGGGTTGTCTCCTTCCTCTATTTCTCTCTTCTCTTTGGAGGGCTGTCCTCCTTCCTCCATTTCTTTCCTCTCCTTGGAGGGCTAGCTTTTCTCCAACAGCAGTCAGCAGCTCTTCATGCAGTGTACACGCATTGCCAATTTCAGCCCAGGACACATTGCCATGCCTTGCAATGCAGATGTCAGCAATTACCTCATTACTCTTAAGGATCTGCTATGTAATAAGTGTTTTAAAACAAATATACATTATAAAACTTCGGTCTCACAGCATCAGCATGAGAGCCACTTTAGAAGCTGGTTTACATTGAAAAATGAAATAAAACTTTTATCATATTCACTGACTTTTCACATACATTGTGAAACATCAGTCTCACAGCTGGTAAAGCTATTTAGCAAAAGAAAATTAAATACAATTTTAATCATTTATTATTTTCATTGATTTTTCCTGCATGTGGTCTGAATACCTCAGCCAAATGTTGCATGCTGTTGCCACTTTAATAATATACCAGTGGTTTGCTTATATAATCACTTTTTCCCTTTCTTCTGACTGCCTTCAGTTTGAAAAATAATGCTAACACTTAGTAAGTCAGCCATTTACCTCTTAATACTTCCAGTTTAATGTGTAGGCATCACACCATTCCTCACGTCAGTCATTGGAATAGTTGTTTACAGCTTCGCTTCTCATCCAGTCTATTCTACCACCATCTTTCTTTTAGCTTACTTTTGTTCAGGCTGCTGTCAAGTCCTTGCTGTGGTCAGCCTTTCTGCATCTCCTGAAGATCCTTCACCATACCATTTCCAAGGGAGTCTCTTCCAAATGTCTGGCTCATCTGCTGGCCCTTCTCAGAGCATGTCATCCTCTTCTTGGTCACAGCACTCCTTCACCCAAGCTTTTGTTTACTTCCACAGAGAAAATCCTTGGTCCACTCCAGCATCCTCATTTCTTGCTCTGTTGCTTTGTGGTCTTTTTCTGCTCTGCATATCACTGTCCAGCTATTGTTACCCATTCTATGCACAATCAACAATGTCTTGGTTTTGTTTTTTTTTGTGTTCATTCTGTGAGCGATACGCCTTCTATGTTGCTTTCTCTTGGCCTAAACATACTTCATAGTGATCCCAGGACTATCAGGTGACTATTGACGGTCTATAACTCGTAATCATGTTGGATATGTGATCCAAGACAGCATTATCGATTATTTCCATATTACTGACTCACCGCTGGTAAGATGTTCATTTTATTAACAGTTGATATCAATAGTCCTGAAAGTGTTTAATAGCTGCAATGTTGCTTATCTTAAAACTTTTTCATAATGATTAGGAGCGTCTTTCTGTATATGATCTAACTTGGCATTATATGTTCTTGCCTTTCTTTCCCACTCGGTAGACCATGACAATACCATAGTCTAAGTCTCTAGTACCACCTTTTGCTGGAAGATGAGACTGTTAAACAGATTATTTTAGCCCTTTATGAGAAATATTATTAGATGGTCTCAAATGTCTATGTCTTCTATAATGTCTTTGTAGCAGACCTCCCAACCGTCCCGAATTACTCGGTTTTTGCAGAGTTTTGGGGTCCAAATGAAGGGGTGCCACGATTCCCGAGTGGCACCCCTTCATTTCTGATTTCTTTGCTTTTTTTTTTTTTAATTTTTGTGCTGTCTGAGCTGATGTCATCATGTGCGCAATGACGTCAGTTCCATTAACACTACCAGCCAGTCGGAACTGAGCTCAAGGAGCTCACGTCATCATTTCCGGCTGGCTGGGAGCAGGCGGGAAGTGAATTCAAAAGAAGAATGCTGTTTCGGACGTTTTAGAAGGTAACTTCTTTGCCATTTGGCTTTAATTGCACTTTTTGCTGCCATTTCAGCCATTTACAAGGGACTTGGGAAGAATGCTAGGATTGCTGGCTCAGACAGAAACTGCTTTAATGCTGGCTTTGGCAGACAGCTTTGCACTTTGCTGCTGTTTCGGAAGTAGGGACGAATGCTGCTTTGCCGTTTGGAAGCTAAGTTTAAATCCGAGTTCAGGACTTTGCTTTAGGTAAGGTGTGTGTGTGTGTGTGTGTGTGTGTGTGTGTGTGTGTGTGTGTGTGTGTGTGTGTGTGTGTGTGTGTGTGTCAGTGTGAGTGTGTGTGTGTGTGTGTGTGTGTGTGTGTGTGTGTGTGTGTGTGTGTGTGTGTGTATGAGAGAGAAGCGTATGTCTTCCTTTGAATAGCGGTCTTCATAGTAACCATTGTGCAATCAAACAAAATACTATTTTAGATTCTTTCCTCTTTATGAAGCCTGTACAAACAAGGTCTAAAGCATTATGCTTTTACCAAACTCTATTTCCATGTCTCAAATTACATAGCTTTACTGTTGACTCAGAGTTATGAAATACACCAGAAGCTGCCTGATAAAACACATATCATATTTACTGAGGATTTGTATTTTACTTTTTCTCGGAATGCAGAAATATCTCAGTATCTCCAGATGCCCTGTTAATTCCTTTAATTTTCTGTCATTGATATTATTAGTGGTCATCTTCCTCTGACTGCTACTTAAAAAGCAGCACAGAGGCATGTATCCATGAAATTAGAGCATGTTGACTGCACTGGTGAAACTGCAGTATCTAGATGTTGCTGTGCCTAATGTTGTACATCGTTTTCTTTAATATCTTTTAACTCCTTTACTTCTGCTGATAGTAAAGCACTCATGCTGCATTATACCTCTCACCCACCCCTCTGTTTTGCCCTATGTATCACCCCTTTTGTTTCTGCAGTCATAGATTGTGTTAGTAGCCTCTACCTTCTAGTCGCAGCTTTTTCAAGTCAGAGTGAGAGTAAATGGCTGAAAGTTGAGATGGGCCATGCATTTACCTAGATGCAAAGATGCAGAAATCAGACATGGAATGAATGTGACTGGCAATGACAATTTTAACAGTAGCAGATCAAACAAAGCAGTATAAACTAGCTGAAGTAACTCAGTCTGGTTTTATAAACAAAACTTTATTGAATCTAAATAGCCACAGTTGATCTCCATAATAGTGGACAAACTATTTTGTTTAGTATAAGTTTGCCTGTCTACATACAGCAGGGCTAGTGTTTCTTAGCAATTTCTATTAGTGCTGCTCCAGTGGTATGCCGGGACAAAGCTCCATTACATGTCTGCCCCCAGGTATACCATTAGTCCACAGGGAGGGGGAAAATGGGTAGGTCATAAGAAAAAGCCCTCCCCCCACTTCCTTGTTGGAAAGCACAGACATGCTGAGCTCCTGGATGTCTAAAGAAATAGCTGGAAGATTTTGGTAATGGGGTGTTAGGCCAGTAACATGAAGGACAGAGTTGAGACACAAATGAAAATATTGTCTGTGTCAACATGTGCCTCTACCTATTACTAGGAAGTTAATGTCATTCTTTTTGTAAACACCCATGAGATTTAAAAGTTTAATGCATTAAAGGGACAGCTCTTAATTTGCCAGTACAGAACCAAACAGTTTATAATACTAATATTTTGATAGATGCTGATTAAGCTCCATTATGATAACTTTGGTGCAGCAACATAGATATTCCTGTCTTTATTTAAAGTATACCAGGAAGGTACCTATTTAATTTAGTAATTGAGACAGTAAGATCCATTAGAAAGATTGTTGTAACAGATAATTATTTGCAGTCACTTTACAAGTTGTGTTAAAACAAAACTATAATATGTACTGTGACTTTGAAAGAATTATAACATATTATTCTTTCATTTTTACCATATACTACAAACAGCCTGACTCATTAGTATGTACTTTAACCAATACAGTCACTTTTGTACAATTGTATATTGTCTTTCTGTAAGAAGAAGTGATGTTATATGTATAAAGTGCAATATTTACATTACTGCTGGGGAATATTTTCTTATGTTGAGGCCTCCATTTCCATTCATTGTAACTAGATGCAAGATCTGGTTGCAATGTACCTTGAGTACACGGTAAAAAGAGCCTAAAGTCCCTAGCCACCACCACTTGTCAGCTTTGCCTAGGTTTTTTGTACTAAGAGTTGAGAGCTATTGTGAGAACTGAACTTGTATTCCCTCAGGTTTTTTCTGCTAAGAGTTGAGACCTGTGGTGAGAAGTGAGAAATGAATTCACTGAAGGAAGCTGCTGATTTAGCATAGTGGTATGTTGCTTTGACTGTAGTGCGTAGGGTCCTGGGTTCAAAACTTGCCAGTGAAATGTAGGGTGGTAACACAGCATTTTATTCTAGCAACTTTACAAAATTATACAAGCAATGTGTTCCTGGTTTTTGACCTTTTGTCCCCCGCCCCCAAAAAATTGAAATTGAAAATAAATAAGTGCGAGACGGTGTACAAGATGCCTATGGCTTACACTACTGTCATTCTATTTATAGTGTGGGTGTGGAAGTAGACTTTTATGATGGAAATGTTCTGAATTGGGCAGTTTTGTCATTATTGGTTCATGAGTTGTTTCATTGCCTACAGTACAGCCTACTGGAAAAATGTTCAAACAATAAATTTAAAATGCGCTCTAACAAGTGCGTTGTATTATACAAGGAATATAATTTAATAAAGTCAGGAAGGTGTATCAAAGAAAAGAACACCTGTATGTTTCTTTTTTTGTGTGCAAGGGGCCAATGATTTGAAAACAGCCCAAAGGTAATCTTTATCCACCACTGGCCAGATGCATTTTCTTTGGATGTGGTGTGGGTTTCAATGCTGTTTCAATGAATGTGTGTTTCAAGGGCAGATAAGTTTTAATGCCAAGCCTATTTTCATTGTGAGACAGTATTGCTTTGTTTAACAGATGTCTGTTAGTGTTTCTGAATTGTTGTGCTGTAAAATGTCAAAATAAAATCCAAATCATTGTAAAAGTAAAGCGGTATGCACACATTAGTGTTTAAACTGTTTATGGTAAATGGAACGAAATAGCCAGGTAATGGGACATTGGGATGGCTGCAGGGGGACTCTGGTGTCATATTTTGGTTGTCTGTTCTTCAGTTTGTGTTTGAAAGTAGTTATCCCACAATTCCATTGGAGTGGGTGGGGTTACGTAATTGTGTATGCAAATTAGATGTTAATCAGCATACAGATTTGTACCTATTTTTCATGGGCCTTGTCCAGATTTTTGATGTTTCCAGGTTGAGAGGTATACTTTGTAGTAAGCAAACATCCCCCAAGATGTCTGCTACCTCCTGTGAAAGGCTGCAAAGAAATGAAAAACATGTGAAATGACCATAAAAAAGAAAAAAAAATAATGAAGCTTACTAAAGGTAGCACAGAGAGAAACTGTTCATGAAAACCAAATTCAAACAAACAGGGGAAATGAAAGGAATTTCAGATGTAGTCAGAGGGATATCAAAGGTCATTGTCTAAAAATAAAAAGGGAGAAAACTGTGACTGTGGTACAGATGAACTGAATTTAATTAGCAGCTTTGGCATACATTGAGGCTGGTCCAGGAAGAAGGAAAGGAATGACAAGGGTAACTTACTCATATTAGTTTGGGCTGGAGGATAACATGTGTTCCAAACTCACTCCCATGGTGGAACCTCCATTGAAGACTGTAACTGCCCAGGTGTAGTGGTGGGACTGCCAGTGAAGACTGGAACTGCACAGGTGTAGTGGTGGGACCTCCAGTAAAGACTGGAATTGCATAGATGTAGTGGTGGGACCTCCAGTGAAGACTGTAACTGCCCAGGTGTAGTGGTGGGACCGCCAGTGAATACTGGAACTGCACAGGTGTAGTGGTGGGACCTCCAGTGAAGACTGGAATTGCATAGATGTAGTGGTGGGACCTCCAGTGAAGACTGGAACTGCACAGGTGTAGTGGTGGGACCGCCAGTGAATACTGGAACTGCACAGGTGTAGTGGTGGGACCTCCAGTGAAGACTGGAGTTGCATAGATGTAGTGGTGGGACCTCCAGTGAAGACTGGAACTGCACAGGTGTAGTGGTGGAACTGCCAGTGAAGAATGGAATTGCAATGATTTTGTGTACATAGGGAGCTGAGCAATAATAGCATCACACTTAGTTACAAGTGTGAACATCAGACACAAGGCCCTTTGCATGTCAATGTTTTGGATGCTGCAAGGTATGCACAGGGAAATGATGGAACAGGACCTGTTGAGGCAGCCTCTGTTAGCAGCAGTACCATATGTTAGGGTCACTCTTCTCCTGCAATAAACTTGCCATCACCAGTAAAGGCATCATTGGTAACCCCTGCCCAAACGGGTTAAACACCCTGGTAAAGTTGCATTGGATCCATGACTTTGAAGGGATTTGAGGTTCAGGAGCTGCTGCACTGCCACTGATGAAGTCATGTAGGCACTAAAGGAGAATAATGTTAGATATGTCTTAAAAAACAGAAACACTGGCACTGGCAAAACAAAGCAAAACACCGAGGCATTCCCGCAAATTCTGCAAGTACTGGAAAAAAGAGATCTGTAACTTATGAAGGCAGCAGAATGGCCAAGAAAAAACAGATTAAGGAGAAGGAGCTGAGATTAGCAGGGATCCTACAAAGAATTGCTGATCTTGAGTTAAAAGGACTATTAAAACTGTGCCTGCATTTGCACCTTCCAAGTTACATGCCACTTAGAATTAACTGAATCCATTTTATAGGAACAAAGTAAGAAGGGCATCAGGCTACAGCAGTAGGAGACAAAAAAACTTACAACATAGGATGGAACTGGAAATCAGCTGCCATGCAGGAGAAGGAAGACTAAAGAGGGAGTACTGAACCCTGTAAGGAGATGTCGTCTGAGTTTCATTGTGGTATTTCCTGATACATTTAGTCTGAAATAGAGAGGGAAATGCTGGTGTTAACTTCCCAACAAAAGTCTATAAATTAATCAAGTGTAAGCTGGATCAGGGTCATCGTAAAGAAAACTTCAAGTAGAGAGAAAGTGATCAATGTGAAAAAATGGACTAGTAAATCCTCAGTTATCATGAAAATGGACTAGGAAATCCTCAGATATCCAATCAGCCAAATACATTCAATAAAAACTCACTAACCAGTGAAAGGAGATAAGCAGGTGAACTACTCAGATGGAGGAGATAATCCTGGAATAACCCTCAAGACCATTCTTTATGGAAGAACAGAAGCAGAGCTCAGTAGGTAAAGAACTCAATACAGGAAACAAAGAGAGAAAAAGAAAGAGATACAGAACATTATCTGCAAGAAATGCACAGTGGATACTGAAACTACTACTACAAAAAGCACTAAACTAAAACTACAAATAATGAGCCAATAAATAACTCAGTCAACAAATAAATAGAATAAAAATAAATGTAGCCATACAAAAACCTGGGTAAAGCTTGAAATTAGAGCTGTGTTTGTTTTTAGAACTGCCCACATTTTTATTCACTATGAACAGATAAATCCAGAGTTGCATCACTATTAATTATCAACACCATTTCTGTTATGCATTTCATTCCTGTTGCTAAATACGTTCCAAAGATAAATTTTATTAGTCTCACAATCTGATCTGTCCCTTAGAAATCTGTACTTTTAATTGCTAGCAGTCTGTCTTCATATGCAGCCAATAAGCTGAGCTAGTTTTCATACGTCTTTCTAAAGAAAAACACATAAGTTTTTAGTACAGAAAGCAAGTACGTATTTTCTTTATTTATTCTTTTTGTCTATGCTTTTATACTTTAAAATAAATGTCATACACATACCAGTTTTCTCATCCACAACTATTCATTCATTTGGGAGCTCAGATGCTGAATCTCCATATATCAGCAGAACTGTAACCCCAAAACCTCTCGCAAGTATGGGTAGCTTTAGATTTGAAATACCTGCTGGAATTGCTACACTGGTGCTTAACTGATTATTTCACTTAGCAAATCAAAGAAACTCATCTTTTATTTATTTTTTTCTGGACATCCCACATCAGTTTCATTAAAGTATTTATCCCTTCATTAGGTGATGGATTAAAATTCATTATTTGTTTATTAAATACATAATTAATATATTTGTTTAATCTATTTATAAAAAGTGTGGGTTCTAAATATAGTTTAAGAATGCCAGTGATGTAAACAGTCATTTATTAATTTATTTATATTTATTTATTTATCTTTTGTTGATCGGGTTAGTCCCACTAGTTTAGTAGCCCCTTTTCAGAAGAGACTCCGAGATCCTACTAGGGGAAGTTTGACCCTGGCATCAGGGGACTTTTCCTACTCTTTTCAATAGATGCCATGGGATCTTTTATATCAGCCTGAGTTACCACCAACTCAGGCAGATGGAGGTTCATTTAATGTCTCATTGTAAAAGTAATGCTAATATATTTCACACAAATTGAGACTATGCTTTAGAATGTAAATCCCTATAGCTCATTTTTTTTCATTTTTCTAGCAAGACTGTAAATATCTTAGCTATTTTAAGTTATGTTAGATGCTCACAGACAGATTATGAGTACCACATATATCTAAGCAGAAAAAAAGGAGTAAAAATGACTGGTGAAGCTGTTAGGCAGTCTTACAAATGGAAGAAACCACACCACTTTGTTCTTGTATTGGAGATACATACATTTTAATTTTACCATACAGCATAAAGGTACAAGTCAATAAAAACAAAGAAGTGGATTTATTGTTATCTGCTGTATCAGTATGTCACCAGTACAGCTCTTCTGACAGCAAATACACCCCCTGAAGACATACGACCATTCTCTGTTTTATAAGGTACTTGGGCTGTATTCAAATAATTACTGTAAGTTTTTGAAAAATATTAGTAGGTTGCATGCTGTCAATAATGTACTCTCAGTTTAGCTAAGACTGCTGCAGGAAGTTTTATGTTACCTTTCCAAAGCATTTCTCAGCCACTGCAATATTTCTATTATCTAGGTTAACATTTACCGTCCAATGAATAAATAAATTCAAAAAGTGGCCATGATACCATACAGGTACTGATGAATGTAATGGCTGCCAATACACGTTTGCAGTCACCACACCACAAGTCTGTTTCACTTACTGTCATACTGATTTGGCATACTGTTTTGTAGAACACTATATAAATGCAAATGATTCTTTCTGAATGTTATCATAACATGCATAGCTCAAACAATGTTACGCAAAAGCTGAAAAAATATTCTTTCACACTATTCTCAGTATAAAGAAAAGCCTACTGTTTGCCAAGCTGAATGAATATTACAAATATAAAATGGAAATAAATGCTTTCATGTTATAAAAGCACAATTATTCCAATATAAATTTACTAAATAGCATGTCATTCTTTTTTATGAATTCTTAATTAGGCATCACATTTTCCAAACTTCATAATATATATTACAGTAAATGTGGGAATGTATCAGGCATTATGGTTACATAACATCTTACGGCTATTTGTTGCACTAATCAGTAGAAAAATTAGACTTCATTCATTTATAATTAGAATAATATTGATGACAGTAACTGTTTTTCTCAGTTTTGTAAATACTGGGAACCTAATGGGATGGCTCTTATTACCGGCCCTCTTCACATTAACAATTACTGTGATTAACAAGGATACTCAAAAGTCATTTTTCACAAAGGCCCATGACTTGAGATAGATCTGCCTTATATAGACTAGCTTTTGAATGAGTGATTCATTCATCATTGCAGAAACCATGAAAGCACAACACAGCAACAATTAAAATTTACAAAGTGACCTTGTAATGAAGAACCCTATCAGCAGTGCCACCATCATGAACCAAGAAAGTACAACAGCAATGAAGCACTAGAACCTATAAATAAGAATGTGCAGTTAACATGCACTTATTCAGGCATTTTGTACCATGCTGACTGTATTAAGGATGTACAATATGCAACACTGTTATTTTTAATAAAGTATGCCAAGTAATTGTTTTCAAGATTTTCACTAAGTGTAGAATTCTTCTGTGGAGTTGAAAATTATTCTGATGTCTGCCTTAGCAGGATACATGTTTTGTGTTTGTGTTGACAGTGACAAAATGTCAGGTTAAGAAACATTGCTTGTGTAATGCCATTGAAATATAAGCACAAGCCTAGGTTAAATGGTTTGAGATAGTTATTGCAAACTAAGAAAAAAAGGGTGGCTTGATACATAATGACATCATCGTGCGTCAATAATTTCTACAACTGTTAAGGTAAAATTAATAAACTATTTTCTTAAACAAGTAAAACCAATAGGTGCAAGACTCTTTTTAGGGGTGATCTAAAATCTCTGCATTGTTAAGGGACTTGTACAGAGTCATACTACAGAGAAATGGAGACTGTGGGATGTCATACTCCAGACTGCAGGACACTCATTATTAGCTCATAACTTAACTGTTCCTACTAAACTGCTAAAATCATGCATATCTGCTTTCTGTTAAGACACATATTGTACTACACCCTAAACTACAAAACTGTCATATATAAATGTAGAAGTCTTTACTAGATAATTTATCCATTCCCAGTTTGTGTGGCCCCATATTCAAATAACACATATACTGGCTTACATAAGGCAGACCAAACAGAATTAATTGTATTTCTGCAAGGGACAGCAAATATAGACACACATGTAAATATTCCCTGTTATCCAAAATATGTAGTCGTTTTAGTACTGACCAGGTAGATGGCGTTTGAAACTTTGGTTGAGCAAGAATGTTGTTAAAGTGACAATTTATTTCTAACGTATTAAAACTTATTAATAATTGCAAACTATTAACAAAAATATATAGTTTGCAATATATTTATTCTTGGTCACATAGAATATTACGCTGGAATATTGAATAAGCTTTGAGCATAACAATAAAACAATCAAGCATCAAAAAGAAGCTATTGATATTTCAAGATTTTTTACAAGTAATCAGATTTTTGGTCTTTGCCAAGTGCTTCAAGGATCAAGGTTTGTGTGTAGAACATATGACAATGTAGTAGAATATTCTGCTTCTACTTACGAGTGGATTTAATGCAATGTGTTGAAGCTATAACCCCCAGAACCCAACTCCCTGGAAAAAACTCCTCAAAAACACTGCTTTTAGTGTTTTTTGCAGGGGAAAAAGCACCCTTCACTCCAAATCCTCCTAAATAATACATTTACCTCCACAGTGGTGCTGTGTGGAATGGGGACAAACACTGGGAAACGGCACTGACAGCATGCACGATTCCCTGCCAGTCCCACTCAGTGGAAATGCCTGCATTGTTGGGTTATCAAGTTTTAGGAGAAGGAGTTAAGGAGGTGGGATGTATGCATCAATAGTGTAGTAGAATATACTATATACACAGTCTGTCTTTTGTGTTTTAAGAAGGAAGGCTTCTGCCACTGAGTATGAGTACTCAGTCTCAAGAAAAGCAGTGCCATTCACTGAATATAAGGTATATGAGCATACTTCGTCAGGCTTGACTTGGAAAAGAAAACCTTTGTGTCCAAATTAACTGATCTCATGATATAGTGACCTTGGAGCTAGCTATCTTAAGGGGTGTGCTGTGGTGAAATAAACCATATAAAATCCTTTGTTTCAGGATGTGGCTGTTTTTGTATGACTGCCATTTTGGCAAACTGCACTACCAGCAGCCTATAATGATGGCATTAACTGTGCACAGAAGTACAAGTCTTAAAAGAAGTACTCTGTGATGAGGTCCCTTTCTGCTACAGAAGAACAACATAGACACATATGGAGATGATAAAAAACAACGTACACAGCCATTCTTTCTTCATATTGTGTGTTAACATAGACCCTAACAGATACAAAGCCTATACCTGCCTTGATATTTGGAGAGCACTCTTACATTTAGCCTTTGCATTTTAAATAACTCTGTTTTTATCCTTACAGATAATTTTCTGCATAAAAGAGTACATCCTGACATTACTATGTCATGTGTCTAATATTATAGCATGCTGCCTTTTTCATGAACATCTTGTTTTCAGAACATTCTATTAAGCATTCTTTGTAACATTGTACAGGTAGCAATGCTTCCATTAACAGTGTGCAATCCCTTTACCTTGCTTTGGTTGAATTTCTACATCTGAATCTAAAATCCTTTCTGGGACACCAGGCACATGTGTTTGCAGTTTAATTCTTATTATTTCTAGTGGAAACTCATTATTCTGTATTCTATATTCAGCAGAGCAACAACAACTTAGGACAACAACTTCATATCTATCATATTCTCTGCACTGCAGTCTTGGACATTAGATAACACCCCACTATTTTCCTAGACTGCAGATATAAAGGCAAAACTGTCAAGGTGCAAGACTTGTTCCTATCCCACCTTGAAAAAAGAGCCAGCAGACCAGCAAGTTCATTTGGTTAAGTTTACACTATCTCAGTCTCAAACTAGAACACTTCACAATTTTCTTTATTTTAAACAGCAGTTTTTTCCTACTAAGCAGCAGTTCTATTTCTTTCGACTGCAGATTTATTCCTTCTTTTCTGAGCATCATCCCTGGCAGAAGCAAAGGACTATGATGCCTGCTTTGTCATTTAAACATTAGCTAAAGGAATTTCTTGGCAATCTGTTTATTACAATTATACAAAGAATCCTTTTTCCTTCAAACAAGTCATGCATTATTTCTGAAACTAAACAGAGAATGAATTATTCCATCTGAAATTTAGTGTCCTAACCAGGTTGCTCTCATCCTTCTATCTAACCAGCTCAGTTGTTATGGGCATCTTCCTCTGTCTCCAAACTGTTGATTCTGATCAAGTACTCTCAAGCTGGTTACTATGTTACTGACCAAGCAATGGATTTTCAAACATCAAAATCCAAAACAAAAATTATGGCAAGAGCCAGAGCTATGTCTCACGAGTCACCTGTGAAGAAAAAAAGTGCCTGTACAAACGGTTTTCTACTTTTCGAAATGTGTAGAATTTAAATAAGTATCAGGCAGTTGCAACACTCAAGGTTAATAGCAACAACAATAGTGCAAAACAGAAAAGACACGTCCACCATATTTTCCTTATCCCAAATCCCTCATAGCAGTTCTCGTGTTCTTTTTTTTTTAACCACCCCCCCCTTTTCTTCTGACCTGAATTAATGCTAGCACCAAAGCAAGTTAATTATATCAAATGCACGCATTTGTAGGGTTGGTATGCTAGATCACTTCATGAGTTTTCCTGTTTTGTGCAGTACTTCCATACTGCTGTCAGTCCCATTTCTCATCACTAATGGCTGTACATGAACTCAAGACTCACCTTCTTTAGGTATGTATATTTGTTTTATAATATTTCTATTATCATATATTAATGCTTTATTGTTAACATTTTCTATAAAAACAATTGAAAACAAGACCCCCTTCTTCTCACAAATATTAACAAAGGAAAAAGGCAGCAGCAGTAGCCTTTTGCCTCATCAAAGGCTGAGTCCACAAAGCCCATTCAGTCTTAGCTGACTGACTAAACATTAGGCAGTTTTTGCATTAGAAATGATAACTTTCTCCAGTGTTTGACAAATTAACAATTGAAATAACCCAGACGTGCGGCTTTCTGTTAGAACAAATGCTTTGCAAATACTATTAAAATTCAATTGAATTTAAAAGCTTAATATTTAAGATAAACTCTTAGGACATAATTTGTTTCTGGTACCTAAAGATATATATATATATATATATATATATATATATATATATATATATATATATATATATATATATCTATATATATATATATATATATATATATATATATATATATATATATATATATATATATATATATATATATATATACAGATATATATAGATATATACTTACACACACACACACACACACACACACACACACACACACACACACATATATATGTGTGTGTGTGTCTGTGTGTGTGTATTTACATAAAGAACACTTTTTAACATACAACACTTTTAACACACGTGTTGCTTTATTTTACATTAAAAGTGTTGCAAATATTGAGTTAAAAACATTCTTTTTTATATTGCTTTTAAGACTCAATTTCCCTTTTGGTAGTTGTTTTGCTTGAATTATAGATAGATAAATAGATAGATAGATAGATAGATAGATAGATAGATAGATAGATAGATAGATAGATAGGTTCATAGATGTGTGCTAGGCTAATGGCCCTGGAGCCTTTACAAGCCTAGCCCATAGAAGTGCCTGGGCATGGTACTGACTGACGTTAGTTCCCAGTGCCTCTATCAAGTAGAGCCACTGCAGTGATCCCCAGGGTGAACTTTCTATTTCCCATCCACTCATCAAGATTTCTCTTGAAGATGGCCAGTGAGGTGGCATCTCAAAAATTAGATTGACAGGCCCAAAGAATGACATTGCTAACACTGACAACACAAACGTTGACATGACAGCTTTTTTTATTATTATTTTTTTTTTTGCAAGGGGGCAAGCCAACCTCCACCACTCCCATGAGGGGGGTCCCCCACACAAACCTTACTAACAATACATATTGTTTCCAAGACTGTACGATATCAGAAAAAGGGTTTATTGCTCAAACCCTGCAATCTGTGCCATCACACACGTGTTGAATATCTGCTTAGTCAACCAAACTGTTTTGACTAAACAGAAATTGACTAAAAGCAAAGTCAACTATATTTCATGCTCCTATATCTATCTATCTGTCTATCTATATATATATATGGATAGACATATATATAGATATATATTTATTTATTTTATTTATTTTTATTTTTATTTTTATTTTACATTTGTTGACCGGGCTAGTCCAACTGGATATATATCCGTTTACAGTAGAGGCCCGGGGAGAAAAGCTCCAGTACATGCAAAAAAAAAATAACACTGGTATATCACAAAAAGTTATTTTAAAACAATATAAAAGTTTAAAAAGTTTAAAAAACAAAGAGAATTACAAAAAAATCTAAAACATATAAGATAAGTTCAACAAGTTGAAAAATAGGCATACTTTTAAGAAGTAACTCTCAACAATAGAAAGTGTAAGTTTGGAGCTCAGAAAGGGGGAAGGGTAGCAAAAATGAATGTGGGGAGACATACTTTCAGTCGGGATTAGTACAAGGACATAGCCATTGAGTTTTAAGATGTTCCTTGATATGTTTTTTGAACAGTGAGGTAGAGTCTTGATTAGTTATATCTTGAGGGAGTAGATTCCAATGTTTACCTATGGAATTTGAAATTAATGCATCTCCAGCTTTATTGTAAGATTTAGTTGAGGATACTAGGAGTTTATTAGCAGAGCGAAGTGTGGCTAGATTTTTATAAGGAGAAATCAGTCTTGCCAGGCTAGGAGTATTGTCCGGGAAGTGAAGGGTCTTGTGAATGACAAGAAATTGTTGGTAGAGTAGGTGGTTGTTAAGCTCTAGCCAGTTTAGTTGTTTGAGGTTGTGACAGTGGTGAGTTCTGTGGGGAGTAGCAGTAATGAATCTGGCTATACTATTATAACAGGTAGAGAGTTTGGTAATGTTATTTTTAGATAAGGTAGTATATATAGCTGAGGCATAGAAAAGGGTGGAAATCAGGTGGGTCTGTGCAATGTTTTTTCTGGCTGCTGGGGTAAGGAAAAGTTTAATTCTATAAAGTGTCCCAATTTTTTTATTAACGGCTTTAATAGTAGTGTTAATATGGTCATCAAAGTTGAGATGGTTGTCAATGGTTACACCTAATAGTCGCGTGGTTTTATCAGGGTTAATAGATGTAGCATTATATGAGGAGATAGTGAAGAAAGGTATAGGAGATTTATTAGTAGGAGTAAAGAGAAGAAGCTTAGTTTTTTGGGGGTTAAGGAGGAGGCAGTGTTGCATAAACCATTTTTCAACGTTTTGGAAAGTTGTTTGAGTGATAGACTGTAGGGAGGAAACATTTTTAGCAGTGCAGATCAAAGTCGAGTCATCTGCATATTGGATGCAGGTAGCTTGTGGCACATTCAAATAGAGGTCATTGATAAATAATGAGAAAAGAAGGGGTCCTAGGATTGATCCTTGTGGAACACCAATATTTACTGGAAGTAAGCATGATAGATTGTTCCCCCAAAGCACTGATTGCTGCCTATTTACTAGATAACTTCTAAACCATTGTAAAGAATGTGAGTTGAGAGAGAAAAGGTTGAGTTTTTCAAGAAGTATTTTATGGTTAACCATATCAAAAGCTTTTGATAAATCTATGAATAGTGCTGAGGAGAAAGAATTATTATTGCGATTATTATTTATGGAGTCAGAGAAGGAAAGGAGAGCAGTGGTAGTGCTGTGGAAAGGTCTAAATCCATGCTGACAGTCAGCTAGAAGTTTGTTTTGAAGAAGGTAGGTAAGAAATTGTTTGTGCACGCATCTTTCCATTATCTTAGCTAATGGGGACAGTAAGGCAATAGGGCGAAAGTTAGAGAGCTCAGTAGAAGAGCCCCCTTTATGTAGAGGAATTATATGAGATATTTTCCAAATGGTAGGGATATTTCCTTCAGAGATAGTCCTATTAATCAAAATAGATACAGGGAGATAAATAGCTTTTGCAGCTATTTGTAAATATTCAGATGGGAGTT
>NC_056729.1:530130525-530213025 GCF_019279795.1 Protopterus annectens | reverse complement strand
AAATATCATTGTTTTAAGTAGTGATTTCCCACAGTTTTAGATAATTTGAAGTCAAACAATTGTGTTTTGATTAAATGCAGCACATTTAATTTGCATTTACAAATGTTAGACATTTCTGTGATAATTCACACTTAAGGTAGAGTGAATTGTTACTTTGGTTGCTTCATTTTGTATAGTAACTTGATGTGAAATATACTCCTAAAGTAAGCACAGCGTTATGCTTAGTTAGCTGTTCAACTGAATATAAACAGTTTTTCCATGGCTTATCATACTACTTCATATGTTCGATTACATTATTCGTGGTTATCTCTCATGATATTCTCATTCTGGGTATCCTACCCTTCATACGAGAATGTATACTACTAGGTACATTCTGCTGCACTCCCAGCTATATCTTTTGCCAGTGGAAAAGTACCTCAAACTTCACAGCTGTCTTGTTGTGTCTTTTGGCTTTTTCTGGTTAGGGGTCGCTACAGCGGAACTCCGGTCCGCTAATGATTGGCAGTAGATTTTTACGTGCCGAGTAGCCAGCCTTGACGCACAACCTTCAATGAAGGTACGCCCATTCACGCATGTCTCCACACAGAAGACGCTCTAGCTGAGAATCGAATAGGACAACGTCTTACTGTGAGGCGACAACGCTACCTATTAAGCAGAAATTAAAAACAAGTTTCAAATCAAGATGTTTTACTTTAATGTTTCATATCAGCTGCTAGATCATGCCATATAAACACATAGATAACACATTACTATAAAAAAGTTATATGACAAAAGTTAAATCATACCCATTTGAGAACTACATGATAGTTTACTGGTAAGTACCACCCTAAAACTCTGATATGATTCACTAACTGAGAGAGATTGAATGACCTGGAAAGTAAAAATCACTGTAGCAAAATACAAATCCTTTTGGTCACCTATTATCAATACAGTAAAAATGTGGAATGTGTCCTCATTCCACAATGACTGGTTGCCAATTGTAATGGGAAATAGGTGACAAGCCCCTCCAGGAGTTAAAAGGGTTCAGACAGCACAAGCTGCATTGGTGATTCAGTAGCCCCAGACTAGTTACTATGTACCTATTTTGATATGTGGATAAAGAAAACCTGTGTACATTGCCACAAATAGACTGGAGTTCTAGTGAGGCTATAAAGATGGCCTTAGGAACAGCACATGGAAAACATATCAAGATATGAAGAAATAACATCACATTGCTCTTCTTGTCCTCCTTCTTATCCTGGTTGAGACAGTAATCACCCCCAGATTCAAGGTACTTTTTAACAACTAGCCGGGCGGTGCAGTGGTGCAGTGGTTAACGTTGTCACCTCACAGCAAGAGGTTCTCCGGTTCGATTCTCAGCTGGGGTGCCTTCTGTGTGGAGTTTGCATGTTCTCCCTGTGTTCATGTGGGTTTCCTCCGGGTACTCCCGTTTCCTCCCACATTCCAAAAACATGCATCTGGAGCATTTCTTCCAGGGCCTCTGCTGAAAACAGGCTCTGGGGAACCTAGTCGGACTTTCCTGGTCAACAAATGATAAATACAATAAATGAATAAACTAGCTTTAGTACTTCTGACAAGAGACAGGCCTACTCATGCACATTCTGAATCACACAGAGGCAGCAATGGACTGCCCTCTAACTAGACCACCTAAGGGCATTTTCGTTGCACCTCATTAGAAGGTGCAACTTTCCCCTAATTCCCCTAATACATGGACAGCACTGCAATGGATGAAGGTTTGATGTAGTCTTCATATTACACCTTTAAGTGGAGCAAAGAAGGAGCCTAATTTATCCTTTTCTGAAAGCGTAAGTGCATGAGATTATTTAATAACCCCGTCTACAGGGACTGCTCCCACTAATTGCATGGGAGGCCGTTCTTCTCTGCTAGGCTAGTTCACCATGTTGTATAGATGGGATTCATGTTGATAGACTGACAATAAAGTAAGCCAATGCCAAAGCTCAATATACAGTTTGCCAAAACAACTTTCAGTGAACTTTGAAGCAAGGCTTATTTTGCAAGAAGACAAGACCCCCCCTGCACAACCCTCAGTGTCAAGGGACACCCCTCAAACCACCAGAACATATAACTTTGTAGGGGTTGCACAACATAAGAGAAAGGAGAAATCTCCACTATTTCTGCAAATTGTTTCCCCAGAATTACTTTGCTGGGTCAGCATTACTGCATTGTTGATGCATTGACAAGTTCCCACATGTATGATTACAGAACAGCCTGAAGAGTTTATTGTCCCACCTTGTTTGTCAGTCCTTGATCATATTTATGACATAAATCTGGGATTTAGATATTATTTTTGTTTTTCTTTTTCTACATGGGGAAGTGCTGCAATTCTTTATTTACATCTAATACAGTACTAGGCTGAGCCTAAGCAACACACTTTAAGGGAAAAGTTCAACTCAACATGTTCATGGTTTTGTTGCCTTGGCAAAGAAGCAATTAAAACTCATATGAGAGTTCTGACAAATGCATCAGTGACCTTTCTTTTCTTACATGGTTGCTGGGCCTTCTTTTGTTCTCTGAAATATCTGTGTGGAACTTTCAAATGGATCACTTTTTGGAGACTATAATCCAATTATAAAGGCTTATTTTAAGTTATCATTGCTTTTGATACTGAATTTTTGTTCCAGTTTAACCTAAATGATAAATGATGCATTTTGTTTAGCTGGATACTATATTGAAGATTATTTAACTTATAAGGTTGCAAAGGAAAATGATTTAGAACTGTGATTTTTATACCAGCTGGCAAGCACAGTACAATCTTATGGATTACTTGTAATCCTAGAGCAAGTACTAGCCTGAGCTCTGAAGGGCTGACTGGAGAGAGGACAGGTTCAGTGTATAACACTCACCTATCATCCCTGATTTTTGTCTTATATTTTTGCCCTGTCAATCATATTTTTATGGTATATTTGTAAGGATTACAGTCAGTCATTAATGTCAGACATTAGAGTTTCCTACTTCTCATTGTCCAAAAAATACATTTTAATTTAAAACATGTTGTTCTATTAAAGTGAATTAAAGTAATAGTACCTGGTTTTGGACCTTTATTCCCCCATTATTTTTGATTTGTCTAGAAATCTTGAATAAAGAAGTTGAGAGGTATGGTCCAAGGGACAATGCTAACGTATCTTCCTCGGGAGGAGGAGGAGGAGGAGAGTTTCCATATCTAGCCACCCTCTAATGCAGACTGGGGAACAGTGCCATGATTCATTTCAGCAGTGGGGAAGGGGGTGCTAAAGTAGGTGTCTCATGGTCATAGCCATGAAAGCATGCATGTGATGCTCATGAGACATTGTAGCTAGTGATGTTTTTTCTCTTACCCAGTTCCAACTCCCTTGTTTTACAATAAAAGAAAACTTGCTCAAAGAAACTGAAAAATAAACTTGTAGCAGTATTTTTGAAGATATTTGTAAAGTTTATTGAAGTACAAAACATGTTCACGTGTCTAAAACTAACTTATACTGCTTGGAACCTCAGAAAGACATCTGAATTCTTTTAGTCTATGCATCTCAGACTTGTAAGGTAATGCTGTTGTTTCCACTGATTCCTATAAATATATTTTATATATCTTGACCCTACCTCTCAACATAAACATTTGAAATTGCTATTAAGGCTAGACAGTCATCACTTGCAGTTCTCACAGCTTTAGCTAAAAACATTCTTATTTGCAAACTTGAATATGTCCTTCCACTACTTTCCCTGCCTCCCTGTTACAAAGAACCTTAACCAAAATCATTTGGTCCATCAACCTTTCTGATCTCATACTCATCACTGTTAGCTACTTTGTTCAAGTAATACTCTTCTTAAAACTCCGAGACAAAGTCTTCCTTTCTACATAATATTTGCTCATATCTTCATAGCAAACTCTGTGTCGCCCAAAACACAAACATCTTAGACAACAGCTACTTGCCTTTGTCATAAAAAACAAACTTTATTCACCCTTTATACCTCAGAAAGATCCTCCTCAAAACTTGTTAATACTGCTTGGCATTAGAATTCTCAGTGGGCATTCCCATTTCAGGCATACACTGTTGAAATACTTTACTGACGCATCTCAATGCAACTGTTCAATAGCTACTTTGCACTGATTACTTGAACTCCAAAATAATTCATTTTTATGTTCTTCCATTGTCAACAACTGTCCCTCCTTCATTTAACTACTATTATGTTTTATAGTAAAACAAGTCCTGCTGACCCCAAAGCTGTGTTCAACCACAAACCAAATAAAATGAACAAAAATGTAGAACACAGCACCACAGCTAACCAATAAAAAAGCAAATGACAAACAGCAGTATAAAATCCAGACTTTTATTCGAACACATGTGAGCGCTTTAGCGATAAAATCGCTTCTTCAGACCATACAAAAAAACAGCAACATCTCAACATTTCAACAACTATTGTGTTTTATTTGTCTGTTCATATTTTAACTGCTATTTAACTGCTATTATATAGCATATAGCTTAAGTATTTATGTCTGTAAACTATACAAATGTCATCATTAAGTGCTGCTCATCCATAGGTTAATAGATTATGAGATTATTAGGCTAATGGCACAAGAGCACTTACAAGCCTCGCTAGTTTTACGCAGAGTTTACCCAATTTTCTATCCCTAGAGGAAAGATAACAAAGGTCAGCAATTGGGATTTTGACAAATTTTACAAACTGGCTCTGTCCATAAAGAACATAGGCACCCACCACCCCAGGAGTGAATTTGCAATTTCCCATCCATTGGTCCAGACTGCACTTCAAAATGGTCAGGGAAGGGCTCTGCTTCACAGGAATAGGAAGCCTATTCCAGAGGAGGGACAATATCTGGGACACATATCTGTATCTCCAGCATGATCTATTCATGTCAGAGATCAGGCTTAGATCTTTGGAGCAGCTAACCCTGGGGCAGTTCGTTTTGTAAATATGTAACATTTAATCAAGGTTAGGTCAAAGACAGTCTTATAAATCAGTCATTAATCACCCCTCAGTAATCTAACTAAATTTTTATTTTTGAAATGGGACATTGTCTATGCTGTATGTGGGGATGAACTTTTTTAACATTTAATTTAAGCCCATTTTCAGCAAACTATGTATTTATATAAGTGTAAATTCATGCTGGAAAGCTTTGACATCACAGTGGGATTTGATAATGATTCACAATTTGCTGTCATTTGCAAACTTGGTTAGCCAGAGTTCTAGCAATCAGAATAATAAATACAGAATAAAGGTGGTCCCAGTACCGAGTCCTTTGGAACACTGCTAGTTGCCTTCATGTTTTCTGATGCTGCCTCCGCTACCTGCACTGTGTAGGATTTGCCTTTTATACATTTTGATATCCATCTTATCACACAGGGATCTGTTGAAATACATTTAGTTTCTTAATTATGGTAGGATAGGAAATGGTGTCAAATGTCTTAGCTAAATGAAGGCAAGCTGTAGACACAAGTTGGTGGTATCATCGTAAAGGTAAGAAAGTTGGGTTAGACATACATTTACAGAGGAAAATAAACACACGTGAAGGCAATCAATCTGGTTAAAATGGAAGAAGGGGAACAACCCTCACTTCCTCTTTTATTAGAAAGCACATGGTCATGTGACCTCTCTTGACCTCTCCACACCAACAACGTCAGTGTAAGAACATACATATGATCATTCACTCTCTTTTATTATATTCAGCCAACACCCCCACTTGCTCTTACACTGTATACAAATACATGTTAAGAACATATTTTGGATCACTTTCCCTTCATATTCCAAATATGTAATACATGAACTTTTCAATCTTCAACTTCGTAGCAGGTTTAGTAAAGCCATCTGCAACCATGTCCATTGTCACGCAATATTCAGTGCTTATTTTGTCATCATTAAGTGCTGACCTGACAAAATGATACTTAATGTCAGCATGTTTACATCTCTGTCAGCTTACTGGATTCTTCGACAAAGTGATTGCTCCTTGATTATCCTCAAATATTGCTACTGGCACACATTTGCACTCTCCATCCATTCCACTCAACAACTGCACGAGGTACAAACTCTCCTGTGTTGTTGCTAATGCCATATACTGTGCTTCACATGTAGATAAAGCTACCATTTGTTGCTTCTTTGATTTCCATGAAATAATAGGCCCATCTCTCTATTGAGGCTAAAGCAATAACCTGTTATAGTACGTCTATCATTTTGATCTGTTGCCCAATCTGTATCACTGTATGCTATAAGCTGAAGTTTCCCTTCACTTTTCTTGTAACACAGCTCTCTGTACAATGTACTTTTTAAGTATCTTAACACATGTTTGGCTAGTGTTAAATGAGATTCACTCGATTGTGACAAATATTGTGAAAGTTTACTTACAATCCAGCTAAGATCAGGCTTCGTGCTTGTCATAACATATATCAAACTACCCACAAGCTCAAGATATTTTCTTGGATTTGTAGATTCACTGTCACATTCAAAGTTTGTTTTTTGTTTGGAAGGGGTACTTCTTATTTTACATTTAAACATACCAAATTTCTCAAGAATTTTTGTAATGTACCTCTTTTGGTTCATCTATACTTCACCACTATTCTGGGTAAAGTCAATGCCTAGAAAATGTCTTAGCTTTCCCAGATTTTTCATTTTAAATTTAGCTTTGAGAATTTCCTTTACATCGTTTAGTGATTCATTGTCACTAGCTGTTAGAATGAGATCATCAACCCATATAATTAGGACTGTCTTCTCATTTTTAGCTTGTCTAGTTTATATACAGTGGTCTGCGGGGTTTTGGATAAAGCTACATTTTGTTCCAGTTACGCCCTGATTGTTTCAATCCATACAATGACTTATTCAGTTTACAAACCAATTTTTCATCATTATTTGATTTCTTTTCAAAACCTTCAGGTTGCTCCATATATGCCTCACAGTCAATAGGAGCATGTAAATAGGCTGTTCGTACATCCATCTGGTGCAATTCTAAATCATACTGAGCTGCCATCTGCATTAGACTTCGTACTGATGTCATACTTGCAGTTGGTGCAAATGTTTCGTTATAATCTATACCAGCAATTTGACTGTAGCCTTTAGCTACATACCTAGCTTTGTAAGTTTCAGTATTATCTGCATTGTCTTTTACAGTGAAAACCCGCCTATCCCTACTGCATTTTTATCTTCCGGCAGTGTGGTGAGTGTAAATGTGTTGTTTTCCTTTAAAGACTTAAGTTACTCCTTCATAGCTTTGACCTGTTTTTCTGAGTTAGACGAAGTCAAGGCTTCTTTAAAGCTCTGCGGTGTGTTGCATATTAATCAGTAACAATAGCCAGCATTAACTGTCACATAATCGTCGTTTTCAACTTTACACCCATAGTCCTTCAAGTATGCAGGTGGTTTTCTCTCTCTTTTAGAGTAGTGTGTATCCTGCCTTTCCTCTTCTTGCCTTATTTTTGTGTCTAGACTCTTAGCTTTTGATTCTGACTTAACATGCACACTTCTTCTGGTATTAAGATCTTCATCCATCACTTCTAGGTCTGTCTGAATCTGGCATTCAGCTATATTCTTAGTAATGAACTTGACTAACCTCTGTCTAAGGACTCTTCCTGTGTCAGGATAATAGACCAGATATGATGGGCTGTTTTTATCGTATCCGACAAAAATCCCCTTATCACATCTTGGGTCTAACTTCTTTTTATTTTGTCTGTATGCATAACACACTGATCCAAATTCTCTCATCTTTGCATGATCAGGTTTCTTCCCTGTTAGCATGAAGAATGGGGTCTGCCCCACACGCCTGTTATAACATCTGTTGCGAATAAAAGCAGCAGTCATTACTGCATATGTCCACAACTCTTTAGGTTAGTCACTTTCTATTAACATACACCTTGCCATTTTGAACAGTGTTCTCCAGTTTCTCTCTGCTGTCCCATTCTGATGGGGTGAGTAAGGTGTGGATGTTTCATGTCATATAACATTTTTACTCAATAGTGATTGAAAGTCTTTCGACATGAATTCAGTGCCATTATCTGATCTGATACACTTTACCTTTCCATAAGAGACTAAATCTGCAATAAACTTTTCAGTCGCATTGACTGTATCACTCTTGGCTTTCAGAAAATAGACAAATATTATACCCGAGTAGTCATCAGTAAATGCTAAAGTGTACTTAAAGCCATCTTTTGCTACTGGCTCAATTAGGCCTGCCCAATCAGTATGGACTAGTTCAAACACAACTTTTGCTCTTGCACGTGGTTCTCTGTTTCTGCTCTGTACAAATTTCCCTTGCATACAGGTTTCACAATCTAGGTTAGGTCTCTCAACTTTACCTTTAATTTTCATTCCTTTTACCACTTTTTCTAATTTTGACACATCTTCAAAATTACAGTGACCAAGCATTTTATGCCATGCTTGAATGTCATAACAGCTCTGAGATAATGTATCTCACTATCGCTTTCTTCGTCATGTGTCGAAATAATAGTCTATCACACTCAATTATGTCAAACCTGGTGCCGTTTTTATAGATGAGTTGGTCCCGGCCTTGCTTAAAGTTGATCGAGGCACCTTTGGACGTTGCTGCCTTAACAGAAAAAATGCTTTGTGGATACGTCGGGATATACAGTGCCCGAGTCATCATCACCTTCACTTTGTGCCCCTGTGTCTAACAGCCATACTTCTGCATTACCTCTCTTCTGTGCTACCCCACAGGTTCTCGTTCCATCAGCTAATTCCACAATGTGTTCCTCTGGTTGGAAAGTTGCATCAAAGCATTTAAACTTTTTCAGGTCATTAATTATGTGTGACGTGGCACCAGTGTCCACCATTAATCCCTTCTGTTTTAATTCACGAATTTGATGCTCATTTATTCTGAAGACAAATGTGTGATCATCCACGTCAGTTGCTTGTTTCACATTGTCTTTCTTCTTTCGTCTACAGTTACTGTCCCTGTGGCTAGAGTTTTTACACAAACTACACCACTGTCTCTGGCCTTTATATTCTCTCCAGTATTCTCATGCCTTATGTCCCTTTTGGCCACAGCTATAGCATATAATCTCTGCTTTTACTCTTTTCCCAAGGCCACTTGCTTTCATCACATTATCATTACTTACGTTGGCATTAAATTTTTCAGTATGTTCATAGCTTCTCAACCTTGTTTTGAACTCACCAAAGCTCAACTTATCGTCGTCTTGCGTGATGTGTACTGCAAATGGTTTAAAAGTTTCAGGCAACCCTTTCAGAATCATCACAATTAATAATCCATCACTGAGCTTCTCCCCAGCATTTCTTAGTGCCATAATGGCCGTCTCAGCTCTAATAATATAGTTTGTGACACTTTCACTGATGGCCTTCTGGAGGCTTGTTAATTCAGTGTATAGGCTAATTACCCTTGGCTTCCCTTTCCCGGCATAATGGTTTCTCAGGATCTGAAGTGCTTCTCTACCGTCATCTCCGGCTTCTCTCATGACTAGGGACAAACTTTTGTCGTCTAAGAACTGTATTAGTTCTACATATGCCTCCTCATTTTTCTCAGCATCGCCGTCACCTTCCTCCTCATTCTCTTCGTCCTCTGCATCTCGCAGCACATTTTGCAAAATGGCATCTTTCAGCCCTAGCAAACACAGGTATCCCAGAAACTTTGTCTCCCACAACTCATAATTCTTCTCTTCTCCGTCGAAACATAGTCTATGCCATCAGCTTCCTACATTCCTCCTGGGACCATAACCTGTTGGTGGTATCATCTTAAGGGTTAGAAAGTCGGGTTAAACATACATTTACAGAGGAAAATAAACACACTTAAAGGCAATCAATCTGGTTAAAAACAGAAGAAAGGGAACAACCCTCACTTCCTCTTTTATTATAAAGCACATGGTCATGTGACCTCTCTTGACCTCTCCACACCAACGACATCCATGTAAGAGCACACATACGATCATTCACTCTCTTTTATTATTATCAGCCAATGACACATTGTGACCTCTGTCAGCAGCATGTGTTACCCTTTCAAATAAGTTCACCAAATTCATTAGACAAGATATGCCTTGCACAAGGACAAGTTGTTGTGTATCTAACCTGATGAGATTATTAATATTGTTTATAATATGTTCCATAGCATTGCAATGAGACTCATCAGAATTATAGGTCTAGAATTTCCAAGGTCCACAGTGGAGCCACCCTCACAGAGTGGCATCATCAGTGCTGCGTGCTATCCTTCTGGTACAGAGCATGTTGTTAGGTTCAGGTTAAACAGATTATGGAGTGATTCCACCAGGGCATGCTTAGTACTGTTTATCAACCAGTCTAGTATATTATCTGGTATTGTGGAGGTAGTGTTTCTGGTCTGTGACAGCACTTTTAGTACATGTTACAAAGTGATGATGGCCGGTTAAAGGACTCAAGGACAGGAGATCTCTAGAGTAAAATTTGAACAAAATGTATTTGCTAGTATATTAGCAGTATTCGCTGGGTTAGAGTAGGTTGTGCCATTTCATATGAGCTCTGTATGTTAGGTGTTGCTTCCTAACATAACTAAAGAAGGATCTGCAGTTGTCTTTAGCTTCAAATGCTAATCCAAGTATGTGGGCAGTTTTAATAGATTTAATAGTCTGTTTTTAACTTTTGCAAAATTCCTGACATTTTCCTTGACTTGGAAGTCTTTTGACCTGCCTAATACTCTAATCAGCTTTTTGCTTTTATTGTAAGTTTTATTTACGTCAATGGACCACCAGGGTAATTTAAATGTATATTTCCCATTATATTCAAACCTCAATGGAACTTCCAGTTCTATACATTTATTTAAGTGGGTATAAAACTCCTTGTGGACCTATCTGGTGCAGAAATGTCTGGAGTGATGTTGTTATAGGGACATTTCAAGGATTCATCATAGCATTTGAGATGATTTCTGTGTTTAATGTTTTTAAGCTCCAATATATTGATTTCAGTGGAGTTAGGTACTAGTTTATTTTGGTTTAACTGGTGCAAGACTTACCAGAGCAGTTATGTATGACAAAGCCATATTCATAAGTACAGTATAGTTTGTCCTGTTGTTAGGTTGGTTAGTGATCTGATCCATAGAGTTTTTATTTACTAGACATAAAATCATCTGAGTATATCCTACATTGGATGTCTTGGTACTCCAGTTTATTGATGGGCAGTTAAAGTATCTTAAAATAATGGAATTTTTATGGGGAGTTTTTCCAGTATATACAGGAACCTTACATGCACTTTAGGGGATATGGCAGGTGTCTTGTAAGAGGTGATATATGGATATTTTTGTTTAGTGTGATTTGGATTTCAAAAAGTTCCTTTCTGTTTGTCTCTTAGAAACTGTCTAGAGGTGATATGGTCTGTAGCAAATATGGCTACACCACCACAATAGCTATTGGATATGAAGGCATGATGAGGGCAAAGCCCAGGCACAGAGGGGAGTGTTCTCTGAACATTTAAACCGTGTTTAAGTGATTACACATATATGGATATAATCCAAATGTAGGAGTGCCTCAAGGTCAGACATCTAGATGTTGGGACTTCTGGGATTGAGCATATCCACCTTAATTTGATCATGTTTAGGTATTAATACATTGGCTACATTGGAAGACTCTTCAGTTGTACTCTGCCTAAAACAGGCTCTAACCACTATGCTGATGCCTTTGAATGAGACTATTCTATGTAAAGAAAGCAGCAATGTCAAGCAATTCATTCCACGCTGACACATACCAGATCCCCATAGAATAACACAGGTTATTCAGTCAGTTGTTGAAGTCAGTTATCTTTTAAGTGTACCTAAGCATTGTTCTTGCAGAATGAAATATTCTTGTCAGTATTAAGGTCTCGCTTGCATTTACAACATGCATGTACATAACTCTGACATGTCTCTCTTCATATTCCTCAGGGTTTTTTGCCCCAAAGGTATAACTACAACCTCATAGTTATAGCTGTCAGATGTGTGGATCCTAGGGGCCCTTGAAACACCTGAGATCCTGGCAACCAAAAGACAACTCAATCTGTCTTTGACAGCCTAGTGAGTATTGAAACTGTGGGTCTCACTATGGAGTCACTGACCCCTAAAATATATATTTTTTGACGTGGTCAGGTGTACTGGATTTGAGACCTTTTCTCCTTTTGACTCTTTGTTTTAGGTGTGTTTAATATTATGTGATGTTTGATTTTTGATGTTTGATCAATAAGATGTTTGCTTAACAAAACAAGAGAGAATGTGAGGACAGAACCAGTCAGTAGCAGCACAAGTATTACACCTTCACTCTTCCTGTGTAAAGCTTCAAATTCTGTCAAACTTTTCACAAGCCAGAATTTAATCAGCTCTGCAATTATACCTATGGAAATAAAGGGAATCAGTATCTTCCTTAAGGAGAAGCAATACAGTACAAATCAGAAGCACACCCTGTACATTCCCACTAATGTTAGTTGATCCACTGGGCGCAGACCTGGGACTCCTTTAACTCACTCTCTGTAATAATAACATGCAGAGGCACTATTGTTAAGCAAGCCTGCACCAGTATGCTGCTGACACCTCTTTGGTCATTTCTGAGCCAGTATATTTTACACTGAACTGTTGATGACTTTCACTCTGCTATAGAATTGATTGCCTTCTAATATACTATGCCTGAACTCAAAGAAGACAAAAACATGATTCCTACTAACAAAGCCTTGCCTCAAGCCAGAAGCAGCTTAATTAAACTCAAACTCTAAGCATCAGGTTTACCCACTGGAGGGTATAACCCATATGGAAATACTTCTAAATCAATGTTTTCTTTGTTTGATTGTTTATTTATTGATTTTTGAATGGGTTAGCTCACTTTGACCTAAGATTTGTTTTCAGAGGAGAACCAAGTACCACAATTATCATATCAGGCAGTTTAGTGAATAACTCCACAATAATTCTTGCTCAAGTGCTCATAACCAAAAAATAGCATCAAAATTAACATTATCTCAGGAGTCTCAATAAAACCTTTATTTTGAAACAAAAAATGTAAACACTTTAACTCTAAGATTTTCTTCCATATTACTGTTGCAGTATTCTTTACAGTAGGGATCCCCTGTCAAGGGTAGCCTGACTTCTGGCCAGTATGCCAAAATCTTTGGTTGTAATAGTGACTTTGGCATCACATGTATGCTCCCTGTGCATGGTGTAGGGCATAAAGATGACATATGAAGATACCATCTTCAGAATTTCTTTGCCACCAGTCCAAATGCCATGTTCGATTTTTGGTTCAAATGCTTGTTCGTCTGCTGGTTTCCAAGCCATTTTTCTGATAACTGCCCCTTTGCAGTTTTTCTTCTCATCTTCTTTTACTTGTGGTTGTGGTTTCATGTCATCCAGGAAGGAGAAATGCCAGTGTATGAGACAGATTCTCCATAAAGACCATCACGAGCAGTGTTTATTTTGCTTAGGTGCTTCTCACGACCATGCATCTTGTCCTATTTGTCAGGCATTTGCATAGTCATCTCTCCTCTTTAACCATTTACCTAGAGAAGCAACATCTCAAATTATTGGCAGTCATCCCAGCCCAAGGGTCAGCTGTCCATGAAGAAGAAGACCAAGAAAGTTCAGTCAGATTCTTTGGCTGTACCACTGCCACTGGAAGTCTCTCTCAAGGATGGTGAAATCCCAGAGGACCGCCAGCTTTTTTCAGTCAGATTCCTCTGACACAACTGTTTTGGAGGCTGGTATGGATCTGGCTTCTTGTATGTCCCTGGAGGCTCTGCAGAAGTCCATTTCAGACATTAGGGGGAACCACTGCTGATTATTTCTGAAGGGCCTAGGGGTGTTATACAAATCCTTGTCAGGGAGGGGATTCCTACTACTCTAATTGAACGTAGACAGGGGTCTGAGCCACCTAAGATATTTAGGGCTGATGTCCCCTTGAAAAAGAAGCAGAAAACTGAGTATATTTTATTCTGCTACTAAGGATCCTCATTGTGAATGTCAGAATTTCACACAGGGTTTGTTTAATGCCCTTATGGCTTTGAAGCCTCCTCAGGGTGTCTCTGTTTCTGCTCCCTCTTGGTTTTCTACTCCTCTTAAAAGGCCTAGGGAGTAGGCGTCATCTGATGAGGATGTGGATTCTGATGAAGTCTGTTTGACTTATTCCTCCCAGATTCCCTCTCCCTTGGAGTATGGTTCTAAGAAAAAGGAATCTATTAGTCCTGATTCCCCTTTTGAGGAGATTTCCTTTGGAGATGCAGTTTCCCATGCAATTAAGTTTTTTAAGTGGGACTATACCCAGGTCTCGGATGTCCAGCAGAGGTATTATGAACTCTTTCAAATGGAGTCTTCCAAGCCCACTGCTGTCCCTCCTTGTCTTGCTGCAAATCTTGCTTCTTGCTTGCTTCTTGTTGGAACCTTTTCCTGCAGCTACTTAGGCTCTTGACTCCCAGCTCCCTGCTCCAAAAAAAAAAAATAAATAATAATAATAATAGGTTTTATAAAGTGCTTGATGATTTCAAATTTCTTTACAAGTGTCCCTCAGCTGAGCCTTCTGTTATTTCTGTTTCTTCTGATAAACCATCTAAGCTTTTACCTTCTACAAAGCCACTCCCCTCTGAAAGAATAGCAGATCCATGGAGAGGTTAGTGTATAGTTTTCCTGCTGCTGTCCTGGCCTTTCTTGCTGTGAATTACCAGACTCACATGCCCAGTTATATTTGGCTCTTCTCTCTTAGGCTTTTCAGGTTATCTCAGACCTTACTGACTCTGCGGGGGAAGACGTCAGCTATTTCTTTGTCAGGGTCCTCTTCTCAAGTGGCTTGCCATTCTGTTAAAGGAAGTTATGATGCAGCTGATGCCTCATCTATAGCTGCTGCCTTTGGTTCTATGTTGAGGAGGTATTCCTGACTTCACCTTCATCCTTTGCCTGATGATATTAAAGCCAATCTGATGGATGCTCCTCTAGATAATAAAAATCACTTTGGTTCTGCATCTGCTGAACCTTTTAAATCTCTTCAGGAAAAAGGCAAGCTATGCAAAAATTAAAATATAGTTTTGTTTTGTCTGTTCCCAAATTTCAGTGGAATTACCCTAATAAACCTGTCTTTGTCCATAGGCAGTCTCAATCTCCTTCCAGAGGTGAAGAAGGTAGTAGAAGGACTCCTCCTGCTAAGTCTGCTCAAACTCTTTCAGCTTAGAAGCCTCCTTTTCCAGACAAGCCAGGCACTGCCTGGCTATCTTTTTCTCTCACTCCATAGTCACGTTACACTATCTCTTTGTCTTTCTCTTTTGTAGAATAAAGAGCTGTGTTGTACCTTTAAAAAGCATTTCCAAGGACTGAACGTGCATATAAATAGCAAGCATGTGCAAGCCTCAGTGACATTTTGAGAGTGCAGCCAGAGAGTGAGCATGTTTGAGTGTAATGGCTAGTTTGTTTATAGGTTTATCTACGTTAAAGTTATTAAGCCTCAATTCTGATGCATTTGTACATAATAAAGCTGCTTGAACAAGAACCCACAAGGCTTATCTGTTTCATCCTGACTGGACAAGCAACATAGTGTCAGAAGTGGGATACCAGAGACTGCTTTTCAGAGCTATGAGGTGCAGGGCTAACAGTGAAGGTAAACTAGGAGAACCGAGCACAAAAAGGGCCAGAAATGAACAAAAGATGATGAAAACTTGAACAAATTATTTATTTTATAAAAAAGATAAAATGGAGCATAACAAAGGCACAAACTGCATTATTAAACAAGTGAGAGGTGCAAAAGGTTTATTAATTAAGCAAAATGTTTAAAATTAAGATATTTGATAAAACAAGCATCAGAAAAGCACATAAAGAGTTCCAAATTACCTCAGAATTGCAAAACGAGCATGTTTAGAGTAAAATAAGCACAAGAAAAGTATAATGGGCATGAAAAAAGATTATCAACCAAAGCATATATAATAAGGGCAAAAAGGGCTCATTAAGCATAAATAAAGCAAGGCGACTGCATGTTTTTTGGCAACATACTGTGTTTTGGCATAACTACTATTTCACATTGTATTCAGGGCATAACTACAGTTATTCAAAGTATCTTAAAGTGCGTAAGTGTTTACAGTGTGTGCTTACTACTGTGCATTTATTCCAAAGAGTGCATTTGTGTGCAAAGTAAAACTATTTCATGAAGTACAGTCAAAATACTGCCATTTCAAAAAGTTTCTTGTGCTGGGTGTGTCTGTTCTTAAAGTCCCACCATTACAGAGTGTTTTTTGCACTATAAATAGATATTTAGCAAAGTACAGCCATTTTGGAAAAGTTTCAATGTGCTGCGTACTGTTAATTCGCAAAGAGCAATTACTTTGAAATGTTTCTTACTGAGCTTCTTCTGTCCAGTTTATTCGAACAGTGCAGTTATTTTGAAATGTTTCTTACACTGATAAGAGGTGATTTCTTATAGTACTGTAATTTCAAGAGTATTTCTAGGCCTGAGAGTCTTATTTCACAAAGTTCAGTTATTCAGAGGCTTGTTGTGCTATTGGGCATAGTTACAAATATTGGCATAAAATTCTGGCAGATGTACTGTATATGAATGTGTTTTCATGCATACTTTAAAAGCTTTCACTAGTATGTGTTAATATGGCAGATGGATTTTGAAAACCTTTACCAGTTGTATTTGATCAGAATTTTGCAGAGAACTGGAGAATATTTGAGCAAGAATATGATATACTCATACAAGTAGCTTATTCTGACAAAGATGCACACACCACGGCATTCATTTTGCTAAACCTAGCTGGGTCAGAGGCCATTGAAAGAGAGCGTTCATTTGTGTTTGCATCAGCAGTATATAAGGGAGAAGGTGAAAACCATCATATTATTGTACAGGCTGAATCAAGGGAAGACCCTGAGTGTTTGAAACACAAATTCAGGGAAATGTGTAACCCCCAGATACATATTAAATTGGAGAGGCATTTGTTTTACAAAAGAGATCAGTAACCAGGGAAAACCTTTGCAGCTTATATTACTGACCCGAGAAACAAAGCTAAAACGTGTCAAGTTGGTGATTTAAAAGGAGTTGATAAAGGACAGGCTTGTGTGTGGTATTAATAGTGCTGCAGTGAGAAAGATTTTGCTTCATGACAGTGATTTAATGCTGAGGAAGGCTATTGAGATTTGTCAAATCTATGAAGTTACAGAAAGGCACACAAGTATGCTTGCAAGTGATGAGCCTGGTTTCAGCAGGCTCCTGAGCAAATGTAAACAGCATGCAATATGTGGCTAGCAGAAGCACTCCTAAGTACATGGCAGCTACAGGCTCTGCATTTTATCCAGGGTGGACCCATAGTCTTCTAGTAAATTACAAGATTAACTCAGTAAAGAGAGCATGCTCAGTGCAGTACAAGGGTGAGCCAGCAAAATCCAAATCCAGCTTTATTGTTAACTGTTGCAATTGTGTTCCCAGTCATGAGTCAAAAAGAGAAAAGTGCTTAGCATTTGGACAGCAATGCCACAAGTGTGAAAATTGGAACCATTTTCAAAAGTTTTGCAAATCAAGTAAACCTCACATGGTTGTAAAGAAGGATAACTTAAAATGCAAGCTGATCACATAGACAGCTGCATTTCTACTTTCTATGTATATGGTGTGTCAGTCCAGCTCAATTGTAAATCCACAGAGCTTAAAGTAGACACTGGCTCAAAATGTAATGTCATGTCAGCAGACATATTTGCTAAGGTGAGAACTGGTGAACAACTCAATGTGGCTAGCTGTGTGAAACTTGTTGCTTATGGAGGTGAAGAAATTCAAACCAAAGGCTAAGTAGTGCTTTCATGTTATTTGGCTAGGAACTGTTACAGCTTGTTATTCTATGTAGTCCAAAGACCTGTGCAGTCATTATAGCGGTCTCAGAGACAGTTTGAGAATGAATTTGCTTTCCTTTACCAAAGAAGTTCATCATATAAGCACATATCCTAGTTCCAATTTTACAAAGCTATTTTTTCAGAGTATACTGATGTTTTCGATGACAAGTTGGGCAAACTTACAGTTGTGTATTCTATGAAGTTAGACTCAGAGGTCAGTCTAGTGGTCAGACTGGCAATAAAAGTTCCAATAGCTATGTAGAATAAAGTTAAATCTCAGGTGGATAAAATGGTACAGCAAGGTGTAATTTGTCCAGTCACAGAACCAAATGAATGGGTGTTGTCCATGGTAGCAGCCCATACAAAAGGCACAGATGAAATCAGAATATCTATTGACCCAAGAGATTTAACAAAGCATTTAAGAGACTGCATCATCCGATGCATACAGTCGAAAAGGTCACTGCCCTAATAATGAATGCCGCTGTTTTCTCTGTTTTGGATGCAAAAAGTTAATTTTGGCAAGTGATGCTTGATCACAAATCCTTATTACGGACTACATTCAGTAGTACCCCATTTGGCAGATATAGATTCCTCAGGATGCCATTTGGAATAAATTCTACAAGTGAAGTCTTTCAGCGTGCAATGGACCATTTTTTTTTTCTGGTTATCCTTGTGCCATAATAGTAGATGATTTATTGGTTGGTGGCAATGGTGAAGCAGACCATGACAGAAATCTTAAGAAAGTTTTAGACAGAGCATGTGAAGTGAACTTAAAACTCAATCCTCTAAAGTGACAATTCAGACTACCAGAAGTTACATATGTAGGTCATTTATTTACTAGCACTGACTTGCTACCAGATCCATCCAAGCAAGAAGCCATTCTTGAAATGCCAGCACCAGATAATGTTCAAGCTGTACAACGTTTTCTTGGTATGGTCAGCTATTTAGGAAAGTTTATACCAGACTTCGGTGAGTTGACAGCACCTTTGAGAGAGCTGATGCATAAAAATGTTACATGGTCTTGGTTGGAACAGCACCAGTGAGCATTTGAAGACTTTAAGCAGAAAACTGCCACCCCTCCTACATTAAGACACTATGATGTCAATAAACCAGTAACTCTTCCTGTGATTCTTCAAAATTTGGTCATGGCGGAGTTATTCTTCAAGTAGGCAGACCTGTAGTCTATTTATCCAGACAACTTACCCAAAATGAAATGCAGTATGCACAAACTGAGAAAGAACTTTTGGCAATAGTATTTGCATGTTCCAAGTTTCATGATTTTATCTACGGTTGAGATATTCAGATTGAAACTGATCACCAACCCCTAGTCACTATTTTAAAGAAGCCTATACATTTGGCTTCAGTGAGATTACAAAGAATGGTGCTCAAACTGCAAAAGTACAACTTCAAAATGGTCTGTACAAAATGCAAACTTCTTTATCTGACTGATACCTTATCCAGATCACCCAGAAATACAACAGAACAGATTAATCTGGAGAATTTTGACTTTGATAGGTTCATAGATTAGTACTAGCCCTGCTGCCCCAAGCCATTTTCTAGCCAAGCCATTATCCCCCTGTCAAACCTTGTTGTGTACCTTGTGTTTGTAAGCCAAACACCTTAACCATTAGGCCACCCTCCCAACCCTAAATGTCATGATTTGACATTTGATGGTTTGATGAAAACCTAATGTCATGGAAGTGCATAATTTTTCTACATGAAACTTGATGAGCTGAGAGGTCATACAAATACATATCCAATTTTGCAAAAGCTCAGCCACTACATTAATTTTGGATGACCATCAAAGCAATCTAGTGTACCATGTGAAGTGCAAACTTATTTTCCTTACAGAGATGAGATGTTGATGGAAGATGGTATTATTTTCAAAGATTCTAAAATTGTTGTTCCTGCTTCCTTACAACATGAATATATCCAGATTTTGCATTGTGGTCACACAGGTTCTAAATCTACTAAAAGAAGGATGAGAAGACCAGTATTTTGGCCTTCTCTAGTAAAAGACTTTGATAAAGTACTTTCTTCTTTTTCAGTATGCAATAGTACTAAACCACATTTGCAAAAACAACCACTTCATCTAAGTCAAGTTCCTGAACTACCTTGGTCAGCAGTAGCCACTGATATATTTGAGTGGAACAATCAGCATTACTTAGAGTTGCTAAAACTCTGATTCGAACTGGTTTGAGATTGATTTACTACATAATCTTATGTTTAGTGCTGTTATCACCAAGATGAAATGTCATTTCTCAGTCCATGGTAGTCCACACAAAGTTATTTCTGACAATGGTACCCAATTTACCGGTCAGTTTTTTCATAAATTTGCAAAAGAATGGGACTTCGTATATGTTACTAGTAGTCCAGAATATCCACAGTCAAATGGGCTAGCTGAACATGTAGTACAGAGTGCAAAGCAATTACTGGAGAAGTCAAAGCATGATAATATTGATGTCTTTTTGAATTTAGTCAATCTCAGAAACATACCCCGCAACAATATACTTGGCTGACCTGCTCAGTGACTTCTATCTAGGCAAACCAGAACAACATTGCCTATCATTTCCTGGTTGTTGAGGCCTAAAGCTAAGAACAACAGAACAATTACAGCCCAATTATTCAGAAAGCATTTTTTTCCATAAGTCCAGTTATGATAAATCAAGCAGATTTCTTTGTCCATTGAAAGAAGGAGAGACAGTGAGGATACAAATGGCTAAGTGTTTTGACCAGATTGGTCAAGTAACAAGTATATGTGCAGAGCCGATATCCTATTTTGTGAAATCTGAGGGTGTGGATTACAGGAGAAATTACAGATATCTACTTCCTGTATCAGATCTGTTATCACAGCATTGTTCTTGTGATACAGACTCTAGATCTCAGAGCAATCAAGATAATGTTCCTGTAGCAGAACATGTCTTGATTCCTACTTCCATTTCTGATGATGTTTATGATGTACCTAAGGTTGAACATTCAACAGAGAGAAAATCCCAGTTGCTAAACCTAACTCTAATTTCTATGTCACATGATTTGGTCATATTTCCAGACCTAGTGTGAAATACACAGCAGCCTGGATGTAGTTGTGTATATATATCTAGTTCTGTATAATTGCATGACAAAGAATTATTTGTATCAATTGCATGTCATCAGTATTGGACGACTCATTTCTCAAAAAGGGTGGATGTAGAACAGAGAGCTGTGTACCTTTAAGAACCATTTCCAAGGACTGAGCATGCATATATATATATATATATATATATATATATATATATATATATATATATATATATATAGCAAGCACATGCTAGTCTCAGTGCCATTTTGAGAGTGCAGTCAGAAAGTGAGCATGTATGACTGTAATAGCTAGCTTGTTTATAAGTTTATCTAAGTTAAAGTTATTAACCCTCAATCCTGATGTATTTGTATATAATAAAGCTGCTTGAAAAGGAATCCATAAGGCTCATCTATTTCATCCTGACAGGACGAGTAACACCTGTCCTTTCCAAACTGGTTAAGGATCACTTGTGGGTTCCAGCTATCATTCATCGGGGGTATTACATGGTTTGGAAATCCTTTCACTCTTTTTTGGGCATTGTTCAACCTCCTCAGGAACAGCTGCCTTTTTTTTCAGATGTTTGTCTGAACCTTTTGTCTCAAGAAACATTCAGGCAGTCCCAGCTTCTCAAAAGGGGAAGGGATTTTACTCCAGAATGTTTCTGGTTCTCAGGAAAGAAGGCATCTGGAAACTCATCCCGGATCTCTCTCAGCTCAATACCTTTTTGAAGCTTCCTTTCCTTTGGATTTTGTCCTTTCAAACCTTGTTTCTTCTTCTTCACCCTCAGGCTTTCCAAGTTTCTCCTGATCTCAAGGATGCCTATCTCCATATCCCAATTCATCCCCTTTTCAGGAAGTTTTTTACATTTCTCTGTTGCTTCTTTGCATTTTTAGTGCTCTGCTTTGCCCTTTAGCCTCTCTACTGCCTCAAGGGTCTTCACCAAATGCCTTGCTCCTGTGATTTTTTTTGCAGGATGAGGGTAATATAGATCTTTTCTTATCCAGATGGCCTGCTTATTCAGGCTTCCTCTCCAGAGATTTTGATTCAGCAAATTCAATATGCTGTTTGTCTCCTAAAAAGCCTAGGGTTTACAGTGAATTTCCAACAATCTTTCCTAATTCTTTCTCAGGATTATGTTTTTCTCAGGTGCAGACTCCATACTATTCCAATGCCAGCTTCCCTGCCTCCTCCCAAGAGTTTAACTCTGATTCCTTTCTTTCACTCACTTCTTCCTCTGGTCTCCATTACAGTCAGGGAATTTCTCAGGGCTCTAGGATGCATGGCTTCTACCATTCCTATGCTTCCTCCAACCAAACTTCATATGAGAAATCTTCCGTGGTTCCTAAAGTCAGTCTGGTTTCAACATTCTCATCCTTTAGATTTTCTGATTCCCCTTCTCCTATGCCTCAAGCTGGAGCTTCAGTAGTGGATTCATCAATTGTTCCTAAACCCAGGGCTCCCTTTTGAACCTCCAGTTCCCATTCAGAAACAGTTTTTAGATGCCTCAGATGCTGGGTGGATGGCCTCCTTAGGTACTTTGAAAGTTCAGAGCCTTTGGTCTCTTCGTCAGAAGAAGGACAATATCAATATCAAACAGATGAGAGCTCTTCTCTTGGACCCTCAGGCCTTTCATTCTTTTTCCTTCCAGGACCCCTCAAAGTCTTCATAGAGACTACCACAGTGATGTCATACATCAGCAAGCAAGGAGGGCATGAGGTCCTACCTCCTGTGCAGACTAGCTCTTCAGGTTTGGGATCTGGCTGTCCAGAATCATGTGACTCTCCAGGCTGTTTACATTCTTTCAGATCAGAACATTGTGACAGACTCTCTCAGCAGTTCCATAATGCAAACTAATGAGTGGATGCTTTACAAAGATGTGTTTCTGGACATTGCTCACCAGTGGAGTACTCCTCAAGTAGATCTTTTTGCCTCCCCTATGAGCAGACAACATCCTCTCTTTTGCACCAGAGTCCCATGTCCTCTTGCTTGGAAGGTAGGCTCCCTCTCTTTTTCTTGAAAGGGCATGTTTCTTTATGCCTTCCCTCCCCTTTCTCTCATACCGAATGTTCTGTTCAGGATAGCACAGAATACTCCCAAAATCTTATTGGTGACTCCTTTTTTGGCCCAGACAGCATTGGTTTCCTCTTCTTCTGCATTAAGCCATGGGCAATCATCACAAGTTTCCAGACAGGGTAGACTTATTCACACAAGACAAGGGATCTCTCATTCATCCCCATCTGTCCACTCTTCAACTGACGCTGCTGGTGATAGGGTTTTGGTCCCCTTTAGGCACCTTTTTATGAAGATGTACTTCTGTTTCTGCAGGAGAGCAGGAAACCTGCTACCAGGAAATCTTACTTATCCAAATAGAAGAGATTTTCTGTTTCGTGTCTTTCCTGTAGGTTGGATCCACTTTCTGTGGAGGTTTATGTGGTTCTATCTTATTTGTGTGAATTGCTCAATGCTGTATTGGCATACTTTTCTGTTAAAGCCCATCTGTCAGCTGTTTCTTCTTGTCTGTCTTTGACTCCCCTATGGCTTCTAGATTCAAGGTCAAACAATTTCTTAAAGGTGTCCTTCATATCAGGCCTCCCAGGAAGCCTATTTCTCATTCCTGGGACCTTAATTGTTTCTTGGAAAAAGTTGACTAAGGCTCCTTTTGGTCCTGCAGCTTCATCTTCTTTACAGCATTGTTCTTGAAAAAATGTTCTTCTTTTTGTTCTTACCTCAGCCAGACAGGTGTCTGGACTGCAGGCCCTTATGGCTGTTCCTGTTTTTTTGTTTTTTCATAAGGAGGGTGTCTCTTCATACTAATCCTTCTTTTATGCCCAAGGAGGTTAATGAGTTGTTTCTTAATCAGTCTATTCATTTGCCCATTTTATTCCCTTCTCCACAGTCATCTAGTGAGAAGGTTCTTCATATCTTGTATTTGCATAGACAACTTGGATTTTATTTCGATAAAACTAAAGCCCTTCATAAATCTGAGCAGCTTTTTGTTTCCTTTCATCCTAGGTCTGTAGATCTGACTGTTTCTAAGCAAACTATTTCAGCTTAGATATCTAAGGCCATTTCCTTTTGTTACTCCTTTCATGGAAAAAAGCCTTCCTTCTGTTAAGACTCCTTCTACCAGGGCTGTGGCTTCTTTTGGTGTTTTTTTTTTTGTGGCAGCTACTTGAACTTCTGTGCATACTTTTACCAAGCATTATAAGCTGGATGCAGTTTCTAGGGCTACAGTTGGATTTGCCAGGGCTATTCGGCATGGTTTTCTTGAGGACTCTGGTGGACCTTCCTCCTCCCAACCTTATTCCCCTTTGTAATATCCACACACACTATTGCTTTTGCTAACAGGTCCCTAATTATCTTAGAATATATTTTTTCTGTAAATACATTTGACTTATAGCCAACTGGTTCTTACTATGCCATTCTGGGTAGCTATTTGCAACATAACTGACTCATTCCTATCATAGGTTCTAATGCCTGAACAATAACCACTGCTTTCTTCAGCAATTCAAAGGCCATTTTATGTACATAGTATTCCTAGTTTATATCTTGCTCTGACAGCTTTGTTAGAAACATTATCTGATATTTTAAGTATATACTTTGTAAGACATTACATTATTCCTAGAAACCTTTATAGTTCCTCTTTGTCTTCTGGCCTTGACCTTAGCAAATCTGCTTTGATTTTTTTTTCTAAATCAAGTGCCTGGTCCTCTGACATTAGAAAATGATCCATGCATTTAAAACTTACTTGTCACTGATTTGATAATTGCTCTTGCATAACTTGAAATTATGCTGCCCTAATCTATTTAACAACTCTCTGCCATTCTCTTGTAATGCTCATCTGGTGTCTGATCCAAAACTAATAGATCACCAGTTATGTTTACAACACTTTCCAAATAGTCAATTACTTGGGTATTACCTCTTTGGAATATCACTGATACTGATGAAATTCCATGCAGCAGTCTAAGGAACAGAGCACAGCTGCACAGTGTTTATTTGTACTGTATCCTTGCCGTGATTTTGAAAATTTTTTTTGGGGGGGTGCCCTGAGGGGTTCCATTTAGATGCTTGAAAGTCCTTTCACGCGAATACAAAAAGAGCGACACGTATTGCGTGAACCACGGAAATGCCAAATGTCCAAAACCACGAAATTCAAAATGTCGAAGTGTCATGGTTGGCCCATCTGCGGTATAGCTCCATAAGGTAAGTGTGTGATAGTTACGGACCTTAGGGTTAGGGTGCAGGTTAAAGTAAGTGCATAGACAGGTAATGTATGTAAGGTTTAGTGTAGAGTTAGAATTAGGGTTTTGTTAAATGTATGTGTGTGGATTATTTATTTTGTTTTGGTATATCTCTGTAGGGTAAGTGCGCGATAGTTACAGACCTTAGGGTTAGGGTGCAGGTTAAGGTAAGTGTAATGTATATAAGGTTTAGTGTAGAGTTAGACGTAGGGTTTTGATGCTTTACTTTAGGGTTAGAAGTAGGGTTTTGGTTAGTGCATGTATGTGGTTTATTTATTTTGTTTGGGTAGGCAGTATGTAGTGGGAGGTGGAGTTGGCTGACTATGGGAATTTGACTTTTGAATTTCGCGGTTTACTGCATTCGGCATATTCGTGGTTCACGCAATACATGTCAGTGTTTTCATATTCACTTAACAGGATTTTTGCTAATATAATATAGACCCGCCCTGAGTCTATATGGGTGGTAGATTGGCCTGCTTGTCCTCATCGGCCACTTTGCAGTTAGTCATAGTCTAGTGCTTTCTGTTCTATATCAGAAGTCTGGCAGTAGTTTGCACTGAGTTTTTACTGTCACAAATTCTAAAAGTTTTGAGAGATGGTTTGGAGTGCATCACTGTGTGATGCACTAGATTTTTAGTTCTCAAACCATGTTATATGATGCTTAAAGTAACAAAGATTAAATATGGAGACTTTGGACGCCTTTTGTTACTAAATGGATACTGTGTAGTCCTGAATAAGTTATTAAACTTTTTGTGTCTCATTTCAAGCTAGAAAATCCTTATTGTGTTTGGGTGGAATTTCTGCAGGAACACTGGTTACCCTCTACATGCTGAAAACATGTGATAGGCAAATTGGTGAATCTAAATTATCCCTAGGTGTGTATGTGTTGTGTGTGTGCAATATGGAACAAATGTCTGGGAATTTATTTTCATTTCATATGTCCCTGTTAAACTCTGTGGATGGTGGTGGCTGTGCATGGGACTCATAAGTTCATAGGTGTATATTTCGATAGTGACCGCTGAGAATCATGCAATCCAAATGCATCCCATGAGCTATTCTGCCTTAGAGCTTATTTTAAGGTGGTATATGTTAGTTAAGACATGCTTTAATGGCTGCCTCTGTCCATCATAGACATAAGTGTCAGAGCAGTGGTAAATTTCTGATTTCCCATCAACTGGTCCAGATTATGCTTGAAAATGGTTAGGGAAGAGCTTTCCTTCACATTGAAGGGAAGCCTTTTCTAAGAAATGGAGATTCTCTAAGATATATACCTGTCCCTCCAACATGTTCTATTTAAGTCACAAGTAAAGTTTAAATCCTTAAATCTAGTACTTCTGCTGCTGTTCATTTTGTGGTTTTGCAAAAAGTCCATCAGAGTGTAATACAAGGATGCCCTGTAAGCCAGGCATAAATTGACTCTCAGCAGTCTGTAGGATACAGAATATAGAGATAGGGCTTTGAGGCAATCTGCATATGGCATTGTGTTTACAACCTGTATTCTTTTTGTGAGAAATCTCTGTAGATGTTCCAGTTGTTGTGTTTACCCTGTTACATTCATACCAAAGGGGCTTTATACTTAATGATGGGTCTAATGATGGCTGAGTACAATGGCACAATGACTTTCCTGGATCTAGATGACATGGCTTTACGTATAAGTTGAATGACACAGAATGACTTTTTTTACAAACTTAGACACATGTCGGTTGAAAGCCAAGTTACTAGCTACACAAGTCCCCAAATTCCTGATTACTATGTTTACTTTTAGGGGTATTTTTGTGTGTTAAGCTGTGTTAAGCTGTGGTTTGGATCCAGTCATTTGTCTATGTTAGACCTTCCTGTAAGATGTCAGTATCTTGGAGGGTTCCTATAATTGCTCCTAGCTTGCAATCATCTGCAATCTTGGTAAGCCACAGGCCATTAACATTGACATTGACTTCTGAAAAATAGATGTCAATGAGGAGCAGACCCAGCACAGAGCTCTGGGGGACACCACTGGTGATCAACCTCTTTGTGGAGGTGGTCTCTCCACTAACTTCCTGGGTGCTGTTTGTGAGCCAGCAGGCTATCCAGTGAGATACAAAGGGATGTGTGCCTAATTCTATGAGTCTGCATAAATGCCTAAGTGGAATTTTGTATAAGATGTCTCAGCTAGGTCAAGGTAGGCAGTATGTACCATTTACTCTCATCCATTGCCTTGCTGACCTTCTCAACAAAGTCCACCAGTTTCTGTAGGCATGACCTCCCTTTAACAAAACCAGACTGGGTTGGATCCAGTGTCTGAAGGTTTCCTATGTCATTGTTAATCATTTCCATGATAATTATTTCCATGACTTTGCATATGACACTAGTCTGACAAATAGTTTTGCAGTTTCCAGGATCTGTTAATGGTTCACCCTTGTGGAGAGGGATGACAGTTGCAGTCTTCTATTCATGTGGTATGAAGCCTGTATGGAGGTTATGGTTAAATAGTGACACCACTGGCATTTGTATGTCACATTTCTGGTTATTTAGCATGCATCCTGGGATATTATCAGTGCACATCAAAGCTGAATTATTGGCCTTATAGACCACATCGAAGACTTCTAGTTGGAGGTATTATATTAGATGTTATTTCCAGGAGGACAGTTACGGGTTAAAGTGGAGTTAAAGTTGAAGATGAATTTGTCATCCAGAAGATTTGCTCTGTCTCCTGGTTCCGTGGAGGTGGCTTCATTTATGTAAAATCTGAAAGGTGAAAAGCAGGTGCATTTTAGGTTAAGAGTACATGATTGACTGCACGGAGTAAGTTAGCACTGTGATCAAAAAGTTATGTGGTCAAGGAAACAAGTCCTTATATGGACTTATGTCCAATTTTCTCTTTCTACCTAGCAATAAGTATTCAGGTGTGTCTTAATGCTTACGGGGAACTACCTGATTGGTATATGCAAATCCTTTATTGTCTATTGGTATACCTACTCGACTTAGTATCAGTATTATCTAAGTGTATATAAGCTCAGTTTCTTTTGTTCAGGGAGAGCCCTTATATTGACTTTGGGTCTCCCACATGTGTTAATAAAAGTATCTATGAAAGAGAGAACTTGTGCTGTGTGTTCTTTAATTCATGAATAACTATCTGCGTAGTAACTGTATTATCAGTTGATATTTCTTAACAGTTGGCGCCGTGACTCAGATTAGAAATCTGGGGATGGGCTTGAGCAGATGGCTGACGTCTCATTAATGGGCCCACAGATGTTTTTCTGTCTTTCGGGACCTCAGCCATTTGCAAGTGCCTGATTTACATTACAAGTTTTTCTTTGTTCTTCTCTCCTTCGTGGAACTTTCAAAAGGTAGGTGGCATGATTCGTTACTGTATGAGTGAGGGTTAAATGATAATCTTCTGGTGACATATGTGTGAGTGTGGATTATTGACTGTAGTTCGGTGTCAAAAAAAAAAAAAGGGCTTTCTTTTAACATGGGAGTGAGTGTGGGTAAAGGATTACAGCCAGAAAAAGGAACTCCGGCTGGTTTTACAAAGTTTCACGAGAAAGCAGTTTGTATCTGAATCATTGGGTTACTCTCACCAAGAATGATGGGAAATTATGCTTCCCAGCCAGTGGCAGTTTTTACAAAGATGTAATGGCTAATTTACAAAAGAAACTAAAAGAAAAAGGAAAAGGGTACTGACAGGATGTTGGGCAGCTTTTAATGATTGGCAAGCAGAATCAAAAGATCGGGGAAAGGACTCTATAGTAAGAAGCTTAAAATTTAATCAAGACAAATTAAAAGGGCAATTGAAGGCATTAAATCATACAGCCTATAAGATGGGAATAGTAGAAGGAAACCCCTTAGATACCCTGTCATACAAAGGGTTGTACCCCATAGTAGGCTTAAGTCAATTAAATATAGGCTCAACAGAATCCTCCAAGGAAGAATATGTTTTTACTCCTCCCCAACCAACTGCACCACCTGCTTATAAAATAGCAGACCAGGCCCAGGTGCATGAGCCACTGGCTCAACTGTAGGTGCAACAACCTGCCATACTCCAGCCTATCTGGCAACCCACCAATGATACCATTCAACAACCACAGCCGCTGCAAGGTGTGGATCAGCTAGCAATAGTAAGTGATTTCCACGTTACGTCTACCTCTGATGGTGCAGCTAGTCAAGGCCAGCTCAACCCCAGACTTCAGTTTAGAGATGAATCCACTCCTTATACTGGCCCAGCTGTACACACTAGATCTAGGGATCTGAATTTAATGTTTTTTTAAATTTTTTAAGGGCACAAACAGCGGGGTTCAAAATCCACACGGAAGCCACTAGGGCACTTCTCAATTCTCATTGATACCAGAAAAGGATATTCAAGACCAGATAAGTTCAATCCTGACTCTGATCAGGACACTTCCTTCTCATCTTCATCTGAGGGTTATGATGAAAAAGGGTATTTCCTCTTACAAGAAGTCCCAAACCCTGCACATGGCAGCGATGAAACTGCTCCTTCTACCATAATTGTCACCAGGGCATGGTCAGCAGTAGATTTTCAAGTGATTGTAAAGTCGCTTCCGCCCATATAGTCTAACCCAGCAACATTCCTGTGAATTTTGGCTGATTATGTTAGCCTCCAAAACCCCACTATTGAAGAAGTATGGGTGGTATTGCAATATGCTATTCTAGCTGACCTTTTAAAACAAATATGGGACCATGCAAATGTCCCAAATCTCATTCCGCAGCATGGAACAACAGGAAATGATGGCTTTGAGTCAGTCAGGAGCTGTACACTGGACACCATTACAGTTATCTGTCCCCCTCTCTCCAACTGGTTGAAGATTAAGGCCATTCAGCAACAGAAAGATGAACCAGTAGACTCCTATCTGTCATGCCTTACTGACACTTTTGAAGCCTATGCAGGGTATCACGAGCCGACAGAAGGTCCCACAGCCAGTGGGTTATCTGCTACCTTTATAGACTGTCTTCTACCCCTGGTTTGAGATAAATTGAAGAAGGTGTTTTTGAATTGGCCCAGCCTAGGCTTCCATGAGCTATTTACCCAGGTTCAGTATCTGTCTGATCTTATGGTAAAGGGAAAAAAAGGACATACAGAATCAACTTCTTCAGGCACAATTACATATGTTCTCTTCCTTCTGGCAGCAGGGCTGAGGAGGGAGAAATCACTCAAGAAGACAAGGCCTTAACGGACCAGGATTTTGAGAGCAAGGTCCCTGTCAGTGACCCCCTGCAAAGAATGGCTTCCAACAACAAGTTCGAAGGCAAACAGGGGATGGTGGTGGAAATAGCAACCTCTGTTTCAACTGTGGACAGACTGGTCATTGGAGGGACAGTTGTCTGTACCTAGCATCACAACCACCACCTCCCTCTCAAGAATTTTCACCAGGCAACCCCTTTAGACAAGGGGAGCAGTCACAGCCAGGCCTAAATTAGCCTTGGGACTCCTCCTGGACCCCTCCCATAAGGCCTGATTCCCAACAGTCACTATAGGGCTCTCCTGAACAGACGGAGCAACTTTTCCCATTTGTTCCAATTGACCAGCAAGGTCGGTTTGTAACATTAACTGTGAAAAATAATCCTATTCCTTTCTTAGTAGATACAGGGGCCAAAAAATCTATGCTTACATTGAAAGCTGCTAAAAATCTTCCCCTCTCCTGCAGCACCGCTTAAGGCATGGGAGTTTCCAGGGTCCCTATAAGCTACCCCGAAACAGTCCAAGTACCAGTGAGTCTGAGTCCTTTAACAGAACATCATGCCTTTTTAGTTGGCATGTCAGCACCATTGATCCTACTTGTCCATAATCTCCTATGCAAACTAGGGTGCTCAGTTTATTGCACCAAAGCGGGAATCTTTCTGGAAATCTCACCAGAAGAACAAGACCATCCCCGGGATTCATGAAGCTTGCGCCAGGCGCATGCATAGCGTAGGCATTATAATGCCAAATATGGCCGTCGAGCGATTCAGGTACAATCCAATTCCACGTGCACTACCGGCATACGCCAGATCTGTGCAGCCGCCAGCGTAGGTATGCTAATCACCCCATGTGCAGTGCTGCACCATGCAAATGAAGGCATATAGCAATTCATGAAGTGGTGCAGGCATAGCATAAGCCCACGGAAATGTAAACCAAAAAACACGGTTTACATTTTCCCAAGCAGAACATTGGAGCTATGGAAGAGGGCCAGACCCAGGTATCACAACGTCAACATATGCCAATGGCGAAATACACAGCCAATGGCATAAGAAAAGATGCACAACACGTAAATAACAACATTTAATGTCATGTCCACAGTAACGCACAGCACAACCGCAGGGCATGTGTGCGGAAGCTGTAACATAAAGAAATAATATAAAAATGTCATAAAATTGCAATGTAATAGAAATCAGGTTTACAACATAATACACAATGGTAGGCATGGAACACCATAACCAAGGTGCAAGGGTTGCTAAGGGCTTGCGATAGTGTTTGGCGCGGTAACTATGAATTAGTAGTCAATGCCATGCAAATGAGGCAGATAATACTGAATCGCAAATGTCTCGCCGGATGAAGGTTGTACCATACGGCGCAGTGGTATAACACCGAGGAGTGGCTCAGAGGAGATACATGACATCAGCAGAGGGGTGTGCCACCGTAGCAGTAAGCACATTGGAGCATTGCAAATCTGGCCTGTCCGTTGCTAAGCAAAGCTGCAGGACAGGGGTGGGGAGGAATCGTTTAGATGAGAGCACACATGGTGGCCAAAAGCACATGTGTACGAGGATGAAAATGTGCCCGAAACCCAGTAATCGGACGCACGCGCAGCAAACAATAGCAGAAACAGGAAGGTCAGGGGAAGAAAAGAAGGAACTGCGGAAGTAGGGTAATTGGAGTACTAATGAGCAATCAACACCAATCAACCCACGAAGGCCAATCGATGGCAGCTGACAAGTCTGCTTGCAGAAACCTGCAAAACAGGATAGGGGAGGCATTTGAATGCAAAGAAAGGAGGGGAGGTATTGGATTGCAAAGATAGGAGACCTGACACAGCAGAGCAAAACAAACCGACAGCAGACCGGCAGTAGCACACATAACGCAAGATACGCCAAGTCCAGGAAAGTACAAATGAAAGTAGGCTGCAGGATGCATGCCAGAAAATGGTAGGTGCAACGCGCAGAAATGTAAAGGGAAGGTCAAGAGGTAATCCACGGCAGGCAAATGTAATCCAACACCAAAGGCACCACAATAGTATTTCTGGCAGTAAAACACATAAGATAACCTGTATCTACGATCATACATACACACCCTATGACATCATCGGTGTTCACAGCACAATAGTATAAAGTGTGAAAGCACCCAACACACACCTGTGTATTCCCAAACACCGCACCATAGGTGTAAACACACGGGGAACTTTTAAAATGTACATGTTGGGAGCTGCCATAGCTGTGATTCATGAGCATGTGTTAGGTGTTGTGGAGGATGATGCCGACAACCACCGCAGGCCTTGGAGGAGAAGGAGAGTGTTCAGACCAAGGGTAACCTACCAGGGGCTACATGACCGGGAGATAGTAGAGCATTACAGGGTGGACAGGGACATCTTACAGCAAATAGTGGAGCTGTGCTGGCCACGCCTGAGAACCAGAAACAACAGAGGGGAACCCATCCCAGTGGACATGAAGGTATGTGTAAGCCTGCGAATACTGGCCACAGGTACCTTTCAAAGGCCAACTGGAGATATAATGGGTATCTCACAGGCATCAGCATCCAGGGTACTACACCAGTTCCTGGATGCCATGTTACCACATGCCAATGAGCAGATATACTTCCCCAGAACTCAGGAGGAGTTGGCCAGCAATATGCGCCACTTCCACCGTGTGGCACAATACCCGGAGGTACTGGGTGCGATAGACTGCAGGCACATACAAATCAAGTCACCACCCAGTGAGCAGGGTAGGCACTACATAAACCACAAGGGATTCCACTCCATCAACTGCCAGGTCGTGTGCAATGCCCAGGCCATTATCATGGATGTGTGTGCTGGCAGCCCTGGAAGCTACCATGACTCCCATATCTGGCATGCCTCACAGCTGTATCAGGTATTTGTCAGGGGGGACATCCGACATGGCCATCTCATGGGGGATGCTGGCTATGCACTGGAGCCGTGGATGATGACTCCCATCAGAAATGCACACACACCCATGCAAGAACGCCATAATGAGGCACACGCACAAACTAGAATCATCATAGAGCATGTGTTTGGGATGCTGAAATCATGGTTCCGGTGCTTGGATACATCTGGTGGAGCCTTGCAGTACTCTCCAGGCACGTGTGCCCACATCGTCATAGTATGTGCCCTGCTACATAATATGATCCTGCGGAAGCAGCTGCAGCAGGGACAAAATGGTGAAGGCCCTCATAGCCCACCACAATTGCCAAGGCCAGTACAGGCACAGAGGGATTCAGACCATGAACACACTGTGCCAGCCCCAGTGGGCAGATGGAGGCATGCCCAATATGCCTACGCCTTGGCAAAGAGGGAACGTATAGCACATACTCTGACAGTGTAGAACCCTACGGACTGACACCTCTCCACCTGCACACACAGTAAAATGGATGGCACACAAACATGACCACCTGTAAATTGTAATGTATAGGTGGCCCAATGTGTGACTCCTACATAGGCAGCCCTCAAACATTGTAAACACAACAGCCAGTGGAACACGGAATGCCAACATCTGAACAGTACATGAGTCTTACAGCATATGGTGGTGCTGTGTGCCTGTCACGTTCCCCGCCAGATATATATATATATATATATATATATATATATATATATATATATATATATATATATATAGATATATATATATATATATATATATATATATATATATATATATATATATATATATATATATATATGTACACATATGCATATATATAATACAGATAGAAAGGGCAATAGAGGGATATATGGTGATATAGATGGATTCAGCGATATCTGCAAATATAATAGATAGTATAACGACATTCATAACATCTTGGAGGTACAAATAAATAGGATACCGCCAACCATGGAATGTGTAACATACCAACATGCGTAACCACAAGGCTGAAAGACCGATAGAACACAGTACCGGAACAGTACATCCACGAGTAATAGTATGATGATATGAAGGGACAGTTAGTCACTGCTGCCGGTGTCGTGGTCCACGTAGGTACTGTGTTCAACTGTGTCTGTGAGTGCCGTAGTCTGTGTAAGTGTGCATTGAGGGTGCCGTGTGCGTCTCTGTGTGACTGTAATGTGTGTGTGTGTGTCCGCAACATGTGTTTGTTAGTGCCAAGTTAGAGGCAGATCAGTACGGTAGGTGTGGGTATAGCTAGCCATAGGCATACGGTTACTACCTGTCCCACAGTAGGAGGGACAGCCCCACCCTGGGCAGGTGTGTCCTGACGTAAAACAGTACAAAGGGCAAATGTCCGAGATGGTAGGACATAAATATGTCCCATATATAATGTAACAGTCATATTTAATAGTTATGCCTGTATGTAAGAAACTTAAATGTTACATGCAATATGATAAGTAGCCAAAGTCACACAACAATAGGTATGTAGTGAGGATAAAAGTATGTGCTACCTGTGTACTGACCGTGGATACGTGTTGGCCTGTAAACACCGCTTTGTGTCCCACAAGTGTCCAACAATGACCATATGAAAAGGTGGCAACCCATGGCAAACAGGCTCTTTTAACAACACAACCACAATGACTGCAAATATCTGGGACAGAAATACAAGGGATAGCTGTCACTTACACATATCCCCTGATATATCGCTGGAATTACGGAGGTATACAAGTAGCAAACTCACCTGCAGACAATATAGAAACTAATTAACAATGGCTCAACGTACAATCCCGTAACATAAGTCTACTAACTGTTAGCACTCTAATTAGGGACGGAGCCCACAAACATATATACGGATTATGTAGAAATGCAAGGCCCACAAACCTTATATGTTACGTACAACCACCGACATCCCCCACACTAGAAACTAAAGCAATACAAACTGTAATAGCAGCACAAACATCCAGTCAGTCAATTACATCTGCAGAACCCTCAACATACCGTGTGAGACACACAATTAAAGGCATCATGCAAAATTGCAGGCGTTGCATAATGGAACAAACAGCCATGTTACAGGTTTTGATTGCAATACTCCGTTATCAGACGTCGGGATGACAGGTACACCCACATGTTGAACCAAATACTCTACCTGTCGCACACAATCGACAGGGGACATGAAACCAAACTATACTTGTCTCCATGCATAGCAGTTGCAGTTACACATAACAAAACACAATACAGACCGTCTCCCCGAAGGTAGGGCAAATAGGCAACGCCCAAGTGGAGAATCCAATTATACCCCACTGTCGCCGCGTAATTGGCGACTGGACTAGCTGCACAGCTGATATGCAAGTAATTAGTCACTCAGGAACACCAATTGGTGGGATGAATCCACATGTTTCAGGTATCGACATATACAAGGATGACTTGCCAGACATTCAAACCGTATGCTCATACTGAATAACAGTTGAAACACTGTGAGAGAGATAGAAACGAAACACCGTAATGACAACAAGGTATGTAGAACGCCCGATATGTAAGGTTATGTATAGCATGATCTGTATTAATTAGTTTTACTGTATGTATAGCCTGGTTTGCATTAATTAAACGTGTCCGCAATGCATAAAGTGGGGAAAGGTATTTATGTAGTGATGTCTTGCTGAGCATACTAACGCTTGTAGAAACTGTGCGTCCAGCAGTGGGACACAAGGTACACAGCACAGACACCACAAGGGATGCTACATGAGGGTATTAAACAGAACAATGCCATACAACCCGCCGTCAGTGGTAGGGTATGTCCAACAAGGACGTGCCATAGCAGGGGATAGTATATGTTGATATACTGTCACAGCACGCATGTGTATGGGCATATAACGTTAATGACATATGTAAGGTGGTCCCGCTGTGCAAGTATGCTTTGCATTATGGGATACTATGTGAAATATGTGTAATGTATAGTATTATAGGTAGATATGACAGATATTCTACATAGCATAACAGTCATATCATGCATACCACAGGTATCGTCTATTGGTATGTACAATAACAGGATACATATGGCCTGTAGGTATGGGACATAGTAATAGCATGATAGCTAATCTAAATGGAAGGGCTACCAAGTAACCATGCACAAAGGACATGTAATAGCTGCACAGGTGCATAGTGGGGTACTATGCAGTCTGGCAAGTCCATGTGTAAGCACAACTACAGTGTTCACACTAGTGGCACCTCTCCAGGGTAGTGTCCTGTGAACAGCAGAGCCAGGTGTCACCTGCACCTCTGCACAATACAGCCACTGCAGTGATCCCAGGCCTACATGTGTCTCCCAACCACCAAGGGAGGTATCACATGAACAGTGCTACTGAGTGTCCCTGCGTGATGTACATAGGACTTATGTTCCACAGCATGGTGAGTGTCCGGTTTGGGAATGTAACCCAGAAGCACATCCCACTCATTGTGGCATGTGTGCACATATCCATGAGCATGTTGCTCACAGTGGCCTCTGCTTATGTCGCTTATGAGGAGTATATCCATCAATAATGTTGTGGACATGGGCCCTGCCTGATCAGCAGAGGTCACCCCTGAGTATGTAGTATGCAAATGTGTGCAGATGTGGTGTCCGTAGTGCAGCTGCATATTTAAACTGTCGGAGCTCAGTAAACGTCATGGCGTGTTAATGTTGTGGCATGTAAAGCTGTAGCTGTTGTGTAAGGTGCACCCTAAATGGGGTGGTGTACCCTTGAATGTGTGTAGATGTCTTGAGTTCAGAGGTACAATGGGTGCCTATGTACCAGCTACACACCCAGTACAGATAGGTGTGGCCACGTAGAAGGATATCCACGCCACAGTGGCAATACGGTAACCACAGGAGTGGGTGCGACATATGTGTGTACTGCAAACATGTACAATGTGATATGTATGTAGGGGACTACCATCCATGTGATAGTCAGTGGGTGAATGGTGTAATGCAAAGGTGATGTGCATGCACCTTGTGTCATGCAGCTTGATGCCATGATAGTGATATTATGTATCTGTCACAGCGACACCCGTATGGTTGGAGTCAGTATCAGCTGGTGGAACAATCATGGTGCTTGGTATGTAGGGGTTTGAAAGCTAGGCAGGGAAAGTCCCCTGTGACAGCCTGTTCTGCAGGGAAGCATATACTGAACATGAGGGGCCCTATGACTGAGGACCGTGGTATGCCAAATGTACCTGACATGTAGTAGGTACTATGGTATGCTGGCCTCACTGTGTGTCCTGTCCATGAGCCACATAGTATAACATCCTGAGACACAGGGTATGATGTGCAGGTGGATGTGTATGTTGTCAATACCAGAATGGGGAATGGTGCTGAAAGGAAATGAGAGGACAATGTAGGATGTGTGGACTCCTGTACCATCAGCAACTGCCCTGGTAACTGTATGAAAGGAGTCCACCATGTGTAGGGGCCATGATCTGGCCTTAACAAGCCCAACCTGGTTGGCAGCAAAGGACGGGAGCCCAACAATGTCTCTGTGAATGATGTCCTTGATGATGTGCCCCATAGCCATGCAGAACAGTCCAGTCAGGTGTGTAGGACTATAGTCCCACTTGTGCAATGCGGTGCCACCTGTGTGCAGTGTGATAAATGCTGCTGTGTGCCATTCAGGGGCTACAATGTCTGAAACAAGGCTATTACTGAATATGGTGGCCTAGTGGGGAGACATGTAATTCAGAGGTTGGTGGACATCACAGCCTGGGACGTTGGAAGGTGACATGGGGCCAGTGTCCCAGGACATATAGAGAGAAGGTCAGTACTGTGTAGGTGTGACCACAGGGACACCACAATGTTCATGTATGGATTGCGGCCCTGTAGTGAGTGAGAGGGTGTACTGTCAGCATTGAATCCATCCTCCAGCATGTTGCCAACAACACCTGGGTCTGCAATGTTCCTGAGTGACTGTTGTATATGACAGCAGATGTGGGTGTTGCCATCGAATACTGACATACCACCATAATGCCTGGTGGTACACCCCAGAAAGTGTGGCAGTCATGTTTACGTAGCTAGTCTTGGAGTATGTGATGAGGGACCCTGTGGCCCCACCATGGCTGACCAGTGAGCCACCCCACACATGGGAATGTACACCACTGTGCAACAGCCTACACCTGTTGTTGTACATCATATGTCCATGGAACATGACCACCAGAGTGGCGTCTGTTATCTGGTGTGTACCATCATGGCTCTGTGTGGAATAGCATGATCCATGCAGTTGTGTACATGCTAATGAAGTGCACTGGGGTATGTGTCAGCATTTGTATGTGCATTGTCCATCTGCACGGGTGTCATGATGTTAACAACCGCTGTCAGCAGACGTCTGTAGTAGGTGTTGTAGTACACATGTACTGTGTATGCTGTGATGGGTGTGTTGCCGGGATGTGGCTAACAAGGTCGATTAGCATATGTTCGGAATCCACCAATGAGGGGATAACCCCAGGTGTGTAACACCAGTCACATGGTGGTAGTGTTCATGCCAAGGGTAATGTAGGTCTTGGAGGTGGTGTGTATGGGTTGATCCAGCAGAGCAGAGGGTATGACTCATGGATGTGTTGGTACATGAGTGGCTATCCCAGTGAAGTGTGGGGTAGTGTCAGTCACACATCAGTAGTAGCTGTCTGAGGCCCACTGTCCACTATACCAACATAGAAGGCATGTTACCCGTGGGGTATGATGTTGACTTTGTCGCTTGTTACAATGTGTATAGCGGTCCCGGACACAGTTAGTTGCACGTGGAGCACCTCTGATGCATTGTGCTAAGCAACTTGCCAGGATGTGTGCAAAACATAGTGGGATATGGGAACCCCTCAGCTGTGGGTGTGCCGGTCCAGGTATGTGCCTGAAAGGTATGGTCTGTCTATAACCTGTCATTACAGGTGTGCTCTGCAGAGCCTAGAGGCAGGACCCAGTCACTGCAGAGATGTTTGAGTGGTGCATTATAAGGTGTGCCTTGCCTGCGTGCATCACAGAGGAAGTTGCAAGCATTGTGTCACATGACCCCATGTCGTGCCTGCCAGTTACCGCCCTGCCGGTGACAGTTATTGGAAACTGTGCAAGACAGGCAGTATAGAAGCAGCAAGAGCCTTACATGTGAGCTGTACTCCCAGGGCTGACAGGTGCAAGTCATCTGTGCCACAGCATTGTGCTTGACCAGGACAGTCATAGCGGACAGATACCACATGCCTGTGGAATGACAATAGGAGCATAGGCAACTGTTGAAGTGACACAGTCGGTCATTGTACAGTGGTATCGTGTCCGGACGAATGCAAAATGCTCCCCAGGGCTAGGCCCACACCCTCAGGGCTATAAGACCGGTGAGCTATTGCATGTCCCTGCACACGTAGTCTGCGAAGTGGCATCACAGGGCAGTCACACTAACATGGCGAATGACAGACATATCGTACCTGGTGAGGTGTGGCATGGGTGCATAGGTTATGTTGCAGAAGCAGTTACCCGACAGCAAGATGTAAGCGACTAACGCCTTGTGTAGCCTGCTGTGTGGAACTGCAGTGTGACTCCCTACAGAGTCAGCTATGACTGGTGTGTTGTGAATGTTATAACTCACTATTGGCTGTATGTGATGGGCACACATGAGTCTGTGGGCTATAAGCTGGTGATGTTGTTTTCCATGATGGGGGCTACCTCTGGTGCCTACTGTGAGTATGGAGACGTACTGCACAAGTTGTCCTCATAGGTGTGGCCAGTGATGTAGATCATGTGAGACTATGTGATGGGTGGGGTGTGTTGCGAATGTTACACATCCCCAAATGACTGTCAGGTGCAGTCAGGGTTGGTGACAGCATTACCCCAGCCATAGCTGTCAGCCTCCTGTCCCCAAACTGAGGAACATTAGCCCTCATACTGTGTGACAAATGGGCAAAACGTGGAACACTTACAACTGGCTTACTAACAGCGTCAACTAGGAAGGGCATATGATGGCTAAAATAGGCTGGTCTTACGTATAAAAAAGATATTCCAATGAATTAATATGATTCCCATCTATTTAGCCATGGCTAGCAGGTAAACTATTTACAACAATGAATGTGTGACAGACCCTTCCAATCTGGAACCTTGAGGAACATGCACCTTTTAGAACCCCAAATGAGGTACGTTCCTCGTAATGAGGTACACCCGAGAGCTATGGGCCCAGTACGGCTGCAGAAGTGCATCCCCACAGGCTGTAGTGCCGTATGTTGGGAGGTGAGCATTGAATGTGTACATGAGACAATTGCTCTATTGCCACATGTACGACATATCCCTCATATAGACAGGCAGTAGCACTGGTACGTGACAGTTGGACATGCCTGTATATACAACCATGTCCCACAGGATATGTGCGTTACGTGTGTACAACAGCTGTCGTACCGTAAGCAAGCTGGGAAGTGTAGGACAGCCAGTGTACCTGTGGGAAATGGTGTGGAATGGGCGCTATAGTAATCGCTAGCTCATGACATGCTCACAAGTTCTGAACAAGTGCCTAGCATGACCATACAATACAGATAGGGTGTTGGATAATATCAACCCACAAGTGGTGATGACAGTCATTTAGGGTGGCACCGCACTATAACCCTGCTGAGTATGGTGTGCATGTCCATGAACTATTAGCACTGTAGATGTTAGCAGTACAGATGTACAAGACAGCATGGATATTTGATTACAAATACCTTTGCATGTCACAGGAGTGTTCCACCAGTGGCCTGTTGACAGACTCACAACTACAAAAGGTGGAAGAGTGACATGTTCACAGCACATCAGGGCCAGCTACAGTAGAACAGGGTTAATGTGTTGTACCCCACCCTCATTGTAGCCCATACCACACAGACAAATGTTAGGCATCTGTGTATGTAAGGCTGTGAATGGCCATGACCTATCAGTATAGCTGTGTCTGTGTTGTGAACAACATACAGACTGGGCTGTGTGGGTGAGATGTGTGACATATGTGCACAGTCTGATGGTTGATACCAGCAGTGCCACCGCTAGGTGAACATCCCTGTACCCATAAACTACTACCTAGGCTGTGGTCAACATTATGGACACTGTGTAAGGGATGGTGCTGTGCAGTGCACCCCCCGACATGGTGATGTCTCCAGGCCACTTAGGTAGTCATATGAGGTACCCATGTCATGTCAGGGTGCCATCCATGAGCACAGAGATCACTGGACAGGCATATACAGCACTGTGGTGACCAATATTGGATCACATACCACCTGTAAGGGGTAATGGCTATGCATGGATGTGCGATACCAGCCTTCACAATCCACACCTCCACTATGCAGCATGCTGTCTACCTTGCAGAAGGACATTTGCGACACCATGATGATGGACATGCTACATGTCCATAACCTGATCTATATGACATATGTCATGGACAGCCACCGTCCTAATACTAGGATCGCCACAGGCTGGACAGATCCCTGTGCCATATATGTGACATACTCCCACCATACCATGCAACCCTGTCCATCAAAGCTGCACATGTCATCCCAGTCATACATGGTGTGATGGCCGCATGGTAGATGTACTATCAACTGACTGGATCAGTAATGTGGCACTGATGCACCTTGCGGTGGCACAATGGCTGTCTGTTCCAGCTTGGAAACCATGCCCGCACATGCTATGGTTGATGACCATCCCTGCAAATGTCGTCTGACTAGCCATTGTCCCATGTCTATCACATGTGCAATACAGGCGATCCGTGGCAGGATGTTGAACAGTTGTACAGTGCTGTGTAGATGTATATGGCAAAACACATGCATGTACAGTGTCCATGCGTATGTGTGCATTGTCACTGATTAAGTCCATTACGGCTGTGTCTGTGTTGATATGTGACATATACACAGCATCCATGTCAACAGTAGTACTGTGGACACATCAAGGCATGTGCAGATAGGTAAGAACGCAAGTGCAGGCAAATAGACATGCCCACAGCAAGACAGCATGTACATGGAGTATGAACACTGTAATGAGGTGACACACATATATGGTGATGATATCCAATGCATAATGGGTGTGACGTGTGACACAAACACGTCAGTCATGTCAGTGTCATGATGCTTTGCAAAGATAACTGTGCAGATGTAGTAGATGTCATAGAAATGTATGTGTAGCAGTATCTCTGCACATCTCTGAAACTGTGACCTGTCACCATCATTATGTCTTACAGATAATGCCCCATACACGCCTCCCAGCATACACCCGCCAGGAGGATGATGTCCTCATCCCACAGCTCCATGACAACTATGACTTGTTGTTCAGCCATGTGCCACAGCATGCCCAGCAGTGGGATGACCTGTGGCAGGATCTACGCAGGAGGGTGAATGATGTGGGTGGCCATAAGCGCACCTAGCAGCAGGTGCACAGACACTGCACAGACCTGATACGACATGCAAAACAGTGTGCCACTGCAATCGCCAGGGAACAAGGTGGAACAGGTGGTGGGCCACCAACCCAGTCCCCAATCACACACACTGAGGAGCTACTGGCCAGTCTGGAGACACCCAGGGAACAGCATCCAGAAACACTAGCTGCCATCGTGGAGGTGGGTGTCTCCCAACCAATGAGCCTGGAGTTGCCTGGTAAGTCAGTACTGCACATATGGCTATTATATCCCATGTAGTTGCATGTGTCACTGTACATTATGTAAAGTAACAACATATGCCAGGTATGTGGATACACATGCTGCATACTACAGTATGCTACGTTGTGTATGCACACATGTGCATACTATATGCTATTACACAGGTGAATGTGTTCACATGCACAGTGCAACCTGTGGCTGTCATACAGTCATGGATAATGTTCATATTGGTGTGTCACCCCTATACAGGTACCTCTGGCGTGCTGCACAGACATGGGTCCGTTGCAGGTGAGAGTGTCATCAGTATCAGGCATGTTACAGTGTAGATCTATTTGCCATGTGGCCAGTTAACACTTGCACACCTGATGTTTGCTCCAGTCATGATATGCAGGTCGCACCACCCTTCATTCACACACGCCACCCATGTGCAATATATACAAACGTAATGATACACCGACTTGAAACCACAGTACTTGTCATTGCGACATGTGTGGTCAGCTGTGCATACAATGGTGGAGGTGTTCTACAATGGAGGCATATGTAGTATGCATTGGAACAACATGTGCGGTACGCACACAGTACCACACAGTGAGCTGTGATATGGGCATTGTGTCATATGCCCCTGCATTGGGTGCACACATTGTGATGTGCCACCTGACATGTCCCAGACATGTAGTGTTCTGTCTGCAATATTGTCACACTATCGCATGACCTATACCCCACATACCAAATATACAACCCGTTGTCTGCATAGCCCTGTGGATTGTGACATATCTGACATCTATGGGTGTATGTCATATGGGACAACACAGACATGTGGAAAAGATGCCCATCACACACAATTGGCCAACACATGTGCACACATGGCCATTGGGGATGGCCAGAGACATGTAGCCACACAGTACTTGGGATGTGTATACACCCTGTTGCACATTGTCCACACATGGTCCAATTATAGCCTTAGTTGACTGATTATACAGTTGATGTGGTACACTGGACAACCTAAAAGCCTGTGCACAGCTACTGGAGGTGTCACTGAAGTCTACCATATACGATCTGTTGAACATCACGACTGTGTTGCAGTTATGGCTATGTAATGTGTACATATTATGCATTCTACAGCAACATAGATGCCTAATGTTGCCATGCAATGGCACAGTGTCTGTACTTCACACTGTATAGCAATGTAGACGGCTCACACTACCCTCCCATGCTCATGCACATTTGCTAAACATGCATTCTATCTGTAGGGCATACACACAACACTGCAATGTGAAGCCCATTATGATGCTGTACATGTGTCAGGACACCATTGTGTCAAACATGTATGCATGTTAATGCACATGTCAGCAGATTACATGTCAAGGTCACGTCAGCCATGTGAACTGTTATCCTGTTCTGGGCCACATGGTGCATCACGGGGATGCATGCATACTACCATGATTCTGTGAACTGCATGGCTACTGATATGACACCTGCTTGCTGTAGTGTGTACCCCAGGGAGGTATGCTTACTAACCCTATTAATGTCTGAGCTGCATGCCCTCTGCTGTATCGCAGGCATGCTGCATGCCATCTGACAAATCACATGCATGGTGTGTCTGTGTGTGTCTGTGTTTGTGTGTGTGTGTCTGTGTTTGTGTGTGTCTGTGTGTGTGTGTCTGTGTGTGTGTCTGTGTCTGCATCTGTGTGTGTTTCTGTGTCTGTGTGTGTGTGTGTGTGTGTGTCTCTATGTGTGTGTGTGTGTCTATGTGTGTGTGTGTGTGTGTGTGTGTGTGTGTGTGTGTGTGTGTCTGTGTGTGTGTGTGTGTGTGTGTGTGTGTGTGTGTGTGTGTGTGTGTGTGTGTGTGTGTGTGTGTGTGTGTGTGTGTGTGTGTCTGTGTCTGTGTGTGTGTGTCTGTGTCTATTGTACTTTACAGCATTTCTTTGCATTCACAGGTGATGTAGGTGCGTTACCCTCCTGTGGTCCATCTGATGTTAGTGTCCCCACAGATACTAGCAGTGATGAACATATGCATGAGATACAGGCAGGGTTGTCAGGGGCTGAATCTGTGCCAATGGTTACCATCCCAGCTATGTCCCCCTCTTCTCCGCACACAGATCTGCTGCCAACACATACCGCATCACCAGTGGCCATAGAGGAAGGACAGTCAGCATCTGTTAGCATGGAACAGGAACATGTGGTGGCTACAGAAGGTGTGTCTACACACCATGGTGTCAGTGTAATGACTGCAGATGTGCCACACAGGCATGTGGCCGGTGCTGCTCATAGGAGGACCTCTGGCAGACATGCACCTGCAGGACAGAGCGCAGCAGCTGGTATCACCAGACACATGTTCCAGACTGTAATGGCAGCACAGGCACGTGCTGAACGGCAGAACAGAGAAGGGCAGAGGCTGCAGAGGGCTGCTATCCATACCCTAAATGACAACATCCAGGCATTGGCAAATGCTCAACAGCAGATTGCTAATGTTCTGGATAGGCGATTAGGTGAAATGGTTGGAATCCTTGACCGAGGCATGGCAATCCGCGAGCGGGAGCTGTCTGTGCTGGAACACCTGGTAGGAGTGAGGCATAGGCCACGTGGACGTAGGCCAGCAACACCACCTAGTGTAGGTCGACGTGAGCGTGCCACCTCACATGCCCGCTCCCATAGTGCCGGTAGCAGTAGCAGTGCAGCTGGTGCTGCGCTGTCAACACCAGGACACAGCAGGCCACGTGGACATGGCCCTGGACGGTCTCAGTGGGGACACGGTTCCAGCGGACATGTGTCGTCGGACAGTAGCCACTCTGTACATCCACCTGGTAGTGCCCATGCAACCCCAGGCAGGCACAGGTCACGTGGCCATGGATGGACACAGTGAGCTGTACAACCTGCTCTGTACAATCTGGGGCTGTCAATTATACCCCGTGTAGGCATCACAAATGGCAGAACTGTGTACACACATACACACACACAGCAAACACAACTGTAGGGCTCCACAACATCCACATGCATTCTGCACAGACATGTCCAGTCAACTCACCGGCCCTTACACACACACATGATGTTATCCATTGGTGCAGCCTATGCCCCTGGCAAACATATCACCCTGTGCATATGATGAAGCCTGTGCCGCATCCCTGTCATCCACACCATCGGTGCAGGGTTATGCACAAATATTCTGATGCACAGGGTGAACAGCATAGTGAGAGGTGTATGTAATATTACCTGTGTATGCATAGTGAGGGATGTGTATGTTGCAGTGGTTGTGTGTGAATACTGAGAGATGTGTATGTGACATAGGTTGTGTACTGCAGACATGCACCAGTCATACCATGTAGTGCAGGTGCAGCATGCATTGTGATGTGTTCACGGTATGTGTCTCAGTTACATCTGTAGCACCATGTTGGTTGTGATACCCTGGTTCCCTCCTATGGTGTACTTGCATGTGCCTATAGGTAGCAGTGTTTGCAGTCCCCCACATGTAACTGTGGATTACTCACAGGCACGTCTGGCAATATCAGCATGCTACATGTACCCTCAACCAGACTGTTGGACACACCAACATGACACAGATGTCCACACATATACTGCACCTGACGCATGTGGTCAGTACCACAGGCTACACTGGACAGAGATGTGACATACATAGCAGGACACATTACAGGTATGGTGACATGGTGCAGGGGTTGTACACAGCGGCCTGGCCAATGATGATGTGAGGTGTCACTTGGTAGCTGGAGGCCACACTGTGCAGCAGTAGGACCCTGTAACAGTACGGGAACATGGCCGCATTCACGGGGTATACACCACTATAACGCACACCCCATAGTATGCAGGTGTGGACTCTTGCCTGTGTGGTCATCACCCTCACAGTACTATGCAACCACATGACATGTCACAGAGAAGGGACATGCACAGGTAGCCAGTATGGCTGGGACCTATGGCATCAACAGGGTTGTGCAATGCATCACCATTATGGGTTAGTCACCACGTGGGGTTAGTGATCATTTCCCACCGTATATTAGCATACACCCTCACACCAAGCACCAGACATACATACAGACACACACACACTGTGGTGACCACACATGTGTATACGGACAGCCGACGTGTGTGATGCACCACACCGGCTGACATCATGCTTCCCACACTGACGTATGTACAGATCTCTACAATAGTGTACAGGGATGTGTAGCAACTGGGACATATTCCCCGTGATATGTGGCATTCCTGGTCACACATTCGGACACACATGGCAGTGCTGGGAATGATACACCTGCCATATGATGACAAGTTTGATAGACATGCAGCGGTATTGATTGCATTATGTGTACCAACGCTATATCTGGCAGATGTGCTGCTATATGCACACGGGAGGTTGTAGGTGTTACAGGTGCCATGTGACATATAGTTGTTAACACCTGACTGCTGTGTATGCATTATGTCAGCACCGTCACGTAACAGCGACATAGCGTACAGTTTGCACATGGCATGATAGGATGGTGCGTGACACAACTGTGAGCCACCCCCTGCACACATACATCTAGACAGGTGGTTCACCACGTTATGTACACACATCCCTCCATACGTGCTGATTGTATGTCACTGTATACAGGTGTCAATGATGGGTCTGCATTGTGTCTGCATGTCGTAGGTAGGTGCAACTATGTTACGGACATCGGCCACTGCACATGCATGGTTGCTGCATGCACAGTACAGATGTCACATGTGTCTCCTGTTGCCATGTTTGTATGCATTGCTATTGTTGGACATGTGTGTTGACATACATAACACATGGACTGCGGTATGATATCACGGGTGTCACAGGCGACCAGTACAAGGGTATGTGTCCCGGTCAACACTGTTACCCCCTGTAGTGTGAGCATTCAACAGACATGGGCCCACCTTCCATTCGTGTGTGTAGCATTGATTAGGCCAGTGTTATGCATGTGGTACATCAAAGGCTATGTATGTATGTGTTGTGTGTGCAGTCCATGCACACATCCACACAATCACATGTATGACATATCCAGACATGTGTTCATTGGTGTACAGCAACAGTCAGGTGTCACAGCTGTGTAAGGGCCGTGGTATGTGTTGAGCCGACCTGTTCATGTATACTGGTATCATTGCAATGCATAACACCTGTTGGATCCCTGTTGGTACATGTGTACTCTGCACAGCTGGTGTACACCGCTGTACAGCCCAGTGGTCATGTGTCACATGGTGTTGTGGGACCGTAAGGCTGTGTAGTGCTGCACCTACGACATGGTGCTGACTTGACAGCCACAGTGTACACTGCAGTGTGTACGTGTGTGACCTGCACCTGTGACAGCTGTGATGGCAGCTGTGTGTGTACAGATCACTGCATGTGTGACCGCCCTGTGCGTGAGGACAGTTATACCTTACTGTGCCCTTCTGTGTGTACACACCATCTGCATGCAAGATGGCCCTTTGCAACAGCTAAGTGTGTGAGCATGCCGGGTACACCGTTGTGTAGATGGACACACAGTACATTCCACACTGCGCCCTTCCGTGATTAGACTCCGTGTGCATGCAAGTTGGCCCTTTGCAACTGCTAAGTGTGTGAGCATGCCCAGTACGCCGTTGTGTAGATGGACTCACAGTACATTCCACACTGCGCCCTTCCATGATTAGACTCCGTGTGCATGCAAGTTGGCCCTCTGCAACTGCTAAGTGTGTGAGCATGCCCAGTACGCCGTTGTGTAGATGGACACACAGTACATTCCACACTGCGCCCTTCCGTGATTAGAGTCCATGTGCATGCAAGATGGCCCTTTGCAACTGCTAAGTGTGTGAGCATGCCCAGTACGCCGTTGTGTAGATGGACACACAGTACATTCCACACTGCACCCTTCCGTGATTAGAGTCTGTGTGCATGCAAGATGGCCCTTTGCAACAGCTAAGTGTGTGAGCATGCCCAGTACGCTATTGTGTTGATGGACACACAGTACATTCCACACTGCGCCCTTCCGTGATTAGACTCCATGTGCATGCAAGTTGGCACTTTGCAACTGCTAAGTGTGTGAGCATGCCCAGTACGCCGTTGTGTAGATGGACACACAGTACATTTCACACTGCGCCCTTCTGTGATTAGAGTCCGTGTGCATGCAAGGTGGCCCTCTGCAACTGCTAAGTGTGTGAGCATGCCCAGTATGCCGTTGTGTAGATGGACACACAGTACATTCCACACTGCGCCCTTCAGTGTTTAGAGTCCGTGTGCATGCATGTTGGCCCTTTGCAACTGCTAAGTGTGTGAGCATGCCCAGTACGCCATTGTGTAGATGGACACACAGTACATTCCACACTGCGCCCTTCCATGATTAGATTCCGTGTGCATGCAAGATGGCCCTTTGCAACTGCTAAGTGTGTGAGCATGCCCAGTACGCCGTTGTGTAGATGGACACACAGTACATTCCAAACAGACGTGTGATACTAAGCGTGTGGGCATGGCCATTGACATCCTGTATAGCCATGGTGGTCATCCAGGCAACAGATATCCAATTTCAATGTCACGATGGATGCCTACATTGAACACACTGGTCGCTCTCTCGAAGGGTGTACTGTCTGTGACGCATCCCGTATCTATTTGGTGTTGTAGTGCTCCGTAGATATTTAGTTGGCCCGATGACAGCACTGCCATGTTTGTGTACATCTACCTTGGGACAGTAATATGCTTTCAGACCGCTCACTCTCTAAACATTCCCTATCGGCATCTTTGCCTTTGCGGATGATGTCACCCACCTAGAAGTATGCCTCTGGGAGTGCTGTGTTCAGTAATCTCGGTAGCGTGTTCTGTAAATGCATAATGCTGTAGTGTGTCAGAGTAGGTAGGTATATGTTCAACTCCCGGTCCTTCCAAGTGTGTGTGTGTGTGTGTGTGTGTGTGTGTGTATTTCCAGCTGCCTGGGGACACAGTAATGCTTTTAGATGCCTCACAACACATACATTCCCTATCGGCGTCTTTGCCTTTGCGGATGATGTCACCCACCTAGAAGTATGCCTATGGGATTGCTGTGTTCAGTAATCTCGGTAGCGCGTTCTGTAAATGCATAATGCTGTAGTGTGTTAGAGTAGGTAGGTGTATATTCAACTCCCGGCCCTTCCAAGTGTGTGTGTGTTTCCAGCTGCCTGGGGATACAGTAATGCTTTTAGATGCCTCACAACACATACATTCCCTATCGGCGTCTTTGCCTTTGCGGATGATGTCACCCACCTAGAAGTATGCCTCTGGGAGTGCTGTGTTCAGTAATCTCGGTAGCGCGTTCTGTAAATGCGTAATACTGTAGTGTGTTAAAGTAGTTAGATGTATGTTCAACTCCCGGCCCTTCCAAGTGTGTGTGTGTGTGTGTGTGTGTGTGTGTGTGTGTATTTCCAGCTGCCTGGGGACACAGTAATGCTTTTAGTTGCCTCACAACACATACATTCCCTATCGGCGTCTTTGCCTTTGCGGATGATGTCACCCACCTAGAAGTATGCCACTGGGTGTGCTGTGTTCAGTAATCTCGGTAGCGTGTTCTGTAAATGTGTAATGCTGTAGTGTGATAGGGTAGTTAGGTGTAAGTTCGATTCCCAGGCCTGCCAGATGTGTGTGTGTGTGTGTGTGTGTGTGTGTGTGTGTGTGTGTGTGCATGCTCCCATCCGCCTGGGGATTCAGATTATGCTTTTAGATGCTTCGCAACACAGATATATCCTGTTGACGTCTTTGTCTTTGCAGATGTTGACACGCACCTAGTAGAATGCCTGTGTGTCTGCTGTGTTTAGCAATCTCGGTAGCGTGTTCTGTAAATGCATCATGCTGTAGTGTGATAGGGTAGTAATGTGTAGGTTCGATTACCAGCCCTGCCACATGTGTGTGTGTGTATGTCTGTATCTCTCTCTCTCTCTATATATATATGTATATATAATCTATTTTCTGCCCATAACTCTGCTCTTGCATGGACAGCTGACTGTTTCATGTATCGCATATTTGCATAGCTTTCACATACCAATGGGGTATGTTGCAAATCCCAACATTGTCCATGCAACGTCCATGTTACGGGTGGTGTTACACGCCCTTACAGGCGTTTGCTGTATATCTTGGCAGACATCTATCCTTGCTGTACTCTCACTGTACTCATACACGCCGGAGGCTTCATGTATCATGGCCTAGTTTTGCTGTGTGTATGTCTATTTGTGCTGTGTGCATGGCTGTGGGTATGTCCCACTATCATCATTTGTAAAGGTGACAGCCCTATAGGTACTTCATGTAGACTGCTGTGTCATTTGACATGTCAGCACATACCTGCGGACAGTACTGAACGTCCTACTGCAGCGCATTTCATACCTTCTGCGTTATCTTGCAGTCGATATTGCTGTTTCCTCACACAAGTATCTGTTTCTGATCATACCACTCCACCTCCTAGAGCAAGTTTCTGGACAAGGCCTTATCTGATAGTAGGACACATAGGGGCAGTATTGACATGTTGCTCTTACAAACGTAGATAGTTGACACAATAATAGGTTTTGCATTAGTATGGCTTTTCTGTCGGATTTGGTGTCTTAATCACATGTTTGTCATTATTTCATGACTTCAGTTATCAGGAATGTGCCAGAATGTTACTGATGTTACGGGGAACACACCAAACATATGAGGCAGAACTCTGCACATTCTGCGTAAATCTGTACAGTTGCAGAGTATGTGTCTGATACAAGATATCAACTTTCTGACACCAATACACACACTGTATGGCGGCATCACAGGCCAAATGCCATTACATTTATATTGCAGGACACACCCACCCAGACAGTTGTATTCCTCACACAGGCCAACAGCTGCTTATCCACACTAATTGGTCTATCATGTACCGTATGTGTGCGCCGGTATTTGCGCTTTCCGTCAGTGGCAGAGCTCACGTACGAGTATGGGGGACTGGACATTGTTACGGTGACACTGCATGACACCCTGAGGGACACATTACTTTTGTGTCTATTAACCTTCCACATTGACATTCACAGGGCATACGTTGTCATTCACATTTGTTGGAGTACATGCGTATGACTTGTACATGTTTTCTCATTTGTCCTGATGTCTTTCTTCTCACTTGTCCACCTAGTATCACTAGTTCTGTACATGTATTTTGGACAGGTTACCTTCATACCCCTAACCTGTACACATTATGGGTAAATGCCCTGACGTTTGACCTTTGCCCTTGTTACATTTGTCATAGTAATGTGACTTTCTGGTAAATTGCTGGCAAGGCATTACAAACTGTGCGGTTAGATAATAGTGACTGACATTTCCATTACATGATTAGTAACACTCATAACATATGTATTCCTGGCTACGCCAGTATTCTCACAATGTTCTGACTTTGTCTGGGGTATATCTAATATAGTCCCTATTTGTATTTCATGTACTATGCCTTAGTGCAGCTGTGTTATTCTGACAGTTTGCCAGTTATGGGTACCATCTTGGTCGTACGCATGTCCATCCATGATAATCGCCTACATGACACTGATATAGGGCCCTACATATTTCCAAAATGGTTTACGCAATATCCAGTGGATGGTTTGCCCCATTATTGAGAATATAGGTGTGTGCTATACCCACATCACTCCCACGGGGCGGGCCTACGAAATCTCTGCCAAACAACACCTAGGCCCATTTCTGCATACCCATGATTCCCATACCTGACAACCCTCTACAGTACCCATTACACATGTTTAATGTGTGCGGTACTGAAGTGTGGAGACACTTATATGCACTCCCCACTCTCTGGATATCAGTTCGTACGTCATACGTTCTATCGACACATGTGTCATCACCCTTGCACCTGCTACTGTTGCATGTACAGCTATATCGTATTTGCTGAGGTCACTTATTTTGCGTCAATGTCGGTTGACACTACGTATGGATCAATTTTTGGGGTCCTGCAATGGACACCTATCTGCATGTTTAAAGTGTAGAACTTGCTGGACTGTCACTTTCTGGCCAATGGTTTGGAATGCAGAGGTTTATTCACCTTTCGTGCATGTCTGTTTGTCTACCCATATTAGCTATAACATGGCCTATTTTTGTACATATGTCATATCTATGGGACATAAGTCTGTTGTGTATACATATATACATGTACAATCCTCATTTCATAACTTGCTTTGGTTTACATCTGTGGATTATGTGTATACACATATATCTATATCCATACCATACCTTTCCACTGTACAGATTGTTGCAGAGTGTACAGCTGGTTGCCTCTTTATCTTCGGTGTGTTTTACATAAACCTGTGTCTATCTGGCAATGTAGTGGCATTTCATTTGAGACTTACGGTGGGGAATACTGGCAAGCAGTTCAGGTTACGACTGCATACCCTTCAGAGAATCCATGCTACTGACACACCCGTTATTCTATCCACTTTCTATGTTTATTCTGGCACATATCTGGGGTTTGTCCCTATTTGTACCGGTAGTTTTCATGCCTTTGTCCGGTTTCATACTTTATGGGGTTAACAGGATTGAGCCATGTATAACTAACGTGGGGGAAACAGCATTCATTTACTATGCTGTGAGCGGATCACACACGCACAGGCGCACTTGCATTTCCTTATTGTGGGTTACGCGCAGGCGCGCATGCATATCCTTATTGTGGGTTACATATGTTTACTAAGTCTTTGTGCTTACGTGGGCTTTATTACTTGTGACAGTAACAGTATATTATCTGTAATCCAGTTAACGGACGTATGCGAAACAAATGTTCACCTTTACATATTTAGCTGTCTGTACAGCACAGACGCATTCATTACACTTTCACATTATATGTGCTGTAGTCGTAGTTGAAGTGGGACTGCATTCACGTTGGCCGGATGCTGTAACCACTATATGTTTGGTGTTCTGACTCATTTATATGCATACCCATAGTACATAGCTACATTAACATATGCCTCACCACTTCACTTACGAGACAGGCATCCATTCTCTTGCTGGGAAAAATGCGGTACTACATGTTACACATTCCCTATTCCCTACTGCTCTGGACCCAAGCTGCATATTTAATCACTGCAGGGATATTCAGAACCCCAAGGCTTATAGTTCTGACACATACAGGTCTTTAATTGTCAGGGTGTTCATGTGGTGATCTGGGTTTAGGCTTGTCCGCCTGGTGAACGGAACTGCCCTTACTGTGTTCAAATGTCAGACAAAGCACATGGACAGGGTTTGTCCATTTTAAACATTTTATCTGTGTTTACAGACACAGGTGTTTGGGCACCTGTCAGCAGCTTATAATGTTGGCAATACATAATATGGGTGGGGGTGGTTACAATACATAATCCACGGTGAGTGGTGTTTCCATTCACATTTGATTATTTCCTGTATTCATTCTTACGAGGATTATTATTTTGCACATGACTTAACTATGAATTAACTACAGGTATGCAGTAGTACAGTCAACATATGTGACGGTTTGTTACAGTACAAATGTACGGACCTCTGTAATACTGGGGACTACCCCACATTCTTCACAACATTTCATGCTTATGTACATACTATTATTCTGTGAACTTTCGAAGTTTGTGAGAGCAGTAATTACATCTGTCCCTATTTGTCCACCCATCCTTTTAGGCTTTGTCCAGATTTTGTTGCTGTAATAGGTTGAGAGGTGGTGTCGGTATGTGATTGAGTTGAATATATACTGTCGATAATTCAGTGGGGAGTAGGGTTACCACTTGTTCCTCTTTGTGAGGGGAGGTCCCACTTTGGACAGTTGTGTCCTGCGACGTAACCTAAGACATGGCAAGTGTCCTGTGATTTTAAGACAAAAATATATTTCTTATTTTCTTTACTAGTTGCATGATACAGGTATTTTGTATCTGGTACACATAACTATTATTTGGGATAGCATAAGCTATTCAAATGCTATGGAATAAGCTTTTATCTTGGCATACAAGTGTAATTCTGTCCTTTGCACTGGCCGAGAGGGTGTTTTATCCTGCAAATTCTCACATTTCTACAAGGGATGTCCCACCTTGGCCATCTGAACAGGTGGCAACCCTAGTGGGGTGACCTGCATGGTGGACAGCTGTTCCATCCTGTGTAGTATGTTTTGCATGTCTGTGTAGAAACTGAACAGTACCGTGACTACACATACATGTTTTGTCCAGATGTGTACAGTACTGGACACCGTGGCATGTAAACAACTCTGAGGTTTCAACAGGTTACTTATCCCATGCAGGATGTACACACATTTTGCCGAAACATGAACGCGTGGGCATTTGGATTTACGTAACTGTGATGGGATGTTTACAAATGTGGGATACATATTTGCAATCCTGACACTGCCTAGGATGATACTTCCTACTACATATGGGGAATACTCGCTATGTGTAGGTGTACGGCTGCGCAAGGCTGGTAGCTGGATTTGGTGGACATTCGGATATGGGTCCGGGTTATGTGCTATATAGGGGTTGTTGTGTATTGCATTTGCATGCATGGGTTCTGCTTTTGGATATCCCGGTTCCGCATATAGCATCCTATGTGTATGTGATGGTTACGTTCCTGTTCATGTGTATAGCACATTTTAATATACATATGTTTGTGTGTGTTTGGTATACAATTTCGACTGTCAGGTTTCTTTACGGTTGTTATATAGCCACAACTGCCCAGCTGTGTACTATCACTACCACTGTGGGACTGCTGGTGACCATGCCCATGGGGCTAGATGTGTGTATTGGCAGCGCGCTGACATGATGCGCTTCACTTCCACTGGGTATAACTACTGACAGTGCAGTACATTACGGACACACAATTTTAAATATCATTTGTTCCATGGACGGAAACTCATATTGTGTTGCGTGCATTTCTGTTTGGTTCTCCATTTTGTGTGGCCGGGAACTGTCTTGCATGCTTTGCATACGTTTCATTATCCACGGACACTGATAGGTGCGATTACTATTGCAGGCAGGCTATAATATTCAGCAGTTTAGGTTGCTCATCGTTAGCCGACATTGACACACCTCCGGGTGCAGCTTAGCAACGCCCCATGCACTCACGCACGTGTCCTATGCACGTGGATGTGGTGGCAGCGCACCTTCATTAATATGCATATGGCGCTACTACACCATTTATACGCTGCACGGCCAGCGCAGGCCTTACACCGGCCTTGTGCCGAGCTTCATGAATCCGGGGGCATGTCATATTAGGAACATGCATCTCAGATGATTCAAACTATTTGCAAGCGGTGTTCACACAGTGTCAAGAACAACCTGCTTCTTCCCACCCTTCATTAGATGCTCTCCCTGCATTACTATGGACCACCCATAACAATGACATGGGCCTCTTACATTATGCGGATCCAGTTAAAATCAGCTTGAGGCCTGGTGCAGTGTTGCCCAAGGTACCTCAATACTCTCTTTCTGCCCAGGCAGAAGCAGGAATCGCTCCAGTAATCCAATCATTATTGCAACAGGGCATTATAGTTAGCCCATGCAATACTCCTATTCTACCAGTTACAGAAACAGGCAGGGAAACATATCAATTTGTTTAAGACCTCAGAGCCATTGACAGGGCTGTTCTACCTGCCTTCCCTATAGTGCCTAATCCTGCTACTATCTTGAGTTTTGTATCCCTCCGTCTGCCACCACCTTCTCTGTGATAGACATTTCTTCTGCATTTTTCTCTATTCTGATTCATTTGGATAGCCAATATCTTTTCACGTTCACATAGCAGGGGCAGCAATATACACGGACTAGACTTCCCCAGGGGTATGTGGAATCACCTACTCTTTTCTCCAGAGAAATGAAGTGACAGTTGGATGCCCTTGCTCTTCCTGCTGAAGCAGTGCTAATACAGTATGTCAATCACATTCTCATTGCCTCTACTACTCCGCAAGCGTGTCAAAGGGACACCCTTGCCATTTTGCAGTATTTGGCTCTTCATGATTTTAAAGTGAACAGATCCAAATTGCAGTTTTGTCAACCCAAAGTCAAATATTTGGGCCATTTAATTTTGCATGACACTTGGAAAGTTTTGCCCTCCTCCATAACAGCCATCCAAAATGCACCCCGACCTACTACCCAGTGCCAACTCCAAGGGTTTCTGGGACTAGCTGGCTACTGCCACCAATGGGTCCCTAATTTCTCAGAAATTACCCAGTCCTTACTTGCTTTGTTGAAGAAGGATACTTCCAAGCCTCTTCCATGGTCGGGGGAACATGAGAATGCCTTTATACAGCTCAATGTACATTTATCCCACCCCCCTTCCCTAGGCCTACCAGATTGCTCAAAACTGTTTATTCTTTTCTGTAGTGATCGAAATAAAGTGGCATTTGGTCTTTTAGCCCAACAACACACCAGATGGTATTTCAGCACCCAATAGGATGTGGTAGCTTCTGGATTACCCACATGCCTGAGGGCAGTCGCAGCTGCAGCCATCCTAGCAGACCTTGCAGCCTCCATTATCTTAGGCCACAGCCCCTTTTTAGTTGTCCCTCATGTGGTTCACGCCTTACTCTTAAAGATGAAAACACAATATCTGTCTCCCTCTAGACTATAAAAATATGAATTGATTTTACTTGCTAACCCTGCCCTCCAAATTGATGCCCGGCACTTAATCCAGCATCATTAATCCCCACCTTGGATGAGGGTGAACCCCATGACTGTCTGATTGTTGTTAACTCTTCCCTTCCTCCTAGGTAAGACCTCCAGGATGTCCCTTTACAAAATCCAGATCTGGTACTTTCCATTGATGGATCTTGTCTACACAACCAACATGGACAGCTGTCAGCTGCTTGGGCTGTCTGCTCGCAAAACTCTGTATTGTCAACTAGAAATTTACCACCTGGTTTATCAGCTCAAGTAGTCGAATTAGTAGCTCTCTCCACTGTCTGTCAATTGGCCAAGAACCAAACAGTCAATATATATACTGACTCTCGCTATTGCCATGGTGTAGTACATGACTTTGGCACTTTATGGAAAGAATGGCGGTTCCTTACATCTAGTGGTACTATTATCAAAAATGCATTTTATGTCGACATGTTGTTAGAACATCTTTTGTTGCCAAAACAAGTTGCTGTTATTAAAATTGCAGCTCACCAGTCTGATGACTCTTTTGAAAGTAAGGGAAATCCTATGGCAGACTCGGCTGTGAAACAAGCTGCTCTTTTCATCTCTGATCAGGGATGACCAATGCAGCTGTGTGCATTTCAACAGGCATTGCAGACACCTACTTTTTCAAATCAGTGTTTACTGAATTTACAAAACAATGCATCAGATTCTGAGGTGACTCAGTGGATAAATACAAATTGTAAGCATGGCGAAGACTCCATCTGGAGACATCCAGATGGGCGCCATGTAGCACCAAAAGCCTTTTTACACCAATTGATCTGCGCCTATCATCTTCCTGTTCATTTAGGCCAGAACTCACTAATTAAGCTGATCTAGTGTGATTGGTATGCACCTGGTCTTTTGGAATCTCTAAGTCATTTTGTGTCAAGTTGTTCAATTTGTTTACAGTTTAACATTTCAAAAGGCACCCAGGTCCCACACTAACCTCTGCCAAAACCGTTAGGTCCCTTTTTTGCCCTACAATGGGATTTTATTGAACTAACTCCTTCTGCATGTTTCAAATATGGTCTTACTATAATTGATGTTTTCTTTGGCTGGGTTGAGGCCTATCCATGTGCCAAGAATGATGCTATTTCTGTTGCTAAAAAGCCATGCACTGAGTTTATCCCTCATTTTGGGGTACCATGCTATATTTATTCTGACAATGGCATGCACTTTACCTCACAGTTGACACAATTAATTTACAAAATGCTAGGTATTGTATTGAAGTTTCATTGCTGTTATAGACCTTAAGCATCTGACATCATTGAAAGGGCAAATCAGACTATCAAGGTACACCTATCTAAACTTACTGCAGAAACAGGCCTCACCTGGGTACAAGCATTACCTTCAGTATTATTCTCCAAGTGAGGCCAAACTCATCATTCCAAGGGTCTTTCTCCACATGAGATTATTATTGGTCGACCTATTCATATGCCCCTCACCCCACCACTTCCTTTTTCTGATTATCAGTTACATGATGCTAATTTGTTGTCCTACTGCAAATCTCTTATTTCTGTTTTACAGCATCACCACTGTCAGGTCATACAAGCTCAAACTCTTCCTGAATCTGACCTGGCAAATCATCTTCAACCAGGCGACTTGATATAGGTTAAATCCTTCAGTCGGAAAACAGCCTTGCAGCCCTGTTGAAAGGGGCCCTACCTGGTTTTGCTCACCACCTCCTCTGCTGTTTGACTACAAGGATCATCTACCTGGATACACATTTCACAAGTCAAGAAAATCATGCCTTCAGAAGATCAACAACCACTTTCCTTCTCTTCACCTCAGGACATTCCGTAACCTATTGTACGTTGCTCGCAAAGCCACACTAAACCACCCTCTTTAAGCCGTGAACTTTATTTTATCCTTCTAGCCATGACCACAGATTCCCCCACTACAATGCATCTCCTGACAGACTCAACTGACTCTTCACTCAAGATACTTCATCCCTTTGGTATAACCGTACAACTGCAATCTCAACCCTCCTTGTGGGCCACAGCATTCCCTAAGAAAGATTGTACATGTATTTGCAGCACACTTCTTGTACTCCTAATTTTGCTATTGTGGTAATTCCTTTTTTCAGCTACCTTCTCCATTCCTGTGACTACCCCACACCTTCATGTTCTCCAACGAGCCACTAGTTGGCACCCAAACTTTAACACGTATCAAGCCTTCAAGTTAATGTATGCCTCCTCTTTCAATATCAGTAATTGTTGGGTTTGCACTGCAATTACTACTGCTCATGATGGCATTCTACCCACCAGCTTTCCTCTTAGCACTTCTATGTACCAGTCTATTTTAACCAATCTCACTGGGGGATTGTTGTCACATCCTATCAAGACTGTGTCAATTCCGTTGGCCTTTCACCAGAATGGCATTTTGTGCCTCAAGCAGAATGGATCCAAAAAAGTGGGGTGGAGTAGCTGTGACACTTCTGTAATAAGAGTCTGCCATGCCATCCTATCTTCCACTGCAAATCAATCAAGGGTTAAAGAAGCGTCTTTTTTCTGACTGGAGACTGTGACCACAGGGTACAGCCAAAAAGAAAGCGACATCAAAGAGACTAAATAAAATGCACAAACTACTTCATCAGCAGGAATGGATTTTTGAAGATGACATGCAGGGACATAATCTCTCAAAATATGTTCAAATACAAGATGACCTGGGCTTCGATGTATTTTTCCACACTGTTATTAACAATAAAGCTTCTGAAAACATCTCAAAGATAATATTGAATGATGGCTGCTACTTTATCTGCAGAAAAAAAGCATACGAATGGCTACCTGAGAATTGGGCTGGCAGCTGTTTCGTGGGTTATTTAGTCCTGGCCATACGACATGTATATACATTACCCTGGGGAAAAATCCAAAATATTCAAGAAGTGAAGGCTTCCAATAACCCTGTGGGTAAGGTGGATGCATCCTGGATCTACCACCATGATCTTGCCCATGCCAGCACTAAAGGGTTAGCACATATGGGGGACAATGTCATTTCTTGGGCAGGCATGATACCCTCTTTTGGGGTGGTAAAATCAATTTGGGAGCTGAGAAAACTGTCAAAACTCCATGAAATCCTAAGCAACATGACTTTTACAGCATTAGAACTTATAACTGATGAACTGACAGCCATGAGATCTTTGCTCCTACAAAACAGTTTGGCTCTTGATTTTGTATTTGCGGCTAAAGGAGGTACTTGTGCTTTAATTCATAAGGAGTGTTGTACTTTTATTCCTGACAATCAACACGAGATAAATAGCTATTTGGAGCTGATCCAGAAGGTGTCAGAACTATTGAAGGCTAAGGAAGCCGATAATTCCACATGGGAATGGTTGACCAACCTATTCTCCAGCTGGGGTGGTGGCATATTAAAACTATTGATGCTAATTGCTATTCTTGCTTTAATAACCTTTCTAGTTCTGTTTTTGATAAAGACATTCATTTGTAAACTGTTCGCTGCCAAGGCAGCAAAAGCTCAATCAAAGATTTACATGGCAGTTTTTGAAGATAAAAGCAATGAAGTAAATATGTGCAATAATGCAGAGATTTCAGATGTTATAGTAATGTTGAATTATGGAAAAATGCTTCATAGACTATATGGTGATGCTTAATCAGCATCAAATGGGGGATTGTAAAATCTGAAAGGTCAAAATCAGGTGCATTGAAAGTTAAGAGTATGTGATTGCATGGGGTAAGTAAGCAATGTGATCAAAAAGTTATGTGGTCAAGGAAACAAATCCTTATAAGGACTTATGTCTGATTTTCTCTTTCTACCTAGCAATAAGTATTCAGATGTGTCTTAATGCTTACAGGGAACTGCCTGATTGATATATGCAAATCCTTTATTGTCTACTGGTGTACCTAGTCGACTTAGTATCAGTATTATCTAACAATATATAAGCTCACAGTTTCTTTTGTTTGAGGAGACTCCCTATATTGACTTTGGGTCTCCCACATGTGTGTAAATAAAAGTATCTACAAAATAAAGAACTTGTGCTGCATGTTCTTTAATTCATGAATAACTATCTGAGTAGTAACTGTATTATCAGTTGGTATTTCTTAACATTTATCAACAGATTGCCAAATTCTTGTGTGCTGCCTTTGAGGTTTTTGACATAGCTAAAGAAGGCTTTATGGTTGTTCTTGGCCTGGTGCACTGTCCTTACCTCAAAATCTGCCTTTTTGGACTTAATTAGTCCTCTTACTTGTCTATTCAGTTTGATGAAAGAGTTTTTATCTTTTTTGGTGTTACACTTCCTAATATTAGCAATGACTTTTTTTTTTCATTTATTGTACAGCCTGTTTAATTTTTGATTCCACCAGGGTGGTCTGTTTTTTAAGTTAATGTTGGGCTTACATCTGGTAGGCACAGCAGCCTCTATGCAGTGATTGGCATGGTTGTATAGAGCTTTTGTGAATGATTCTGCAAAGGCTGTTGTATTATCTGGGTTTGGTGGGGCTTGAAATTTTGAGTTTATCATTTAAAAAAAGGTAGTTTGCCTTACAGTAGTTTTTAGCTGTCACAGAGTTTGTTGGAGCTACAGAATCAATTCTTATTTTGAAGGAAACTGCTTTCTTGTTTGACCTTACCAGAAAATACATGACACTGGGAGGCAGCTTCCTCCCATATTTGTGAATACAAGCCCAGTATGTTTGTACCTCTAGTAGGTGTATGCACTAACCGGTCCAGGATGTTTGTGTTTACAAAATCTAATCTAATCTAATAGGGACCTTGCATAGACTCACCTTTTGAGAGAAGTGGTAACACACTTGACATCCATTAGCATCCATGTGGATGTGGGTAACTAGCCACCATGGTTATGCTAGAGAAAGATGGTTGTGCACTGTAGGAATGTACATGTTAACACAGACAGCTCCCTCAATTCCAAGGCAGCCACACTGTCCCCTGGCTTCTTTTATACTAGCCATGTACACTCACCTGGATGTGACTAATGCTGATCCAGCTCCATTGTGGCCTCTACCTCTGGCCAAGGATGCTTAACTGGACATGACCTGTGCTCATCTGGCTCCTCTGTGACCTCCATCCCTGGCTTTGAATGCTTTCATGGATGTAGTAATGTATGTCATCATTCTGCTGGAGTACCACAGAAGAAGCATCTGCAATATTTGTCAGGCAACATGATCCCAGGGCACTTCTATGGGCTAGGCTTGTAAAAGCTGCAGGGCCATTAGCCTAGTACACACCTATGAACCTATTCCGTCGTGTACTCCCCGTGTGTATGTGTGTGTGTGTGTGTGTGTGTGTGTGTGTGTGTGTGTGTGTGTGTGTGTGTGTGTGTGTGTGCGCACATGTATATAGATAGATAGATATTATAGCTAGCTAGCTAGCTAAATATATGGTAGAATATATGCATGCCTGTATGTATTGTGTGTATGTATATATATATATATATATATATATATATATATATATATATATATATATATATATATATTTTTTTTTTTTTGTGGGTGTGTGTTTGTGTATAAATAGCACACACACACACACACACACACACACACACATGCACAGTTTTCTTGGAGTGGAGTCATGATATAAGAATATACGCATACATCACTAAATGCACCTTCACAGGTTTGATGTATATAACACATGCCAAGATCTTGCATGTGCACTCTTACATAGCCATATATAATATGGTATACTTGTGCATAAGGTCAAAAGTACACATACCACATGACATAAGGCATGTTAGTACCCTGCTATTTGATAACCACTAATATGAACTAAGCCCGTGCCCCAGGAAATGACTGAGGAGTTGCTGGCCTTTGTTTCTGTCCATCACATACATCACTAAGTTTGAACCAACATATGTACTAGTACAGAGGTGCATACAAGACAGCAGTGTTCAGAGTGCACTGGATACAAATGATGGTGCACAGTGGTTAGACACCACATGTGTTGCACATAATCAGAGTAGCTATACTGAGCACATGCTCATGTGAAGAGTCAGGCATGTACTACTGTGACATATGTTCTCCACAGACAATGTACTGCCTATGATTCTGAGACACATTAGGGAGCTGACCATGTGTTACAGTGAAGCACTACAAACATTTCCCATAACCAAAGCAGGCACATTTGTTTTATGGCACTAAATGAAGCTAAGTGTGAGCTACTACTAACCACTGCTGCTTTACGGAGAAATGAAATTCTGCACAGCTGTGCTTATAAGTGACCATGATGCTTGCACAGAACCCCTGTATCGGCTTCTATCACTATTATATATAATCGACAGTAATTTTATTTTTATTTATTTGACATTTGTTTACTGGAAAGTCAGTCTAGGTCAACAGAACCCATTTTCAGTGGAGGCCCAAGGAGAAAAGCTCCAAAGACAAGATTTTTGAGCATATTACAAACATATTACACTTTCTTAGTTTAGTACAGAGTGAATATGTTGCAGGTTCACAAAGAGACATAGACATCACAGCATTTAACCTTACAAACAATAATTCAAAGTATATGCAACTCAGTCTTCACACTATTTAACTATACAAATATTCAACTTATTTACTCTGTTTTACAGTGTTATACTCACAGGCATAGAAGAAAGGTACAATAAACTCTTTTTTATTTTATTTATTTATTTATTTATTTGTTTGTTTGTTTGTTTATTTATTAGAACTAGGAGTGTGTGGAATGAGATGTTAGGTCTCACTGGTAGAGTTAGTTAGGAGAAATAGAAAGAGGTAAGAATCTAGCTTGGAGTAGATCAGATAGGGGAAACAAGGCAGAGGTGAAGCTATCTAGGAGTAGAGCATGAGTACAGCCATGCATTATTTAGATGTTGTTTTAGTGAGGTTTTGAAAGCTTTCAGGCTAGGAGATGTTCTAGTTGATAGGGGGAGAGAGTTCCAAACTTTTGCAACTGATTAAGAATATAGGCTTTGTCCTGGAAGTTTGGGCTTGTAGATGGTAAGGAAGTTTTTGTCTTCGGACCTAAGGGTTCTGTTGGGGGTGTAAGGTTTGACTACGTGGGTCAGTGCTGGGCAGGCTAAGGGTTTATAAATGATGCTGTGTAAGGTTAAGAGTTGGGCATAACTGAGGTGGTTAGGTAGTTCTAGCCATTGAAGCATATGTAATACTGTAGAATGTTGTCTGCAGTATTTTGAGTTAGTGGAAAATTTGGCCACTTTGTTATAGCACTGCTCATTTTGGATCTAATACAGGACTGTAGGTTGGTATGAATAGTGGCACCATATAGTACAGAGGGGAGCAGGAAGGTTTTAGCAAGAGTGGCTTTTGTTGTTGTGTTCTGGCAGTGTTTGTTTCTAAAGAGGATACCTAGTCTCTGGTGAGTTTTCTTAATATCGCGTTGGACATGGAAACTGAACTTAAGTCAATGATGACTCCTAGCAGTTTAGTTTGTTGGACTATTTCAATGAGGGTGTTGTCTGCCAAATGTATTTTGAACTGGTTTAAGTCAATATAGTTATTTTTGGCAGGAAGAGAAGTAGTTTGTTTTTTTGGGGGGTTAAGGAATAGTTGGGAGTTAGTGAACCAGGTTTCAATGGCAGTAAAGGTTTGTTGAACGACAGAGAGAAGCTGGGACAGTGTGGAAGGAGTGCAGATGATAGTGGAGTTATCTACATATTGTAGGATTGTTCCTGGCAATGCGGATGTATGCAGGTTGTTTGTAAAGATATTAAAGAGTAAAGGTCCAAGAATGGAGTCTTGTGAGATTCCAGTGGGGTTATGTAAAAAGGGAAATATTGCATTTCATGGCTTGCTTCCACTCAGCCAGGTAACTGCTAAACCACTGTAGGGTGAACGGTGTAAATCCTAGGTTAGAGAGTCTGTTCAGGAGTATGGAATGAGACACTGTATTGAATGCTTTTGATAGGTTGAGAAATAAGGCTGATGCAAAGCTACCTGCATCCCTTGCCGAATTTACAGTCAGTGAAAGACAGAAGGGCTGTAGATGTGCGATGACCTGGGCGTAAACCGTCTTGTGTATGTGAGAAGACTGTATTGCAGTAAGTATTGCATTAGTTGTTAGTGAATACCCTTTCCAGAATTTTAGAGATGGGAGATAGAATGGCTATGGGTCAGAATTTAGCAAGCTGTGTGGAATTCCCCCCCTTTGTGAATTGGAATATTATGGAACATTTTCCAAATGCTGGGAACAGCTAATTCTGAGATGGATATATTGCTTAGGATACTTACTGGGTATGCAATGGAGTCAGCAGCTAACTTAAACTGGGGTAGGAAGTTATCAGCAGGGCTGGGGCAAGGTTTAAGTTTTAGTAGCAGTTTTATTATGAAACTTGTAGAGATGGGTTTAAGACAGAACATGGCAGAGTTTTCAAAGATGGGTTTAAGGCTGTTATGGTGAAGTGGGTCAGGGCTAGATGAAGAGACACAGTTAAGGGTAGTGGTCGAGGTGGTAGGAGTAGGGCTGGAGTTGGGGGGGTTTCAAATCAGGTCAGCTATAGATTGTATGAAGTGATTTTTTAACTTGTTAGCAGTCTGTGGAGAAGGGGCATCCAGAGAAGGGCAATGTTCCTTTCTAGTCCCAAGATTCAGTAAGGATGATATGGAAGACCATCATTTTGGGGGGTTAGTTCTGTGCTCATGTTGGAGGTGGTTGTAGTATGATTATTTATCTTTGATTACTTGTTTAATAACTTGATTGAGAAATTGTTTGTAGGCTAGTAAATTTTCTTAATTTTTGTTTGGTTTCCAAGTAGCCCAAGCTATATCCCTTTTTTTCATTAGACTTTTCTATGCTTTGGAAAACTAAGGGACATAACTTTTCTTAATTCATTAAGTGTGTAATGGCACAAGAATTAAGTATTTGTAGAAGAATCATATATAATCCAGCAAAATACGCTCAAAGGAACAAATATTCCATTGCAAAATAGTACTATAGCACAAAAATCTAAAATAACAATGGAATAAAACAAGACCTGAGGGACCATAATACTCATAATTTACTGTGGAGAAAATATAAAACAGGAAAGCACTTTCACAACTGCTTCATCAGACCATATAAACTATGCTCCCATCACTAGTAGTCAATTTATAACAAATTCAAGAAAAATACAGCCAATCAAAAATTGCAGCACCTACAACAAAATACCAGCACAATTAAACCACATAGCAATATATATACATTAATAATATTTATCAAAAAATATGATGAAGAATTAAAAACATAAAAATGAAAATAAATAATTTATACAAATATATGTATATAAACACATTTATAAAAAAAAACACATGCATAAAAATGTGTAAAAATGTATGCAGCACAGAATTAGCTATTAAGTCCTCAGACTACTCTCCTTCAAAAAAGTCCCATTAAAGGCAATTTTGAAGGGCCGTAGTCTAAGGACTTAATAGCTCATTCTGTACTTCATATATTTTTACACATTTTTATACATGTGTTTTTTATAAATGTGTTTTTATATATATGTTTGTATACATGATTTATTTTTATGTTTTTAATTCTCCAGCATAGCTTTAGATAAGTATTACTAATGTATATATATATATATATATATATATATATATATATTTATATATATAGAAACACTTCATAACATCAAAATACTGAAATGTCGAATTTCAGTATCTCGAGACTATAAAGTCGAAGTTTGAAAATAGCAAAAGTGCATAATCATGAATTTGAATATCTTGAATTCGCAGTTATGGCTTTACGCTACGCAATGTCTGGGATTGTATGTGGATGGGGTGCGGTGCCACGTGTGGATTTAGGTGTTATGTCAGGTAAGTGAGTGTTTTGTAAGGGTTTTGGGTGGGAGTTTGAGTGTATGTGAGTGTGCTGATATGTGTGATGCGTTTGTGAGGGACTGTAGAATGTGTGTGTGTGTGTGTGTGTGTGTGTGTGTGTGTGTGTGTGTGTGTGTGTGTGTGTGTGTGTGTTTGCTTTTGTTTACTTATTTGTGCGATCTTGGAGTTAGTATATATAAGTAGGGGGTGTGGGCCCCCCACATGGGGGATGCAGATGGGCTTGCCCCCCTGCTTATTTATGTTGTAGGTTTGTGGATGTGTGTTGTTTTTTTGTGTATGTTGTGATGTGGGTGTTGTGGTATATGTGTGGTCTGGTGTGCGCTGTGTTTTAGGTGTTTTGAATTTCGCAGTTTTGGACTTCGCGGTTTTGGTGTTTCGGTGTTGTGTGGATTCGATTTCATGGTCTCGAATAACTGAAATTCGAGATTTCAGTATTTCGAGATTATGAAGTGAATCCATCTATATATATATATATATATATATATATATATATATATATATATATATATATAGGGTCTATATCGCCACATCAAATGGTGTTAAGTTCAAATGCCCTTTGTTCAAACCTAAAAGTCTGAAAGCCCTAAACCGCGAAGTTATGGAACATTGATTTTTTTCCCAGGGAAAAAAATCAATAGGCCTTCTTCAGGGCTCTGCTACTTCCTCCATTGTAGTGTGATTTCAGAGTTGGTATATTTAAGTAGAGGGGTGTGGGGGGCATAGCCCCCCACTATAGTTTGTTTTAAAGTTGTGATTTTTTTTTTCACTGAGCAGCGATTTTTTTCCCTGGGAAAAAAAAATGATGTTCCGTGAGTTCGCTGTTTAGGGTTTTCAGACTTATAGGTTCGAACAAAGGAAGTTATTGAATGTAGGGGTAGTATACATAAAAGGCATAATATTAAAGATGTCAGGGTAAAGTAGGGCTACACCCCCACCTTTCTTATGGGTTCTGTCCAGTCTAGTTATAACAGATGACAATTAAGACAATTAAACAACATAGCAATATATATATATATATATATATATATATATATATATATAAATATATATTGCTATGTTGTTTAATTGAGCTGGTACTTTGTCATAGCTGCTGCAATTTTTAATTAGCTGTATTTTTTTATAAATTGACTACTAGTTATAGCAGCAGAGATTATATGGTCTGATGCAGCTGTTGTGAAAGCGCTTACCTATTTTATATGTGCTCCACGTCGAATTACGAGTTTTATGGTCCTTCAGGTCTTGTCTTACTCTGTTGTTATTTTTGGTATTTGTAGAAAAATGGTGTTGAAATATTCTACTGCTTTTTCTGCAGGGAGATATTTTAGAAGTGACCAATTTATTTTCTTTAGTGTTTCATTGAATTTTTCTTGGGAGAAATTTCTTAGGTTGTGGACACTTATCAAAGTGTGTTTTTTAGGTAGGTGTAATGGCAACTGTGGGGAGGTGGTCATTAAGGGAATTGGGAAATGTGCCTGTAAAGGTAAAGTTAGAAGTGTGGGATACACGTACCAGCTAGTGTCGATTGTTAGGTGTAGTCTTTATTGTATCTAGTAGGACAGTTAATCAGTTTGGAGAAACCATACAGGTTGATACTGTTTTGTTAGTAATTTTGATGCAAGAGATAGCCAGTCTATGTTAACATTCCCTAGAGTGATAGTCTTGTGTTTGTTCATTTGTGATATCCAGGATAGTATATCTCCAAGTATGGTTATATTTTGACCTGGGAGAATATACAGTGCTATGATACCAATGTGTTTGGTCCAATTAAGGTTAAGGAAGGAAATGAGTACTAAGGCATTAGTGAATGTAGGGGTAGTATACATAAAAGGTGTAATATTAAAGATGTCAGGGTAAAGTAGGGCTACACCACCAACTGTCTTATGGGTTCTGTCCAGTCTAGTTATGGCAAAGTTGGGAAGTAAGAGTTCAGAGTCTTTTATATTAGGATTTAGCCAGAATTCAGTTAAGGCTAGGATGTCTCATTTATACTGGTCTATCCAGGCATGCAAGGGGGCTAATTTATTGCATTGGCTTCAGGTGTTAAAGGTCATTATAGTTAGCTTTTTAGGACATGCTCTAGGGAAAGGATTAGTGCAGGGACCTGGATTGGGATATATGTTTCTGCTTTGAAGTAATAGGGAAATTAGATAGCAGTAAAAATAATTAATATTTCTTGATACTATAGATGCAAGAGGTAAGAGGTGAGGTTTAGGTTTTGCAGTGGTTAGTAGTTTGAGCTAAGAAGTAGGTGAAGGAATAGTGAAATAATTGTGGAGAGATATTAGTAAAGCTGTTCGGTTGAGATGGGTAGGTGAAGGTGGAGTTAGCTGATGGGGTACATTTTAATGGAGTTGGAGGTGATAGAAATGTTGCTAGGGTTAGGAATATTAATAGTGGTTCAACATGATGTAAGAGCATAGTAGGAGGGGTTTAGCAGTGATATAGTAATCTTAAGGGGGATGAGTAAACATTTAGCTGGGTAGGTAACCAGTTATGTGGGTTTATAATATGAGGAAGGATTTAGGAAGCAGATTGGAGAATGGGGTCAGTTGGAGGGATCCTAAGTAGTGTCATGAAGGTCGAGTGGAGTTTAATAAACTATAAGTCTAGCACTAGTGGGGTAGGTGAGAATTGGGGTAGGGTAGCGGAACAGAGTGAGTTAAACCATGCAAGGAGTAAGCTCAAGAAAATGTATCTGTAAGAACCATACATGTGTGTAAATGTCTGACAAATGGAGCTATTCTATAGAGCATGTAGTCTAAGATTGCTATTTGATGATTTTGTCAGATTTCTGTCAGTGTAAAACAAAAGCTGGGCTTAGGTACACCAAACTTCTCTGAAGAGACCAAAAATGCAAAAAAAAAAATGTAGAAAAAGGCAACAATTAAAAAGTATAGTCAACAGGCCAGCACAAAGTTTTTAAAGATTATGTTCTACTATGGGGGGGTGGAGGGGCCTGTGTGTACGCTTAGAGATCAGGACAATGGTACCATCCCTTCAACAAGAGAGTTAGACATTACAGTTCTTTTTGCATAGACAGTACAACAGGATAATATTTGACAAAAGAAATACACTTTGTTGTTCTGAGGTTCAGATGGTGTATGCAGTGGTGATTCTGTGCACGTGGCCAGGTGGGAAAACTGGAAACTGCACCAGGTAGCATACTTTAATATGTACAGACCAATTCTTTGGATTTTATTAAATGTGGATTGTCCCTGGTATGCTTTTGAAGGGTCGTGGACTGTAGGAAGAGAAGAAACAAGAGTCATTGGACAGGCAAGAACATAGAGGACTTATAGTGCTACTATGACCAAGACAGTGGGAAAAATAAGGAATGCAAGGGCAGCAGAAGTGTTAGTAAGGGATAGGGAGGTGGAGAAGGAGGACAGCAGGTGGATGGCAGAAAGCAGAATGTATAAAGCAGTAGCTAGGTTAGAGGGGGAGGCTGCACTCATAGTCTAAACACAGCAACAGTTGATTATCAAGAAGAAGAAAAAAAAAAACATAGACCCAAATGTTGCTCTATCTGACGGCAATGCATCTAGGATAGGCTGCTGAAATATTTTATAGCATAAACACAAAGATAAAATGCTCAAAGTATAAAAACCAAGGTTATTGAAGTTATTCTAGCTACAATAAGTACAACAGTGGAGGAACAATTACCCTACAGATATATTTTGGACATTTTACATTGCATTACATACTGCAAACAGTATATTCAAAAGATACAGCCAAGGCTAGGTAAAAATGGCTAGTAGAATAATTACCAAAGCAGAAATAATTTGACCAGCACCTTCATTCTAATGTTGGTGCTTTTGTATGTATGAGTGTACACAAACAGCTACAGACGAGATATTAAATTTAATCTATATCAGAACAGTAAGACGTTATCACAGATACACTGTTGACTCACTAACAAAGTAAAAAAAGTACTGTAACATCAGGGAAAATACAGATGAACCAAAATAACACTGTTGCCGCAACACTGTTTCCCCAGTAACAATATAGCAAATGCAGAGGTGTATAGGTTAAACACAAAATGAAACAAGATAGTAACTAGCTGTTTTTCAGTGTGAATACACACCGTTAGAGTCAAGGCAAGGGGACTAGACTAGACTAGAATGTAAAAAGATAGATTATATAACTGTGAAAGTATTTAAACAGAGCAAAAGATCATGAGGCAGGGACTGTTTAGGAATGCATGGGAAATCAAAAAAATAGTTATCTTTAGGGGGAGGGCTGACCCACGCAAGGAGTAAGCTCAAGAAAAATTATCTGTAAGAACCATACAGGTGCATAAATATCTGGCAAACAGAGCTGTTCTATAGAGTGTAGAGTTTAAGACTGCTATCTGATGATTTTGCCAGCTTTCTGTCAGTGTAAACAAAAGCTGGGCTTAGATACATTGATCTTCTCATTGAAGGAGACCAAAAATGTGAAAAAAAGTAGAAATAGATGACAATTAAAAGGTATAGCCAGCAGGACAGCACAAAGCTTTTAAATATTATGTTCCACTATGGGGGGTGAGGGGTCCTCTAACTGCATGTGTGCTTAGAGATCAGAACAGTGGTACCTTCCCTTCAGCAAGAGAGTTAGCCATTACAGTTCTTTTTGCATAGAAAGTCCAACAGGATAATAGGATCATAGGAGATTACTAGTCTAATGGCACTGGGGCTCTTACAAGCCTAGCCAAGAGTTTATCCCCAGAAAAGAAATCACAATCAGCACCTGTCACCCCTGTCATTGAGGGACACAGGTGGATCCCCTGGGGCAAATTTGTGGGTTCCCATCCACTCATCAAGGTTCTGCTCGAAGAGGGTAAGTGACGTACTTTGCTTGATGTGTATGGGGAGTCTATTCCAGAGATGGTGCAGCCTCTGGGAGATAAACCTGTCTCTCCAGCAGGTTTTATTAATGTCACATATTAGATTTAAGCCTTTTGATCGGGTACTATGCAAAGAGTTATACTTACAGATATGGAGCATCTCTAGTAGAGCAGGGTCTGAGATTGACTTGTAGGTGAGACACAGGTCTCCTCTGAGCAATCTATACAATGCAGAGTAGAGTGATAGTGATTTCAGCCTGTCCACATTGGACAAGTGTTGGTGGCCATGAATCCCCTTTGTGAGGTATTTCTGTGGCCTTTCCAGTTAGTGCAGGTGTTTGGAGAGGTACATACCATATAGGGCATTGTACTCAATTATTGGCCTAATGAGGGAGGAGTACAGAGAGGTAATAACCTCCTTTTTTCTGGATGCAATCCCTTTACTTATGAGATGAACCAAGTAAATGTTTTTTTCTGACCACTGCCGCTACATGATGGTCAAATGTGAGACTGTTGTCAACTTGTGTACCCAGGTCTCTCACCACAGGTTTTGTGCTTAGGGGGTTGCAGCTAATGTGGTAATCAGTAGGTGTCGTGTTTTTGCCGTATGGTTTGATAATAATTTTTTTTGCATTTAACTTAGGGCCATGACTTTGGCACCAGTCATTTGTTGCTGTGAGACCCTCTTGAAGTATGTTAACATCATTTGGGGAGTCAATGACAGCACCTAACTTACAGTTGTCTGCACACTTAGTCAGCCACAGGCATTTTGTCTTTGCCTGGACCTCTGAGAAGTAGATGCCAAACAATAGGGGTCCCAGGACAGACCCCTGGGGGACATCACAAGTGACAGGTCTGCTACTGGAGGTAGTGGCACCTATTTTGACCTTGTGGGTCCTATCAGTGAGCCAGTTGGGCACCCACCTGATGAGACTGGGATTTACACTAAGTTCTGTTAGCTTTTCAATGCTGCCCCAGTGAGGGATTGTGTCAAAGGCTTTGACCAAGTCAAGATAAGCTGTGTGAACTGACTTTCCCTCATCCAGTGCCTTGGTGATAGTCTCAAAAAAGTCAACCAGGTTCAACAAGCAAGATCTGCCCTTGATGAATCTGAACTGGGCGGAGTGAAGCACTTGGAGATTGCCTATGTCCTTGTTTATGAGGTCCATAATAAAACGCTCCATGGCCTTACAGATCAGATTTGTCAAGCTAATGGGGCGATAGTTACCAGGATCAGTAGTGGCACCACCCTTGTGTAAGGGACGACAATGGCAGTTCTCCACTCTGCTGGAATGAAGCCTGTACTTAGGCTATGGTTGAATAGGATGCTCAATGGTGAGGCTAGTTCTTGATGGAGATGTTGCAGAATACAGCCTGGGACACTATCAGGTCCCATGGAAGCTGTGTTCTTTGCCTTGGATGGGGACTTTAACACTTGATCTACAGAGATGTGAGGTGTAGGGCAAGTATTGGGGATGTTGAATGGGCCTTTGGGGGGACAGTAGAGTGAAGTTTAAACTGAACCTATCTGCTGGCAGGTTGGTTAAGTCAACAGGATCAGTGTAAGTGGCACCATTACAAACTAATTCGGAACAAACCTGGGCTTTGCCATGGACGTTTCTGACATTACTGAAAAAGGCCTTGTGGTTAGCCTTTGTTTTGGATATTTAATATTTATTTTAATATTTAATATTTGACAAAAAACATACTTTGTATTTTGTTTACAGGTTGGCCTTGGCCAGGAGGGAAAACTGGATGCTGTGCCATGTAGAGTACATTAATAGGTACAGACCAATTCTTTGGATTTTTTTAAATGTGGATTGCCCCTGGGTTTAATTTTGAAGGGTCATGGACTGTCTTTTCAGTGGGAATACACAGTTATAGTGGAGGGAAGGGGTCAGAATGTAAAAAGATCATAACAACCCAAATCAACTTTTGTATAGTATATAATAAACATGCAGGAACAAAATGCAGATATAGATATGGTATTTGATACATAATTTACTGTTGCTATCATATGGAAATGTTAAGCATGTCATGAAATATGTCCCCTTTTCCAAGTACAGGGTATTAAATAAACTTATCTTTGATGCATATGCTCCCCTACAGAGTGCAGTTGACAGGGAATGAGTTCTTGCAGATGTCAGTATACTCAGAGGAAGCAAGAGTTGTGACAACACTTGCAAAGATCAGAACAGAATCATCCAACTGATCCCTGGAGTAATTTATCTTGTAAACATTTTCATAGTTTCATCACCAATATATATATAAAGTACATGGGAATATATTTTTATTTCTATTTCCCTAGCTTGCAGATGTTGGGGTGAAAGAATGTGAAAATGATGTCTGAGGGAAGGAGGAGTCATGTCCCAGCACTGGGCAGAGTTGGGAGGATTGCTGATTGTATCTGTGTTACAGAATAGCATAAGGTGCTGAATCCCTCTATGGGCTACAGGATTAACACCACAGATGGGCACAACTAGCCCACTTAGCTTCCCCACCTTTGTCAACCTACTCCACCAAATAATAATGCAGTATCCTCATCTCAACTCATTTGGAAAGGTTCTGTCTCTCTCTTGTCATGCAGCCATTACTGATACTAAGGAGTATGTGGATGTAGAAGGTCTTATCACAGTGTGCATGTTACTCCCTCCCCCAGGACCATACAACTAGTGAGGATATCCAGGTTGAGTTTACTGTGTAAAGTATCTAGTCTTTGCATGTACTCTACTTTGTCAAGTGCCAAACAGCCAGTCTGGATGAGTAGAGAATGTATGTGTGTGTGTGTGTGTGTGTGTGTGTGTGTGTGTGTGTGTGTGTGTGTGTGTGTGTGTGTGTGTGTGTGTGTGTGTGTGTGTGTGTGTGTGTGTGTGTGTGTGTGTGTGTGAGACTGCTCCGTCCAGCACCAATGAATAAGGTTTGATAAAAAAAAAAAATATTAATCCTCTCAACAGTGACATCTGCAAATAATAGCAGTGTAAAAAAACAACTAAGAAAATAAGAAAAGGCTTTTTAAATATATCATTAGTAACTATGGTTATGCACACTCTTTAAAAAAATGACATTTCTCAGAACAGAAGATTTTAACAACGTTTGTACACATTCAGAATTAGTCATATAACTCTATGTTACAACTATTTTTTTAAGGCATAGTGAGTAGCTTTGTTCCCTCACATAAGATAGAATGCCACTATTAAGCTGATAATGCACCAAAATGCTGAGAATTTCTATGGCTTTCACAGTGCCCTTAGATACCTAGAAAGGGTCATGATTCAGGATGTGAACAGTCTGAGGACAAACCAATGTATCATAGAGCATTCAGAACCTGTGTAGCCCCAGATGTGTAGCACATCAGTAGTGTGATATGGGAGTGCTCTTGCAGGTAGGTCTATACTTTTCACCAACACATGTGCCATGAGCCCTGAAGCTGGTACAGAAACAAAGCTAGGCCATAGTGAAGGGTCTGTTAATGGCGGCCTGGGTCTGTCATATGTTTCCTTTATCTTCTAACTTCAGTTTAGGGTTCCACACCAGCTGAACTTCAGTTTCCCGCATGGATGGGCACTGACACCAGTAGAAGCAAAGAGGTTTCACCCATATATGCACATGGTCAGGGCACTTGCCAATAATGAGGACATGGAGGAAAATGAAAGACACAAGATGTAACCAAGGTGCATGATCACCAGCAGAAGGAACATGCAAAAGAAGATGATAAAGACAATGTGGAAACAGAAGGACAGCGAGGAGGATTCCAGTCATGTTCTGTGCAAATAGTATTCAACAGTTCCTGTCTTACACCCATATGATTTCATATTTTATTAGAATTACATTTGAGCATCACCATAGTGCAGTGATATGCATTGCTACTTCACAGTGCTAAGTGCTCCATTTTGTTTCACAGCAGAGGTACAGTTTATCTGGAATTTGCATTTTCTTTCTGTGTCTGCATTGTTTTTTACCAGGTATTTCAGTTTCATCTACATCTCAAAGATCTGCTTTAGGTGGATAGGAAAGCCACAGAATTTCTTGTGCATGTGCAAGTGTGTGTGTGTGTGTGTGTGTGTGTGTGTGTGTGTGTGTGTGTGTGTGTGTGTGTGTGTGTGAGTGTGTGAGAGTGTGTGTGTTTGTGAGCACATCATGTAATAGGACGTGTGTGTGTGTGTGTGTGTGTGTGTGTGTGTGTGTGTGTGTGTGTGTGTGTGTGTGTGTGTGTGTGTGTGTGTGAGTGTGTGAGAGTGTGTGTGTTTGTGAGCACATCATGTAATACACTACAGTCCTATCCAGCATTAGTTTTTCTACCTTAGGCCTACTAAACACTTGGATAGGCTTCAACTCCCCTCCAAACCTGAACTGGATAAGGTAGGCATTGGAAAATGAATGACTTGAATGAATAAAAGTGTGAATGAATGAATGAATAGAAAATGCAGTTAACTTTTTCAATGTTTTCTAAATAGACTTTAGTGAATTTTTCATGACCTTATGTATCCCACTTTTGTCCTGGCATTAATGCAGTACTTCAGTTTGTGTGGGTCAGCAGTCTGCATACTGTATATGCTTTTGATCAGTAAGCACACCTCTTTGTCATACCCATTGACCATATTGTGATATTATGGAATATAAATATTGTCTGCAAGGGATAACAAATCTGAAGTAACTGTTTTTATTTTATTTTTCATGCAAATAACTGCATGGCCTGAACATGGTGTCTGAGTAACGCCATTGATTATTAATTCTCCTTGGTGTTTAAGACTTCTCATACTAAATCAGGAATGACCCCATTTCTTATCATGTGTCATACATCAGTAAAATAATTAATCATTTAGTGACCCATTGTAGAACATATTTGAAGTCCAAAGCTTTGAAGGCATACTAATGGGACAAAAAATGTCTAAGCGCTAATTTACTATAGCACTACAGTATTCCTTCCATGAAAAGAAAACCTCATTCAGTGTCTTTTGTCTCAGGTAGTGAGTCACACTGTCGGGTGTTCATTCATATTAACAAACTTTAGGTCAAAAAACAATTGAATTTTCTTATAAAGTATCTGTACTGTGGTTTTATTATCAAGATAGGTCAAAGGTCTTTCATTTAAAATATAATGCTATGAATATTATACACTCTGAGTGAGAGATGTAATGCAAGGTTGTAACCACGCATTTTCTTTGTACTCAAGTCAACTACATTTCTTCTTAATATCTCTGAGGGACATTATGACTTGTAGAGGTATTAGGGTATATGTAACTGTCGAAAACAATGCATTCACCACAGATCTATATATATATATATATATATATATATATATATATATATATATATATATATATATATATATATATATATATATATATATAATTTGGTTCAGTTGATTCAGATATGATTAAATGCGTAAAACCAGGTAATTTTTATTACTTGGGCAATCATCTGAAACAAATGCATGCATGGTCTAATTATATAATGCACATTATTTGGAAAGATATGTGCATTTTTGAAAGTATAGTTGGATAGCAGCAGCAACAGGGCAAGTCTATGAGTAACAAAAAAAATGCCTTGCTATGCTCTTGCTTTAAAGCAATGTTTATTACAGAACAGAGGAACGAATGCAGAGGAAAAGGAAAACAAAGAATATAATGAATAAGAACTGTGTAAACATTAATAGGATCAAGTAGTCAGGGGAAGGTCACAGCAACAGGAAGGGGAACATGAGATGGTCATATTCTGCATTCATTCATGCTTGTGTACATCCAGTAAAGGACATGCAAATGCAGACACATCCACACAGGTGTTCGTGCACACATGCACACACACGTGCACACACACACACACACACACACACACACACACACACACACACACACACACACACACACACAGACACAAACGCACATGCATACATACACACACACATACACATGCGCACACATGCACACACACACATGCACACACACACACACACACACACACACATACACACACACACACACACACAAACCACACACATACATACACACAAACATGCACACACACGCACACAAATGCACATGCACATATGTAAATTTTCAGAATAAAATATTTGTTATGCTATATAAGTTTATTGAATGAAAAAAATAAGGCAAATAACTGAAGATTAACACATGGCATAATAATCTCTTTTATTTATGATTATTTGTTTCTTTGTGTGATCTAAGCCATATGTGGCTCTGGGGTTTGTTAAGATATTTTCTTAGAACATCTGAAGCAGTCAGCATATAATATACCTTAATACATTTCAAACGTAAACCATCTGATTAACTATCAGTGTATAACTTTAAAATGAAAACAGTTTCAAAAACTTCACACAGTATAAAGTAAAAACTAATATTGCTGATATAACAATAAAATAAAACCCTTAGGTTTTGCATGAACATTATTATTAGCATTCTGCACAAAGTGATTTTTTAATTTAAACCCATTTAGCAAAATCATAATGGACTTGTGACATATAAATATTAGAAGTTATATTTCCTATGTTCATTATCTGATAATTAGAACTAAATAACATCTTAACTGAGAGACAAACCCCACACAAAGCAAGTCAGTTCCATTTAAGATTCCATTAGAAAAGTGTTTGAGCTTGTATGTAATGGAGCATAAAATTTAATTTGGAAATGATATTACCAAAAATGATGGAATGATACCAGTCACAAAGGGAGATATATTCAGCCCTCACCTTTTCATTTACTATGATGTTCTTCAATTGATTGTATAGAATTAAAAGGGAATTACTTAATATTGCAGAGAATAACATATCTCTAGCTTTTTTCTCCCTAGCGCTCCTGTATTTAAAAGTCAGAATTGACCAATGTAGCTCCATGTAATTACAAAGATTTCCTTATCTTAGCCTATTTGCTGAAGTCATCCTAAAGAAAGGGGCTTCTAATCCATTGGCTGTCTCATATCTCATTTACATTGGTGGTAATCCCTATCCTATCTCAGCGTTTAGGTAATGACTTTGGGATTAAATTGCACTTCTTGCAATTCTTTGCTTTCAAATCTCAACAACATCTCTGTGAGACCTAGCTGAATAGGGCTGTCAGAGGTCTGTTAATGCAGTACTGTAGGTGAGGTCTGTAAGTCTGAGTGAAAAGAACTTTTCCATAATAGGATCTGACTAACGCACTTCTTTCACTGTTAATTTAAAGCAGCTCATGTTGTTACTGCATTTCAAGAGGTGGCTCAGGGGACTGAATGTAGGCATTTGCCTCATCTTTATAAAATTTCATTTATGGTTACTTACCCTATAAATGAATTTTTGTAAGTATGAGAAATAAATAGATTCAAAAGAAAGAACATTATAAACAGAAGAATGCAAAAGCATCCTAGACAAAAAGGTGTAATGTATTTATTTCAAGCTGAGGAAACATGGCATGTGCCTATCTATTGTGAATATAATGTATGTATTAAATATTTTTTTATTGATTATAAGCCCTGTACTGCTTTATATTTCCATTTGAATCATTTACTTACGAAAGCAAATGAACATTATTTACATTATTTTAGCACTGCTAACAGCTGTCTGTAATGTTGGTCTGAAAAATATTTTAAAGTTAATGTAAAAATAAAATAGTACATTTCAGGAGATTACAGCAAAAATATAAGCTGAGAGCAAAAATCTAAATCAAATGAAACTGCAAAGTTGGAAATTACAATTATTCTGCTATGAAGTATCTAAGATTATCTGTATTACAAAACAGTCTAGTTATATTGCATAGCTGATACAGATTATTATAAAACATTTGCAATCTAGAACATGCCAAGCAGTTCAACTGATGAACAAATCATTCAAATAAACTTTAACCAGTATTGATTTGCAATCTATGCATACTAGAGTATCATCAGTCAGATGACAGTTTCAAGGAAAGCAGTGACAGAATCATACAGTTTAAATACTCACAAAGTCTGTAAGTTTGGTTCAGTGTTCTGTTCGCTGTGCAAAAGTGAAGAACATTTGTATTATGAATAAACTCCAGCATTTTCTTTCATGTTAGCCTGTAGGAACATTTGAGCAAAAGGCAGCTCAAGCTTAGAATGTAATAAAGAATTTGTGCTGCCCATCTGTCATTCTGTAACAGAGTACCCACATGACATACATGATTTGCGTATCTGCAGGTTTTAAAATGAAATTCTAAGAGCACTACACTGCCATTGTGATTTCCTAACCTGTTTTAATCATTTTCTTGACATACCAACCTTAGCAATTGTTTTTTTGTTTCATTTTTTGTCATATATATATATATATATATATATATATATATATATATATATATATATATATATAGTATTTTTCAACCATATGAGTCATGAACACTAATTAGTTCAGTAACACCTACCTAGCAGACGAAGAGACATTTTGGTCACTTAATTGCTAGATTCCATTTTAATTCTATGTATAATTGAGCAACAGAGCAACTTATTTTAACCAAACAGATATCCGACTCAGTCCACAGTTCTGTGAAGCAGAGTAACATGAATTTGTGCATTTGTGTGTATATGTGTGTCTATGTGTGTATGTGGGAGAGTGCATTTCTGATTACACATGAGTCCACGTTTTATTCTGGATATATAAAATCGCACTAAAAGGTATTAAATTCACATATAATATAATATAATACGTTCTTAAAAAATATCTGGTAGGACATGTGCTGAAAATAGCTGGCTTTCACAATGTTTTAGGTGAAGGAAATGTCTGAACCCATAGTCTTATTTTTCAAGTCAGCAAAAATCTAAATGACAACATTTAGGTACAGTGTGGCACTACACAGAGTGTGACGCTGCTGGATACAGGTAAATGTTACTTTACTGAGGGATCCTGTGGTTTCAATAACAACGTATACATTTGTAAAAATGATGCACCACCACAGCTATCCATAAACACAGTCGATCTATTTGTTTTTAATAAATATGTAAGAAATCTCATAATTCCAAACATAATCTGTAGAAAAACTGTGGAGAAATGGCTTCAGGGAATTAACAAAACACCATCTACAGCTGAGGCTGGTAAACTTGCAATAAAATTATAATAAGACAACAGTATAGAATGGCATAAAAAAATCAGTAACACAAAAATTACATATTATTGCAGAGACTGCTTTTGATATTAATAGGCAGCTTGAACAAAATGTAGTCAGTAGATGATACGTTATGCATTACAACAGATACTTATATCATTTAATGTTATAATGTTGGCATGCTTTTAGTAAGCAAATAGCACAAATGCTCTAAAGCAAATATGGTGTGTGTTTTTCATATGGTTTTGCATTAGAGATTGCAATTAACTAGCTAGAAAAACTCCTGCATAACAAGCAACACGAACAAAGATTTATTTTAGTTTCAGTTTTATAAAAAATAATTAAAATGTGTGTCTTTGTGTAAAGAAATGCTTCTCTTTTATTTTATTGTAATTAATGGGTTTAGGTTACATTTGTCTGCCTGCTTCAGCATTTTATAAAATGGTAAACTTCAGAATTATCATGAAATATTTTACCCATGCATGGGTATTCACGTGTCAGTACATAACAGAAATGTTATATAAAAAGGATCTCATAATACAAGACCCAAATCACAGACACATTTATATGGCAGCTCTCATCTGATCCTTCATATTTGTCATTACTCTGGGCTATGAGAACAAGGTGAAAAATAACTCAAATCTAAAGTGTAATACAGTGTATAACAATAAACACAAAGTTCTTCATATGCTCTGAAAAAAATGACTGCCTATGCATTTCCAGCATACCACTTTGTTCTCTTGTAACCATTGATAAATAATAATTGATAGTGGAATGTACTAAGCTCTGCAGGATGGTAAAGAATACATTTGTCCCGTGTACAAAAAATGATCCTAAGGAAGCTGACCCTATCAATTTACATACACTGTGGGGGCCTGCTATCACACTGCAGCCAGCAAACAGCTGTTCTTATCTTAGAGCGACCGTCATTTGTTATTTCTTGCAAGATACACCCACTCCCATTACTTCAGTAATTTCATGCAATAATAGAACTTGCCCTAATGAAACCTACATTACATGCAGGTTATTATTCTGACCCAAAGAAGATTAGTTCTGTTCCCTGCTTTTATTAAATATGTAATTGCATAATTGATTCAAAGATTTTTCTGTTTCAAGTTGCATTTGTGTCTAATCAAAACTATACATTTATAAATTAACTGCATAATTGTATTTAAGTAGATAGTAAATATTAACGTGAGTGGATATTTTATAGCACTATTTTGTACTTCATACATAAATGACTTCAGGGATCTATATGTATCTCTTCTTGACTAATTAATTGATTTCTGTAACAGAACTTTGTTCAATTTTCATTTTTGCAGCATTTTGTCAAATATCAACACATTGTGAATCTTAAATATTTCTATAATCTATGCTAATGAACTGAAATATATGTGACAGTATGATTTTACATTATGTCTATGAACTGCTATTTCTTTTTTGACTTTTAACTATAACCATAAAACATATTCTTAAAACTAAGGCTTAGTGCATTTTTACTTCTACACCTTCCAAAATACAACAACGGTATTGC
>NC_056729.1:530048025-530125525 GCF_019279795.1 Protopterus annectens | reverse complement strand
TTCCCAGGATCATCAGGTCACCTCCCAGCCACCAGGCCCTAGCCTAGGTCATCTAGTGCTCAGTCCGGCTCTGGTGGACATAGTGAGTAGCACCTCACCTGTATACAGATTGACAAAGGTCACAGACAGTGATACCTCCTGTTTCATGACACCCCCAATATTGCCTAATGAGGACTGCCAGAGAATCTAGAGCAATGGCTAATTATACAGGTGATGGAAGGCACTCATGTGGTCCCATTCAGTAATAATTTACCTCCAAAAGTAAATAGAAGTCCCCTTCATTTAGGCCTGGAATCCTAAATGGTAGCCAAAAAGTTCAAATGTTCTTCACACAACTAAACTGGAGAAGAACCTAGAACCTTAAGCAAAACCTGCCAAGTAACATGGTCAAACATATCCTCAGAGTCTAATTCTAGCATCACTAATGGGGATTTAAGTTTCTAAGCTAACTCTAATGCAAGACCCTCCTCGTATTATCTTTTCACTGTTACCCTGCTGTAAAGCCCACCTGATAGCCTATCAAATGTCACATCACCTGGTTAATCTGGGATGTTTAGGCAATGAAGTATAATTTATAAATCGTGTTCTAAAGGGATATAAGTTTATAAGTATAACAAGCTAAAGATTCACTTTCTGTTTCACCAATATTCTGTCTATAGACTATCTCTACTCTCAAAGAGTAGAAGTGCAAAATTTCCACTATGAAAAGTCATTATTTATGGAATTCTGTTATTCTCAGCATCTACCAGGCTCTTCCATATCTTCACAGGAAGACTATCTGGACCAGAGACCTTATGATGTTTATGTAGCTGCTGAGTTGCTAGGACATGCAGACATCTGGAGCTAAAGAAATCTCTGTTAAAGCCACACAGCTGATTGTCATATCTTGTTGTATCATGTCATAGTGATGGTCATCAAGTATGTCTCCTGTGTGGGGGCATCCACTGTGAATTGCATCATGCTCAAAACTTGGAGTAGGTATAGGGGATGTGGCTCCATGTGACTGTGGTCATGACCTACATATCACGTGAAGTGTCTCCCCACTGAGGAGAGATTAGGCAGTGACCACATTTATGGCATACCCCCAATGCACAGCAGCATACAGGCTCCTAGATGACAATGACTGCTCCTGATGCAAAATTAACATGCTTCCTATGTATGCAAAGCCCTCTTTGATGTTGCCTTGCAGCTCCCAGTATACCAATAAGCTCTGCTGTGACCACAGAGACATTGATCTGTGCCTGGATGGTGACCTGGCGTATACTTTGCAGAATGGCTATTGAGACACTCAGCTCTGTCGTGGTGCAACACCAATGCCATTGTTGGTACAAGAAGGTCATGTCATATACAGTCGTGGAAGGCCCAGTTGATTTGTTGGTCTAGAGGATCTGCCTGCTGTGTACATGGAGGGCCTGCAACAAGATATCCACCTCTGGCTGGGAGAACTTTTCTAGATGGTTCGACTCCTTAAGAACCATCTACCCTGTAAATGTGAGCATACAGTTATGGTCAGCAGCTGGTACTGATATCTGCTGCATCCACACTACTGCACTCACCCCATGTCAAAAGTGAGCACAGAGAATGTGTGACAACCAAATCACCACAGTGAAATAAGCCAATCCACAGATCATTGCCTTGGGGTAACCAGCTGTAGCTGGACACAAATGTTCCTGCACTACACCACATATTCTAGTGTGTAGCAGTTAGACCAGCCATTGTAGTGTGTGTGGATGTCAGAGCATTAGAACATTTGGCCTCCCCCATACATGTAGATGGGTACTGCTGTGTGTGTGTACCTGTATCCCTTCTGTCTCCCTCTGACATTGCTAGGCAGCATATGGCAACTATATATGTAGCAGCATGTTGCTGTGTCACCCACCCCCCAAAAAAGTTTAAATACAACACTCTTATGGTTATTGTCCAGTGTTGTATGCAACCTCACCTGAGAAGGTATACAGTGTAACAGGATGGTGAGACCCACCCACAGCAAGTAATGCCTGAGTATGTTAGGTACAACTCCAGAGTTGCTTCTCAGGTAATTCGGTTACAGCTTAATATTCTTAAATCATTTCCCTTCCATCAGCAGGGCAAAATTGCATATATGCAATACTCCACAGACCAAATAATTACTACGCATCCTCTTACCACATGTGCTATGCCTTTGTAATTCACAGAAATCACACAGTTAATGAAGTATCCCTCTGAGTCATGGTCATCTAGCACCTGAGCACTGCAATAGCTGTTTTATCATGCAATTCCAGGGCTCATAGCACATCAGTTATACTAATAAGGCAGCTGAGGTTAATGCCTCTGAATTATACATTTTATGCAATGCGTAGTGGACCAAAACTGTGCAGTGAAGCTTATACCTAACAGTGAGCACAACTAAATGATTGCAAAGTACATTGCACATGCTGGGCGGTTCAGTGAACCCTGCACAGCTACAGCCTTACAAATCAAATGTGCGGCCCCTGGGAGTGCTTTATTGTAATTATGTGCCAGGGACTTACATGTAAGCCTATGTGTCTTTCACAGGTAAGTATCATTTCACCTAAAACTCATTTCACCTAAACTCATTTCACCAAGACCAAATCACCTAAAGTTCATTTCACCTAAAACGCATTTCACCTAAAACTCATTTCACTGACAAGTAGTACAATAAGGCAAGTGAAAGGTATATGCCCTTTTCCCCACTGTAGTGCAATCCTGGTGTTATTATATATAATTAGGGATAGTATGGGGGTGCAGCCCCCCATATGGGGGGGTGTGGCAGGTGAAGCCCCCCCCATTTACTTTGGTTTTATAATGCCTGGTTTTGTTCTACATTATTTGGTAAAAGCCAAGTAGGTGGGGGATTACACCACCCACACCCCCCAATGTGGGGGGGCTGTGCCCCTCACACCCCCCCCTTAATATAGATACTAACACCAGGATCGCACTACAGTGGGGAAAATGACATATACCATTGACTTGCTTTAGAGTACTACTTGTCAGTGAAATGAGTTTTAGGTGAAATGAGTTTTAGGTGAAATGAACTTTAGGTGATTTGGTCTTGGTGAAATGACTTTTAGGTGAAGTGATACATACCTGTCTTTCACATGACTTTTGCTAGCATCAGACACTGTAGCTCTGTTGCCCATCAATGCATGTCACATCATTCTCACAATGTGCATCCGTGTGGTTTTTCAGCTATTTTCCTCAAGACTGCAATGAAGTAGCTATTGCTTCTGAAGGTCCTGTCTGTGGAAGAGATCTTGCATGGTAAAGGAAAGAGACGAAGATTATTCAGCATTTCCTGCATATGGGTCACCAGCAACAGCTGCTGGGGAACACTTATTAGTGTCCCTAGTACAGAAGTAGATGCTTAGTATGCCTTGACAGGATACTGATTGATGTTACAGGCATCACTCACAGTGGTGATCAGTGCAGATATATATACAGTGACATGAATAGGTACTACTGCAAACTTTTTAATGAATGGGAAGAAGAAGTAAAGGAACATGCACCAAAGATTTACAGCAAATATTCATTGCAGATGGTAAAATTTGATTCTGTAGGCATAATTATTCAGCCATAAGAGGGACAAGTAAACCGTGGATATCTCTATAGGTCTTTGTCAACCTTACTAAGCTTATGGCCAAGTAATACCATTACATTTAGCCACATTGCTTAATACTGGTAGGAGGCTAACATCTCCCCCATTAGGTAGACTCTCTCCGCATATCTCCAGTGAAAATTTGCTATCTCAATCCAGTCTTCCAGACTGATTCTTAAGGTTGCTAAGGAAGTACTCTGCTTGATAGGTAAGACTAGTTTATTCCAGAAAAGGGAGCCACATTGGGTTACATATCCATCATGGATACTAAACACCAAAGCAAAAAGCCACCAACTGGATACGAAACAAATTTAATATAAAACAAAAACGAACTTCAGTATTTGCATTAACGAACAAACAATAAAATGTATGAACTTCAATATTTGCATTAACGAACAAACAATAAAATGTGAGCGCTTTCGTTTAAGTAATATTAAACTTCATCAGACAATACTTAAAAAAAATCACTTCCTTTTATAACTTCCTGTAAATTCAAAAAAGCCCGCCATATGGCTCTTCAAATTCATGCATGCCTAATAGTAATAAATAGGGAAATAGAATCTAGTAACTATCTATACATTGAATTATGTATACACTCAAAAGATATACTTAAATTATGAGTCAATAGCCAGATTATAAGTGGATTAACCCTATGAAAAATATATTATTTTATTATATAAAATGAATGTATAAATAAGTATATATAATTAAAATAAATAAATTAGATTATATTCATGCTTGCCTCCAATAATAATTTAAATATAAATATTTTAAAATATTTATTTAAAAATATTTAATAAATATGTATGATATAATGAATGATAATAATTTAATTAAAAATCTATACATATATATAATAATAAATAATTGTATTTTAATCTTTAATTTTCTTTCTATTTAATGCCTTAAGTTTTAGAATCGGGGCTATTGAACTACGTTCAATAATTCCTGGCCACATAGCCTGTACTTTGATTTGCCATTGTAATTCCTTTTGTTCTAACAATAACCCCCAGGGGCGTTTATCATCTACTTCTACATGATGAATTACTGTAAAATAAAACTGATGATCTCTAAATTCATTAATATGTTTTGCTAAGGCATTATTTGTTTTATTTTACTTTATGGAATATTCATGTTCATAAATTCTCTGTGATAACATTCTCTCTGTTTTTCCTATATAAAATATAGGACAAGAGTTACACATTGCTAAATGTACTACTGCTTTAGATTTACAATTATATCTACCTTTCAAATAATATTTTTTGTTTCTTAGATGAAAAGCATGTCCTTCTTTAATTTTGAAACACCAATTGCACGCTCCACATTTATTCATCCCTTTTACTATATTTCTATTTTTCATTATTATATAAGATTAATTTTTTAGTATGTCTTTAAAACTTCTACCTTTTCTGTAGACTATTTTTGGTATATCGCCTAAATATTTTTTACATTGTGGATCATCCATAAGTATTGCCCAATTATTAATAAATATTTCTCTTAATAAATAATGTTCTTGAGAATAAGTAATAATTAAAGCTTTTGCAAAATTATCCTTTTCAGCTTTATTTCTACCATCAATAATTTGGTCATTTATTATGTTAAATGTATTATTATTAATAGTCTCTACTAGTTTTTGTTTAAATAAGATAAGCTTAAAATGACCATTTAATCTTTTATTGGTTACTTCTAATATTAATGCATCGACCAATGCTTGTGGATAACATTTATTAATAAACATACTTCTTAAAAAATCACATTCTATTTCAAATTGTTGAAAATTGGTAATCATTCGAGCAGCTCTCACTAACTGTCCCTTCATTACAGATTTTTCTGATGTTCGGGATGAGAAATATTATAGTGAAGGAAGCTGTTCGAGACACTGTTCGAGTTAGTACATTTTATTGTTTGTTCGTTAACGCAAATACTGAAGTTCGTTTTGGTTTTATAATAAATTTGTTTCGTATCCAGTTGGTGGCTTTTCGCTTTGGTGTTTAGTATCCAGTTTGTTTGTTTTTTTGGAGTTATTACATATCCATCATGCCATCTGGAGTTGTTGATATGTTAGTATAAGCTTAGGTCTCTAGAAAGAATGTTTCCTTTGTCTCAGGTTCTATTTAAGTAAAGGAGTTCAAAGAGTGCTGAGTCATTTATAATACAGAAGGCTAAGCAGAAATCATTCCTCTGGAACCTGCATGACGCTGAGTAGTGGAACAGAGCCTTTAGTCTATTAGGGTAGCTGAGATCTTTTTGGGGAGTAAATATTGCGGTCTCTCAAGATAGTTTAGGTGCTTGGAGAAGTACACGTTGAAGGATACACTGAATTCAATGATGGACCTAATAAGAGATGAATAAAGTGGGGCTATCATTTGTTTGGCCCTTAAGGACATAAAATAAAGTATAAGTTGTGCAAAACAGAAGGATTTTCTAATCACCACAGAAGTGGTGGTCAGAGAAGAGCCTGTTATCAATATACATACCCTAGTCCTGGATGACAGCCCAAACTTTAAGTGAAATATTATCTAGATGGTAAGCAGTACTGATGTTTGATTTACCAAAGGAAAATATGCTGCACTTCTTAAAGTTGAGGGTAAGCCCTTGATAAACACATCAAGCTTGCATTTGCAGCATCCCTTGCTGCAGAATATGTGCATCAGAATCATATTTGATAGCAGCACACTGCTTGCAGTCATTAGCAAACTTGGTTAGCCATAGTCACTTGATAGCAGCCTTTATGTCAAAGGAATATATACAAAGAGGAGAGGGCCCAGGGCAGAGCTTGTGTGATACCACTGGTGACAATTTTCCATCTAGAGTAAATACCCCAACCTTAATGGTATGAGGTGTGGCAGCTAGCCAATTACCAATCCAGCAAACTATGCATTAAATACTGTTGAGCTGGGAGAGTTTGTCAATATTCCCTGCATGGAGTAGAGAGTCAAAGGCTTTTGCAAGGTCTAGACAAGCAGTGTGGACTGTATGCCCTTAATCCATGCCCTCAGTAACCCTTTCAAAGAACTCAACCAGGTTCAGCAGATATAATCTGCTTTTTACAAAGCTGAATTGTATGTATCTAGGGATATAAAGGGACCCACATCATTCTTTATTACTTTTTTTATAGTACGTTACATAGCTTTGCAAATTATACTACAAGGCTAATAGACCTGTTATTCTTTGGGTCAGTAAACGGACCATCTATATGTAAGGGCACTACAACTACCATTCAAGCAACCTTGGGGAGATAATCAGTGGGGAGACTCAGGATGAAGAGCTGACAGAAGAATTTGCCAGGTGGGACTTCATACTTCTTGGCAGACACCCAGGGATGCTGTTAGGACCCGTGGAGGTAGTGTTTATATATATATATATATATATATATATATATATATATATATATATATATAGTTTGAAGAGTGCAATCGATTGTCTAGAATCTGTTTATCTGTGTCCCTCCTAAGTACCCTACCATTTGTATCAGACCTCTCTTGTCTTTGTCTTCCTATCATACATTCAGACCCCAAGCCATGGGCAGCAAAGCCAAAGGAGGTGGAGTTTCAATATATATTAAAGACATACACACCTCCAGACTTGTCAAACAGTATGACACACAGGAGACACTCCAGGTGTAGTTAACCATTGACAAGACCCCTATTCAAATCATAGCTAGCTACAGGCCCCCAAATTTGACTCAAGACACCCATTTCACCTATCTAGACCTCTTCAAATCAATCAAGATTCAGTGCTTTACCCTGACCCTGGGTGACTTTAATTATGAACCATAGACTGGAAAAACTGCTCATGCCAGAACACAAATGCCCAGAGATTCCTCGATTGTGTCAATGCAAATACCTTGGAACAGCTAGTCAATACCCCACAAGAGGTGATAATATCTTGGTATTGGTATTAACCAGCATGAGTAACCACTGCAGCACCCCTACAGTATCATCCTCCCTGGTAAGATCCGACCATAAAGCAGTCACTTTTTGAAGTCACCGTCTCCCCTGCCCCCCCCCCATCTACCCCCTTTAGCTAGGGTCAAACAAAAACAACTTCTCCAAAACTGATTACAGCCTCCTGAGGGGTGGTATAAACAGCTTCACAGCCCCTTCTCCCATGATAGGAATTGGCATCCATGTCCAAATCTACACCAAAGTACTATACGAGCATTTATATAGATGCTTGGAATCAGGAATACCTGACAGGACAAAATCATCGTCCGTAAGGAAGAGTAAACCTGTCTGGTGGACATCTGCAATAAATAAACTGTATAACAAAAGGAAAAATAATTCTCTCCAGGACCAATAAGGAGCAGGTGCCCAATTGGAAGCCGTCTCACCTTAGCCTGAACAAGCAAATAAGAGCACTAATGAAACCCTCTAAAGCCAACTTTGAGTCCAAATTGGCCACATCTACTAGAGACAATTATAAGGCCTTCTTCACATATGTCCACAGTCTCAAAGGAAGCAACCAGATCTGTTCAGAACTGGTGGTCAAGGACACCACATACACAAATGTTGTAGATATAGTCAATCTACTGGCTGACAGATTCAGCAAAAACTTCTCCCTTCTGTCCCCCCATCAGTAAATCAGGACATCCCCAGTACCTGCCCCCCACCCCTTATCTCTAGGGAACAGGTCATCACTGCCCTCTTAAAGGCAAAAAATACAGCCTCCATGGGACCCAATAACATCCCAGGCTGCATCCTACATGAACTCAGGCATGAACTTGCAACATCATTAGGCACCCTATTCATCCAAAGCCTAAATACCGGCATTGTCACAGCCAGGTGGAGGACAGTCACTGTCATCCCTTTACAGAAAAGTGGAGCGTCCACTGAGCCAGAAAATTATAGACCCATCAGCCTAACTAGCCTCTTCTGCAAGGCCATGGGATGGATTATCATGGACCTCATTAACAGGGACATTGGCAACCTCCAAACACTTGACCACACACAGTTTGCCTTTGTCAAGGGGAGGTCATGTCTGTTAAATCTGGTCAACTGCTTTGAGACAGTCACCAAAGCCGTGGATGAGGGGAAGATGGTGCACATTGCCTACCTTGACCTGGCCAAAGCATTCAACACTATTTCCCACTCGGGCATAATAGGCAAACTCTCTCAACTAGGCATCAATCCATATGTTATCAGATGGGTAACAAATTGGCTCACTGATAGAACCCACCTAATCAAAATAGGGGAAACAGTAGACCCATAATGAGCAGTGTACACCAGGGATTGGTCTTGGGCCTTCTGTTATTTGGCATATACTTCTCTGAGGTGCAGGCCAAAATCAGTGGGCTATGTCTGACTAAGTTTGCAGATTACTGCAAGCTGGATGTGGTCATCAATTCCCCAAGTGATGTGGACATCCACCAAGAGGGTCTCACCCAAACAAATGACTGGCACAAGAAACATGGCCTCAAGCTGAATGCCAAAAAATGCATCATCATCCCCTTTGGGGAGAGTGATATCCCCACATATTATCACATTAATAACAACATCCTAAGTACACAATCAGTAGTGAGGGATTTGGACACCCAGGTTGATAACAACCTGACTTTTGACCACCATGTTGCTTCTGTTGTATGGAAAGCTTTCTACATAGCCCACCTCATAAGTAAGGGTATCTCATCCAGGGACAAAGAGGTCATAACATCCCTGTATTCTTCCCTTATAAGGCCAATTATTGAGTACAATGCCCCTTCGGCATGTACCTCAAAAAGCACATGCAGCAGCTGCAGAGACCACAGAGGTTCCTCACCAGAAGAAGCCAGGGCCTCAAACATCTACCCTACACAGATAGGCTAAAAGCCCTGTCCTTCTACTCAGTTTCATACAGACTCCTCATAGTTGACCTGTGTCTGGCATACAAAACAATCTCAGACCCCACCTTGATGGTAATGCTGAATATCAACTAAAATTCAATAAACACACATCCCTAACCATCTCCAAAGTCCACAAAAAGCTAGGCTGCATCTATCATAGCAAGAAATTCCTAACCCCTGATTCCAGAACTGCCATAGCCAGAACTCATCTCCTAACACCCTACTGTATGCATCCCCAGTATTAATAAATTTAAATAAAACTGACCTTAACAAACTCTCAACATGTTACAACAAAATAGCTAGGTTTGAAACCAGTGCTAAATCATGCTCTCACCACTGCCAATCCCTACATATACTACACTGGTTAGAATTCCCTAACCTACTTCAATACCATCAACTCAATTTAGCCCATCAAATACTGTACCATCCTGACAATACCCCTGCCCTAACAGGCCTACTAAACTTCCATAGTACCAACAGGGAACTTCGATCCAGTAACAAAGCCCTAGTAGAAGTCATTCCATGTAAAAATAGCTCAGGGGAGTCTCTCGTCCCTTATTCAGTTGCAGAAATGTGGACCACACTACCCCCACACCTCAGACTACAAAATCACTCTACCATATTCAAAAAACTCCTTAAATCACAACTTTATGAAAACCAACTATGTAACTGCAATGATCCCCCCTGAACCCACCTCTACTACACTATTATCCATAGCTACCCCCTATAGAATATGTTTCCACAGTCTTGTACTCTACCCTGCACATTGAACTCAATGTAATTATCTATCAAACTTTTTTCTTCTATGAAGTTGTGAAGATTGGGGAAAGATGGGCGAAGGCTGCTAGCCTAGTCAAGTGGAATTTGATGCATAATTCTATCATTTGTATAAACAAATGTAAAATGCAGGCTTGTGTTCTTAAATGAAAGAAATCACTGTAAAATGTGAACTGCAAGATTGTTGCAACATTGTCATCTGCTGTAAGGAAAACCAAGCCAAGCATTTCAAATGTTCTTTGAAGTTACAATTATCTAAAAAAATTGTGCTGAAGCGTCTAGCTGAACACATTCTTTCTATTGTCTTAACTTAGGGAATAAATATTAGAGTGTACATGTGGTTTAAAAACGATTGTTCAGTGAGAGACTGAAGGCATTTATCTTGGACCATCAACCCCAGTACTGCTTATGCTCTTTATGTATGTAAGTAGGATTATAGCACTGTGTTTTCTCTTAAGAATAGCTAAAGATTAGAAAGTTAAATTAAGTGTTTTTCTTTGATATCAGACCTGTCCTACTGTATTGTTTTAAGTTTCTGTGTGATCTCTGAACTCTTAGATATCTCTGTGGTGTAGTAGTATTGTCTTGTGTTTTAATTATTTATTATTAAATATTTTAAAAACCTTTACCTGTGGCTGGTTTGTGTAGAGATAGGCTCTAGAGTACATTGCATATTTATAGAGGTTATCGTAATAGGCCACTCTAATAAGCCTTAGACTGAATAGTCACATTACCAATTGGATAATAATATTGCACAGTAATAATTGGACACCCTTTCAAGGGCCTTTGGATAGCTGATAATATAAGCTGGTGGTGGCAGAAATTACTACCGTATAGTCTGGGTAAAGGGGCACAGCTAGAGAATCTGTGTCAGCCTTTCACAGGAGTGTCTGTGAAGTTGTATAAATACTTATCTCAAAGTGTGGGTGTGTGTCAGCTACCTGGGCAGGGACACGAAGCACTGGTTGGACAGAGAGGGTACTGGAGGTTAGCTTGCCAGCTAGGCTGAGATCTAGACCCTATAGCTGTGCCAGTGGGGAGTCTTATTGGGGACCTGGAGAGCAAGGGAGCAACCAGCACCAGACGGACTGTGATCTCTGTGTGCACTTAAGGGAAATTGTACTTTACTGTGTGTATTAGTTATCCTTTCCTCTTCTAGGAGACAACCTCACTGTGGTAGTGGTGAGGATTGAGGCTCCTTGATTGCTGGGCCGGGGCACGGTCATCACAGAAGTTGATTATATATATATATATATATATATATATATATATATATATATATATATATGCTGTACTTAGACTCTCCTATATATCCTGTAACCATTTTTTTTCTTCTAAATAGCATTTAAATTTTTTAAACTTTGGTTAAACATTGTTAAACTTTGTTAAGTAATTTCATCAAATTACTATGTAACCTTGTAGAGTTTTTATCCCCAAGACTTCACTGAACAAGGACACCTGGTGTCCAGTCAGACAATCCTGGTAAACAAATGTTAATAAATAATATCAGCAAGTCAAGCTCCACTAAAGTAACCCACACATACAACCTCAACGTGGTCTGTGATATCAATAGGACTTGTTGGTGGGACACATTTGTGTCCCAGAGACTCCCCCATCTGTGGAATAGTCTCCCTCTCCATGTCAAACAAAGTACCTCATTATCCCTTTTTAAGTACAACCTGGATAACTGGATGGGAAACAGAAAATACACCCCTGGAATTCCACCTGTGTCCCTGCTGGACAGGGGCATTTGGTGCTGACTTATCTAAACATGGGCTAAACTCTTGGCTAGGCTTATAAGAGCCTCAGGGCCCATAGCCTAGTAGCCTTCTATGATCCTATGAGCCTATATGCTTAATTTTCTACACTTGCTATCACCTCCATACCTCTCTTTCCTGCCTGCATGTTCCACATGCTAATTCCCCCATCCCCTTATTGGAAAACAATAAAAATGAGCATCTGACCCATAAAAAAAATACTGCTCATTCCCCACCTCCATGTCCTTTAGTGTGTTCCTCTGCTTGCTCTTTCTTTTTTCTGATAGCCTTATACACCCTTTTCACCCTCCATACAGTGATACATTGAAGGGAATTTGCTATGTATCCCTTATCAGGTATCTATATATAGATTCAGTTATTTATTTATACTCTGCCAGGTTAGTCCCACTAGGCTAGTAGCCTCTTTTCAAGGAAGACCCCAGGTGGCATTTATACTAATGTATGAACATGCATTGTCACATGCATGCATGCATGTGCCATGTGTACCTGTAGGCTTATTAGGTCACATGACCTATGTCATGCAGCACTGGTCATGTTTCTATCTGTGGAATTTCCACTAGTAAACTCTGTAGCACAGTACTGTTCTAAATACACTGGCAATAAATTATGGGCTGCATCTTGCTACTACAACCATATTATTTATTTGTTACATGTTTGAGTAAGCTATGTTTCTAATTCCCTGCCTTGAAAAGCCTTAAAACAGATGAACATTACTCAGAAATAATTTCTTATACTGATGACGGTGATGCTGATAATGAGGTGATTTAAATGTGAAGGGGATAATTAAGTTGCTACTCTATCAACTTCCTGACTTTGATAAATTGCATAAGAAGGCCCAATGCACAGTTTAGATATAAATTTGTGAAACACAGATACTAGCTTTTTCAAAATTCATGTTTTTATTCTGGTCCATTTTCAGTCTATGCATTTCAAATATCAATATTCAACCTGATTTCTCATATTGTTTGTATAGAAATAATTTAAAACTGATAACATGTAAGCACTGAAGAATGTAAATTGAAATTCAATTCCTGTCTAGATAATCCATGCAGTGGGTCAGAGAGGTAACCATCATGAAGACTAACTTAGATAAGACTAAGTGGATGTTTTTTTAGTGCCTTACATTTACATGACTGTTATACAGTTGGCAGCAGTGAGCTGAAATGGGTGTCTTTATTTGAGATCTTATGAATTTTTGGTGGACAATAAGAATAGCTTCCATCATCATGTGATTGCACAATGAAAAGAGTAAGATCATAGATTCTTAGACTCATAGATTGCTACTAAGCTAACGACCCAGGGGCCCCGCTAAGCTTAGCCAAGTTTTCCCAAAAGAATAATGATGTCCTGCATCCAAATAGGACATTAAGGGTCAGGCATTTATAAGCTTCCTCTGTCTATAAGGGACATGGGTCACAGGCACTGTGTAAATTTCCTATTTCCCATCCACAGGTCTAGGCTGCACTTAAACTGGGTAATAGACCAACTCAGCTTCGTGTGGATGAGAAGCCTGTTCCATAGGAAGGGCAGTCTCTGGAACACACATCTTTCTCTCCAGCATGTTCAATTTAAGTCACAGACAAAATTTAGTTCCTTAGACCTTGTATTTCTGGTACTGTTTAACTTACAAATATGCAGGAAATTCATAATTGTGGGGTTTGTGGGATGATTTATAAGCCAGGAATAGATCACCCCTCACCAATCTGTATGTGACTGAGTACAGGGAAATGGCTTTAAGGCACTCTGTATAAGGTAGGTTTGTTACACCTTGTATTCTTTTTGTAAGGAATCTCTTAGGTCAGTCTAGTTGCTCCATATGCTTGGTCAGGTTCATACCAAAGGGAGCATTGTACTGTACAATTGGTCTGATAAGGGTAGAGTACAGTGGGGCAATGACAATTTTGGACCATGCCCTTACTTATAAGTTGTGCAACATAAAAATATTTCCTAACCACTGTGGCTACATGGTGATCAAAGTTAAGGCTACTGTTTGCATGCATACCCAGATCTCTGACAACTGGGTTGAATCTAGGGGCATATTATCAACATGGTAATTAGCCAGGATGCTTGACTTCCTAAAGTGTACAATTATGCATTTCTTAACACTGAGTGTAAGACCATGGCTTTGGCACCATTTGTTAGTCAAAGATATGCCTTCTTGAAGAATGCTAGTGTCTAAAGGGGAGTCGATGATAACCGCAAGCTTGCAATCATCTGCAAACTTAGTCAGCCATAAACCTTAAGCATTTGCTTCCACTTCAGAGAAATATATGCCAAAAAGGAGTGGACCCAGAACCAAGCCTTTGAGGTCTTTGTTAGTGACTTGTCTCTTGGTGCAGGTGGCTCACCTATTTTGACTTCCTGGGTCCTATCAGTGAGCCAGTTTTCTATCCAGGGGTGAAAAAAGGGTTTATACATAAATTAGTGAGCTTGTCTGTAATGCCTGAGTGGGGTGTTGTATCAAAAGTCTTGTTCAGGTCAAGGTAAGCAGTGTGCACAGTCTTGCCTTCATCCAATGCTTTGTTGACCATCTCATAAAAGTCCACAACATTTAATAGGCATGACCTTCTGAAGTGTGATGGGTCCAGCACTTGCAGGTTACCTATGTACTTAGTGATCATATCAATAATGGTTCTTTGCATGGCCTTACATATGAGGCTGGTCATATTTATGGGCCTGTAGTTACCCAGGTCAGTGGCTGGCTATCCTTTGTGCAGAAGAATTACTGTATCCATCTTCTGACTGCAGACTCCAGTTGAAAAGTGGTTCAAGTAGGCCAGAGAGGGCATGTTTCCTGCTATTTATTAAGCATCCTGTGATGTTATTGAGGCCCATCAATCCAGTTTTTATTGACCTTGAAAAGTGTATTGATAACCTGTTCCCTAGTAATGGTTTGGGGTGATTGTGGTATGTGATATTTCCTTTGTAATATCCGAGGGGGGGGGGGTTGAGCTGAACATGTCAGCCGAATGGGTTGGCAAAGGTCTCCAGTTCAGTGAGGGTGATGCCATTTACAATAAGTTCTGTGCATTGTTGTATATGGACATAGCTGTAGAAAGCACTGTGGTTGTCCTCTGAATGAGAAGCTATTTTTTTCTTCAAAGTTAGCCTTTGAAGTATTAATTAACCCTCTTAGCTGCCTGTTTAGATTGATCAGGGGACTTTTTGTATGTATGGCGTTGTTCCACCTATGCTTGGTCAAGATTATTTTTCTTTTGTTGTATAACTGATTGATATTGTGATTATACTAGGATGGCTTTGCTTTTGAGTTTGCCTTATTCTAATTATCTGTGGGCACAGCTCACTCGATACAGCTATCAATATGGCTGACAGAGATTTTGTAAATAGCTCAGCATATGCTATGGTGTTTACTTGGTCTGGCTTGGAATTTAGCCAAGGTGTCACTTAGTTCAGCCTCAGAATAGTTCCTAAAGGTTTTTGGTTTTGCCAGATCCCTGGATTTAAGTTTTATTTCAAGCAATGCTGCCTTATGGTAAGATCAAATGAGCAATGATATTATACTGGGGTTCAAGAACATCGGCCCTCCATGTACCTGAGTACAAGGTCAAGTAAGTTTGCACCCCTGGTAGGAGAATGGACCAACTGTTCCAGGATGTTGGTAATAACAAAGTTTAGGAATTGCTGGGCTTGTGCATTAGAATTGGTGTAGGATTCCCAATCTATAGAGAGGTAGTTGAGATCTGCCATGAATATTATATTGGGTTGAATGTTGAGGGACTGTAATACATTGAGATAGGTAGTGTAGATCAGAGTGTGTGATATACCCTTAAGAAGCATTTCAGTCAGTCAGCACGTGTATATAAGTACTGACCACATGCAAGCAAGAGTGCAATTTTGAGGGAGCAGCTAGAGTGATAGCATGCATGTGTGTAGCAGTCAGTCAGTTACTTCATTCAAGTTTAATGATCCTGCCATCCATCCTGATGTGTTTGTATGTAATAAACTACTTAAATGAACACCTAAGCCTCTTTGTCTTATTCAGATGTACAAGACGAGCAACATGGTGTCAGAATGGGATCCAGAGTCAGAATGATGAGGCAACCAGTTAGAAATGGAGGAATATACATGAGTGGATCATCCCTACTGCACAAACAACTCGCAAACAGGTTAGAAATAAATTCCAGGTACTAAAACTCACTTAAATGATTTTCTCACTACGAATATAAAACAAAACACTCAGAATGCTCAAAACGAATTTCTAATAAACAAAATGTCAGAAATTGTGACATATTGATAAAAATATTCTAAATAATTACAAAAATGTTTGAAATAATATCCAAATCACATAAAATGTATAAAAAAAGGGAAAATTACCATATTTTTTGCTATGTACCATTTTTTTTTGCATTAACTAAAGTTATTCAAAGTATCCGAAGTGTGCAAAGTGCTGGCAAGTGTACGTAGTATTACAGTGCAGTTATTTCACAAAGTATAGTCATTTTAAAGAATAGTTTGCAAAGTATAGTCTTTCAAAGAGTTTATTATGCATTTGAATATTATTACAAGTACCTGGTGAGTGTGCATGTTCATACATAATTACAAGGACCAAGACCATATTGTGTTTTACTATACTTTTTGGGCATGGCATAAGGATTTTGCAAACCTGCACCACTTGTGTTTTATAACTATATTGCAGAAGATTGGACACTGTTTCAGCAGGAATACAATATTTTTATACAGGCTGATCTTTCTGACAAAGACATACATACAAAGGCATTTATTCTGCTTAATTTAGATGGTTCAGTGGCCATTGAAAGAGAGCATGCATTTGTGTATGCACCTGCTGTGTTTGTAGGGGAGGGGAGAACTGTCATACTGTAGTACAGGCTGAAACACGGGAAGACCCTGAATGCTTAAAATGTTAATTTAGAGAAATGTGTAACCCTCAAACAAATATTACAAATGGAAAGGCACTTATTTTACACAACAGATCAAAAGTCTGGTTAAACTTTTGTAGCATATATAACTGACTTGAGAAATAAGGATAAAACATGCAGATTTGGTGATTTGAAAGATGAGTTGATAAAAGACAGGCTTGTATGTGGTATTAATAATGATACAGTGAGAAACATTTTGCTTTGAGGCAGTGATTTAACATTAAACAAGGCCATTGAGATTTCTCAGATATATGAGCTTGCAGAAAAGCACACAAGTATGCTTACAAATGAGAAAAGCTTGCTTCCAGTACCTTCCAGAACTAATGTAGATAGTATGCAGCATGAGGTTAAGAGATACAGGCCTAAGGATGTGGTAACTTCAGCAAAACCCAGAGCAACTTCAGTAAGGCCCAGGGTGCATGCAGTAAAGCACAGGGGTGACTCAGCAAAACCTGTAGCTAGCCTCATAGTCAACAGTCATAATTGTGGTGGTAACCATGAATCCAAAAGAGAAAAGTGTTTAGCTTTTGGTCAACAATGTCATTCTTGCAATAAGTGGAATCATTTCAAAAGGTTTTGTAAATCAAATAAGGCACATCCTTTTATTAAAAGAGAGCATACATAGAGGCATGTTGATCAATTAGAAAGCTGAAACCCTACTTTTTATGTTGATGGCGTGTCTGTGCTTGGTGAAATAGTCAATGCAATAGACTTGTGGGCAAAGAATGAAATCTTTTGTACTGTTCAGATTTATGCGAGTCCCATAGAACTCAAAGTAGATACTGGTTCAAAGTACGATGTTATGTCACCAGAAGCATTTGCTAGAGTAAAAGATGCAGAACAACTTGATTTGGCAAAGTGTGTGAAGCTTGTTGCTTATGGTGGTGAAGAAATTCATACTGAAGGCTCAGTAGTGCTTTTATGTTACTCTGCTGGGAGTAGCTATGACATGCAATTTTATGTAGTCAAGAGACATGTGCAGTTGTTATTAGGCCTCAGAGACAGTTTGAGAATGGGAATGATTTCACTTAATGAAGAGATTCACCATGTAAGCTTGAATGATAACAGCTCAAATTTCACCCAAATTATTTTTTCTGACTATGCTGATATTTTCACAGACAAACTAGGCAAACTTCTAGTTGTGTACTGTATGAAGTTAGATCCAGAGGTCAGCCCAGTTATCAGACCAGCATGCAGAACAGAGTCAAAGCTGAGCTACACAAAATGGTGCAGCTAGGAGTAATTTGTCCAATAGAAAAAAAACAACTGAATGGGTATCCTTCATGGTAGTAGCTCATAAAAAAGCTCAGATGATATCAGAATATGTACTGATCCAAAAGAATTGAACAAAGCATTGAAAAAGCCTTATCATCCTATGTGCACAGTCAAGGAGGTTGCTCTCCTCATGCCAAATGTTACTGTTTTTTCTGTCTTAGATGCAGAAAGTGCATTTTGGGAAATTTTGCTTGATCTAAAATCTTCATTGCTAACCACATTCAGTACATCATTTGGGAGGTTACACATTTTTAAGAATGCCATTTGGAATAAATTCTGCCAGTGAAGTCTTTCAGCATGCGATGGAACACATTTTTTGGCTATCCATGTACTATTATAGTAGATGATATGTTAGTAGGGGGCAATGGTGAAGCTGAACATGATAGAAGCCTCAAGAAAGTTCTGGAAACAGCTCATGAAGTGAATCTTAAGCTGAATCCTCAGAAATGTAAATTCAGGCTATGAGAACTTACTTATGTTGGTCATTTATTTACCAGTTCAGGCTTACGACCAGATCATTCCAATGTTCAAGCCTTATAATGTTTTCTTAGCATGGTCAACTATTTAGGCAAGTTCATTCCAGATTTAAGCCATTTAAGAGAGCTGACACATAAAGATTTTACCTGGTCCTGGTCAGAACAACACCAAAGAGTTGATGCTTTAAAACAGAAATTTGACAGTCCACTCACTCTTCGCTACTATGATGTTCATAAACCAGTACCTCTTTCCTGTGAAACTTCTAAATTTGGTCTTGGTGCAGTCATTTTTCAACAGGGTAGACCAGTAGCCTATGTGTCGAGAACTCTTACTCAAACTGAAATGCAGTATGCCCAGACAGAGAAAGAACTCTTGGCAATTGTATTTACAAGTTCAAAGTTTCATGATTTATGATTTATGGTCGACTTATCCAAATATAAACTGACCACCAACCTGTAGTCACTATTTTGAGAAAGCCAATGCACAAAACTCCTGTGAGACTGCAATGCATAATGCTCAAACTGCAAAAGTACAATTTCAATTTGTTTACAGAAAAGGCAGACTTCTTTATCTTGCTGATTCCTTGTGATGATCACCCAGAAAAAAACACAGAAAACCATGACAATCAGGTTGCTGATTTTGAAGTTATGGAAGTGCAAATTTTTTTCTTCCACACATCTTGATGAGCTTAGAAGTCACACAGCTTCAGATCCAATTCTCCAGAAGCTCATCCTCATTATCAGTCGAGGATGGCCTTCGAACAATCTTGTTTAACAGTAGATGTGCAGTAGTATTTTCCATATAGAGACAAGAGTTTGTCAGACAATGATATCATCATGAAAGGTCCAAAAGTGATTGCGCCAAAGTCCTTACAACAAGAGTACATTAAGATCTTGCATTGTGGCCACCCAGGAACTAATTCTACCAAAACAAGGGTGAGAGCTCTAGTATTTTGACTTTCTATGTTAAAAGATATTGAGAAAGTACTTTTTTTTCAGTAAACATTTTTATTAAATTATCATGTATGGCACAGGCAATCTTACATTTATATAAATGAAAAACAAACATTGACACAACTTTAGTTGCAAACATTATACATCACTTATAATATATCCAGTCATTGTCGGTTAAGCATTATATGTCTCATTCAAATCCTGCCTCTTAAACCTCATTCCTTCTCTGCATATATTGTTCCCACAATTCCCATTTTTTCTATGTAGTTTGCTCCATCCCTTTTCTAAAGATCCCAATTCCAGTTGTTTTATCTCTGTTGCTATATTCACTTCTTCTAGTAAAGTTGGTCTAGACTTTGATTTCCATTTTCTAGTAATTGCTTTTTTGGCAGCCACCAAAATTAGACTCAGCAAGGCTTTTCTATGCCTTGGCAATTCCAATTCTGTATCATAGATCAAAAAAATAATCTCCCTAGTCAGTCCAATTCGCTCACCCAGCATCTCTGATAGAGAGGTCCGCAGGGAATCCCTAAAGTTGGCCAGCTCCTTACACTCCCAAAAAATATAATCCCAGCCACATCTTCTTGGCCAGCACACCTCTAACATTTGCTATCCATCTGAGGAAAAATTCTTTGGAATTTACTTGGGGTATAAAAATACCTATGTAAACATTTCCAGGCAAAGATTGTGAATCTTCAAGGCTTTGTTGCATATTTGGGACATATATCGCCCCATTGTCTCTTTGTGAATTGCTTATCCAGTCTCTCTTCCCAGTCCTTTTTAAGCTCCTCTGATTGATTCTTATAATTATCATGCAATATTTTATAATCTCTAGTAATTATTCCTTTTTTAATGGCAGCTTCTCTTCTGGATTCTATTAAAAACTCTACCAGTGAATGTCTTTCATTTAGTACTCCTTATTTCTTTCTCTTTGTCTATACTCTGATATCAATCCTGGATAGAGAAGGCAATCTCTAACCTGCAGACCAAATACATTCTTGGCCTCTTCTCATTTTATTACCTTTCCCTTATTAGTAATTTGAGAACATACTTTCATCTTGTTCTGTTTGTAAAGAGGGAGGGTGTAGAACAGAGTGTGTGATATGCAGTACATTTAAGAATCATTTCAGTCAGTCAGCACGTGCATATAAGTATTGAGCATGTGCAAGCAAAAGTGCCATTTTGAGTGATAGCATACATGTGTGCAGTAGTCAGTCAGTTAGTTAGATCATTTAAGTTTAATGTTCCTGCCGTCCATCCTGATGTTTTTGTATGCAATAAACTACTTAAACAAACACCCAAGCCTCTTTGTCTTATTCAGATGTACAAGACGAGCGACAAGTAGTATGAGTTTCCTGGGACTTGGAGGGGGACCTATAGGTTTTAAGGATATGGTATGAGCCCCTGTTTATGCTGAGTTGCACATGTATGAGTTCTATTGGGCCATACACTTTAACTAGTCTGGATGTGAGGCTGGTTTTAATATAGACTGACACTCCTCCACCTTTAGCTGCCTCCTGTGCAGTAGCTGGTCTAAAGGTGTGAAAGGCATTATAACCTTGTATTGCTGGGGTAGTCTCTGTGAGTTTTAAACATGTCTCCGTTACTACACAGATGTCTACACTCTCCAGGGAGAGGAAGGCATACAGGCAGTGGAGTTTATTGTTAAGAACTCTAGCATTGAGCAATACCACCTTCAGATATTCTTTCATAGGTTCAGTTAAGTTGTGAGGTTTATCAGTTCAGCATTGCCTGAAAAAGGCAGTATGAGGTTGGAAAAGGACTTTGCTAATATCCAAAAAGCCTAGAGGGGATAAGTGCAGACCATCCCTGGCAAAGCAGTGTGGTCTGTCAACCATGTCCTCCCAGGGTGTGAAATATTGTACCCCCTGGATTGACAGCAGAAGCTAAGCCAACTGTTAAAATCAAGTATATTCTATTGGTAACATGGCATCATACTTGGAGACAAATACTCAGTGAGCTTGATCATGTCTCATTTCATGTAGCCAAGGCTATTCTGCCTTGCCCTTAACCCATTAAGCTGTCTACTTAATAGCTTAGGCCATGACTATAATTTGGCCCCTAGAAAAAAACAAAGTGTAAAGACTTCTCATCTTCTCTCTGCCATTGATTTGAAACTGTATAGTTCATCAGATGAGGAACGTGAAGTACTACTGCAAGTTGTCACAACTTTTTCAGATGATATAAGAATGTCATTTTGTCTTGATAAATGTTCAGAAGCAACCTTTAAAGCAGGAAAACTGCAGCACCAAGAAAACATCAGTTTGGGACAGGAATGTGATATAAAAGAAACTGAGCAAGAGGGAGTGTATAACTATTTAGGAATTGGTGAAGGATCAACAATAAAATATGAACAAATGTGAATAAAACTTAGTAAGGAGTACTTTAGAAGACTTAAATTAATCTTGAAAACAGTGTTGACATCTAGGAACAAAATCCAAGCTATAAACCAATTTGTTCTTTCTGTCCTAACTTAAAGTTCTGGAATAATTGACTGGCCACAAAACGTGTTGGATAGATTAGATATGAAAACAAAAAGGATGCTTCAAGCTCACCAAATGATTTATAAAAATCAGTGCATACCAAGATTATATATTTTCCATTCTGAAGGAGGGACGGGTCTCCTTGAAATTGATTATATGTACAGATCTGCAGTCATGGGACTCCACACATATTTGCTGACCTCAAAAGACCCAAATGTAGTAAATGTTTTGAAACATGAGGAGAATAAATCTAAGATGACTTTCTTGCTTAGGCTAGCAGAAACATATCAGCGTCAAGCAGGAATGGAAATCAAACCACAAGTGGATTAAAAACCAGGCAGCAACTGAATGTGCCAAAAAACAAATTTAAAGACTATAAGGTGAAGGACTAGATAAGAAGGCAGGAAATGTGGATAATGCATAAATATAGTTGAAAGTATAGAAAGCTTCTGCAAGAAACTCATGTTGATCAGGAACAAATGCAGGAATGGTTAAGGAGAGGTGAATTCAAGCTAAGAGATGAAAGGTTAATATTGGCTGCACAAGATAGTGGGCTGCGTACACATTGGTTTACAAAATCCATTGAACATGTGGTAGAAACAGACAAATGTAGGTTCTGTAAAACAGAATTGGAAACAGTCACACACCTTGTTGCTGGTTGTGACATACTAATGGCAGAAGGACTATATACCGAAAGTATACTGAAAGGCATAATAATGTGGCAAGACTGTTGCACTGGGGATTGTGCAAACACTGTGGTACTGAAGTGGCTGAAAAAGACTGGAAACATGAGAAACAAAGTATTATAGAAAATTATGAAGTCTACATCACATGGCATCATCCATTACCTACAGTTCAAAAGATAGATGCTAGAAAACTGGATATAGTGGTCCAGGAAAAGAAGACAAAAGTAGCATTGATCACTGAAATCACCACTCCCAGTGATTACAGTGTCCTGTGTACAGAGAGACACAAAGTCATAAAATATCAGGATTTGCAAGCAGAAATGAGAGCAATTTGGAAGCAAGATACACAGATAGTTCCAATAGTAGTAGAAGCAATAGGTCTTATAAAAAAAGAGTCTACAATCATATTTAGATATGCTACCAATACATGTAACTCCATATGAATTGCAGAAGGAGTCATTACTCAGCACATTACGGGTGCTGCGAAGAGCGCTTTTGGCTGACATCAAAGAGTGAAACAATACTAATTTCATGAACTTGAATCGTACTTTGACTTAGGAATGGGGTCCATACCCATCATGGTATTAGATACGAAAAAGATTTTCAGAAATTAAAAAAAAAAAAAAAAAAACAAGGGAGGTACATCTCAGATCATTAACACCCACATGGATTATGACAGTCATACTGGTACTGGTGGTTCAATGACCTGAGCGCCTATGTGACATGATGGATCCTAGCCCTGGAAAAGCAGCTAACTGTGACTCTCTCCTTGCTCAGTCTGGTGAGGGGGACTTTGGTGTGCCTCACTATAGAATCACCAATGACCAGGAAATTTAGCTGTGTGCTGATTTGCCTTAAGGGCTTAGCAGTGGAGGCACTGGATACAGTGTTAGTATGTGTAGTTGTGGGTGGTGTTTTAATGGAGTGTTTACGTGATGGCTGATGACTCTTTTTTTTGATTGTGCAGTGCAGGAGGCCTTAGTGTTTTAGGAATGTTACCTGTAAGTGCCTCAGCTTAAGTAGTTTTATGTGTAGGGTCTTTACCCTGTGCAGTAGGCATGGTACAAGTGTCACTGACAACCTCTACAGGATTAGTTTTCATTGTATGAGTTTTGCCTCCACATTAAAGTGAATTTATACCTCTGACATACTTCATCTATTTTATTAAGACTAAGTGGGTTGTCATTGTAAATGAAACAATTGCTACAATGACTCAGAATACCCATCTCAACCAGACTGGCCACAGTGAGAGTCGAGAAGTGCATATCCATGGCTACTGATCTACTAGGGAGGAGTAAGGGAAATTTAAATATTGAATAAGACTATATGGCAAAGAATTTGATGAGCAACACTCAGCTATGTTCAAACTATAGCACTAAATGTGTCATAAAAATTATTAAACCCTAAAATGCTAAAGTGATGTAAACTATTTAGATTACTTTAATCTGTCCCAGAAAATCAAGTACAACAATTACCTAAGCTAAGAAGGCATAGAAAGGAAGTCTATAAAAAATAATGCAGACTTGAAGATGCTGCAATATGAAGAGAGATTCTCCAAATTACAGGTATGTCCAGTAGTGAATAAACAAAACATGGGAATCTGATTCAACACAGCAGCCTTTGTTTTTGTGGGAATGTTTAGGTTTAAAAATAAAAGAAAATAATGGGCATGTAAAATACCTAAGATCATTTCGCAAAAACAACAGAATGATAAGGTGTTTCTCAGAGCAAGTATGACAGCCAACCGGAATGATATATGTTTTGAGATAAATAGTAAAAGCTTAACATGGTTCAAGAATGCTACTGAATAGTTTTGCAGAAAAGTCTATTATATATCTTGACAGGCTAAAGTAGCTTAGTGTGAGCCTAAAAATGTATTTCCTCATTTGAACTGCATTGTGTTATATCCCTGTATGACACTAAAATCAGTGACTCAAACACCTGCAGCCATTTGGTCTACTCATTCCTACTATGACATCAAGAACAAGAACCACTCCCAAGCTGTGTGAGAGCCACATGGTCCATTCATTCCTGGCCTAGTATATATCCCATAGGTAGGGAAAGAGTGCTAGGGAATTGTCCAACATGCGAGTCATAAAGTTCCCACTCCCTACTGTGGCCTAATCCACCCCCTTAGTGTCTGGAAGCTATGGTAGTGCTGCTGCTCTAGGGCAACCCCAAGCAGTTATCTGCCTATGCAGGGCATGTGTTTCCTAGATCTGTGACACAACCAACCACACCTCCCATCTCTATATCCTGGTGTTCCTCCACTTGTCTACTAGGAGCCAGTAGTCCAGTGGGGCTACTTTCCCCCCTCCCATGAAGGACAAGCTGGCACTCACTGTTCACTCCCATCCTCCCTGCTGTGGTCCTTCTAATGCCCAAGCCTACTAACTGAGCCCAAGAGATCTGGCTTGTGGTCAGAGCTTTATCACTGTATGCCACAGAGCTAGAACCAGCAATGATTTTCTTCATATACCCCCACAATTACTTATTTGGGGGATGGTAATATAGTAGTAGATCAGACTGATGTAGTAGCAAACCTCTAGATTGAGTTGGATAGTAATATGATTAGTTATATCAAGCTAATATTGATTCAAACCAGATTTAAAGGGAGATAGCCTTGCAATACAAATGCCAGGAAAGAGCACTACAGATGCGTTGTTTGCACTGAGAGTGTTGATGGAGAAGTACAGAGAAGGTCAAAAGGAGTTGCATTGTGTTTTTGTAGACTTAGAGAAAGCATATGACAGGGTGCCTAGAGAGGAGTTGTGGTATTGTATGAGGAAGTTGGGAGTATCAGAGAAGTATGTAAGAGTGGTACAGGATATGTACGAGGGTAGTGTAACAGCGGTGAGGTCTGCGGTGGGAGTGACAGATACATTTAAGGTGGAGGTGGGATTATATCAAGGATCATCTCTGAGCCCTTTCTTATTTGCAATGGTGATGGACAGGTTGACAGATGAGATCAGACAGAAGTCCCCATTGACTATGATGTTTGCAGATGACAATGTGATCTGTAGTGAGAGTAGGGAACAGGTGGAGGAGACCCTGGAGAGATGGAGATATGCTCTAGAGAGAAGAGGAATGAAGCTCAGCAGGACTAAGACAGAATATATGTGTGTGAATGAGAGGGAGGATAGAGGAATGGTGAGGATGCAGGGAGTAGAGGTGGTGAAGGTGGATGAGTTTACATACTTGGGATCAATAGTTCAGAGTAATGGTGAGTGTGGAAGAGAGGTGAAGAAGAGAGTACAGGCAGGATGGAGTGGGTGGAGAAGAGTGTCAAGAGTGATTTGTAACAGACGAGTACCAGTAAGAGTGGAAGGGAAGGTCTACAAGAGGGGTAGTGAGGCCAGCTATGTTATATGGGTTGGAGACAGTGGCACTGACAAAAAGGTAGGAGTCAGAGCTGGATGTGGCAGAGTTAAAGATGTTAAGATTTGCACTGGGTGTGATGAGGGTGGACAGGATTAGGAATAAGTATATTAGAGGGTCAGCCCAGATTGGAAGGTTTGGAGACAAAGCCAGAGAGGCAAGATTACGTTGGTTTGGACATGTGCTGAGGAGGGATGCTGAGTATATTGGGAAAAAGATGTTAAGGATGAAGTTGCCAGGTAACAGGAAAAGAGGAAGGCCTAAGATAAGGTTTATGGATGTGGTGAGAGATGACATGCAGGTGGTTGGTGTGACAGAGCAAGATGCAGAGGATAGGAAGAAATGTAAACAGGTGATCCGCTGTGGCGACCCCTAATGGGAACAGCCGAAAGAAGATGATGAGCCTTGCAATACAAATTAGAGCACTGATACATAAAACTTCATTACTTTCTTTTTAGATTATTTTTAATAATTTGTAAAGATACATGCAGATATTTTAAATATAATGAATATTTTTATAATTTCAGTCTGCGATTCATGACTAAGGCAACCATCCTCAAGGACAGAATTAATTATAAATTGTGTGTCCTTACAATTTAAAGGTAAATTATGTTGTTACCTGTAGTTCCACATGTAAAAGTCTGGTAGACATAACAGCTAAACCTTTTTAATCATAGTCATCACTGTTATGCAAAGAGAGAGCACAGCACTCTCATATTTCTTGGTATACTTTATTGTCTAAAACTGTGATTAAATACGAGTTTTGATTTATGTAATATGTCCTAAAACAGTATTATATAGATAACACTAAAATCAAAAATCAGCTAAGTTTATGGTTTAAAATGTAGCTTACTCTTACACATGCACTACTTATAACAGAACATGTTATTTGACTTAACTTTTGTAAAGATTGCAGACATCTGGTAATACATAAACAATCCAATGATGTATTGAGTGTTTTATCACAACTCGTCTGTTAGTTGCACCTTCATTTACTCAGATATAGTAGTAGCTGACCTAGCTAATTTTTTCTATATATACATTGTTCTTTCGCTCCCTATTTTTTTCTCTTGTTGCACTTGTCACCATAAGCCTCCCTTTATCTGCCAAACCAGTTCATTCCCCTATCATGGGTATTCCTCAGTAAGGGTCAGTGCTCACTAAGGCAGGAGTCATGCAGACATCCTATGAGCTGGCCTGTGCTCTCACCTGCATGCTCACAAAGACTGTGCATAATTACTAGCTATATCCCCCCACATAATGAACAAGTGTCCCTCATCACTGTGGGTGTTATTATGCCATCCCTGAACACGTGCATGTTCTACTGCACCTATAGCGAGGGCTACCACTTTCAGGGCTTGCTGGATAAACACTTGTTCCAACCCATCCTTTGCATTGCTGACCATATTTTGAGGAATTATGGCATTAGATGGCCCCAGTCTGCTCCCTCTTCCTCATAGAATAAGCATGCCCATCCATTCTTTCCATGCCAGATCTCTCAGATACCCCATCCTCTAATGAAGCTCAAGTCACCAGGGCATAGTCAGAATTATTATGTAAGTGATGCCCCACTGTTGCTGTTATTTGTCATATGTGCATGATTATTGCTCATCTAAGCTGTGGTTAAAATAGGTCCTTCTGGATCCATCCAGTAACCCAGCTAAAAAATAAAAAGTAAATATGAAAACAGATACTTTATTAAAAAATGGTGTATTTTCTTAAAATAATTTACTTTTGTTTTACCTGATAATTGAAAAAAGTTGTATATTTGCCTATATGTTAAATGTTGGAGATCAAAACAAATGTTAAGGGTCTATGACTGATCAGGTTTGTGGACAACTATAAAGTTGGTACCATCTTAAACTCCCTGGAGGACATCAAAATCCTCCAAGACGGCCTTTCCCAAACAAATAGCTTGTGTCAAAACCATGAACTAAAGCTAAATGCCAAGAAATGCATAGTCATATCCTTTGGCAAATGTGACTTTCCTTGTAATTATCACATTGGCAACACACCCTGAAAGTTGACCCCATAGTCAGAGATCTGGCAATCTACATTGACAATAAACTGTCTCATGATTACCATGCATCTGCTACTGTAAGGAAGACCTTCTTCTTTGTACACTTTATAATTGAAGGTAATGCCCAGGTCCAGAGATGTAATAATTTTGCAGTACATGTCTATTATCTGGCAAGTCATTGAAAGTAATGCCCCATTCACTATGTACCTGTCCAAACACTTATCATACCAGTAGTCACCACAATGCTTTCTGACCAAAAAAAAAAAAAAAAAATATATATATATATATATATATATATATATATATATATATATCAAGGGCATAAAAAAACTATGCAGACCATCTCAAAGCCTTATCCCACTCCTTGTTATCATGCAGTCTACTAAATGGTGGCCTCTGCCTCCCATATAGAGTCTCAACAGACCCTATCCTGTCAGACCTCTTGTACATTGACAAGTCCAGTAGTAGTGTGTGTGAACACCCACGCAAGGGATGTCAATGTCTTTTGAGGCATAAATAGAACATGGTGAAGGGATAGGCATGTATTACAGATCAGATATCTTCTGTAGAACTGTCTTCCACTCCACATAAAGCAAATTAGTTAACTTATTCTATTCAAATGTAATTTGGACAAGTGGATAGGAAACCGCAAATTCATCTCTGGTTTAGTACCTATGCTCATGGATTGAGGCAACAAGTGAATGCCCCTATATATTTTATTTATTTATTATTTGTTGACCAGGAAAGTCCAACTAGGACAGAGCCTATTTTCAGCAGAGGTGTATGTCTTTTGAATGTGAGAGGAAACTGGAGTACCCAGAGGAAACCCACACAAACACAGGGAGGACATGCAGGCTTTGTATAGAAGGCACCCCAGCTGAGAATTGAACTGGAGAACCTCTTGTTGTGAGGTGACAATATTAACCGCTGCACCACTGCATTGCCATATCCTTGTTCTGTCTGCCTCTGGGTTATTTATATGCAAAACTATAACAGCTAAAATCTGTCATCAGCTAGGCTTCTTAAGATCCTCATAATGTTTAGCAAAAAAAAAAAAAAACTAAAATAAATAAATAAAGTAACAAGGACCTCATCTCCCTTCATTTTAATGCAAAAATGAATACTAACCTTTGCACAGTGCACAAACAATGCGAACACCTCAAATAACTGCATTTCCCACCTAAGCCAGCTTAGGTCCAATGAAATCAATTAAAACTGAAGAGCTAACTAATAAACTAAAAGACAGACTGCACCTGTCTGGAAAACAACATTACTGGCAAAAGAAACCTGACCTTTTAAGATAACATTAACTCAGAAACACAACTAAATCCTAACATAACCTCTACTGGACTTATGATATACATAAAAAGATCAGTCTTTGAAATCCACAGAAGGCAATAATTCAGACCTAGAAATGTAAAACATGGATAAATGGAATACAAGGAATCCAATTTGTGAGACAGCTGTAAATTTGTACCATAGTATTAAGGAACTTGGTTTAGGATTTGTTGCTTTGCTACTCATCTGAAAACTTGTTCTGTAAACCTACAGTACAATATTTTTTTCATTTGTTAAATAACAGAACCTCCTCTTGCACATATTCTGTTTATGTATTATAATATATTATATGAGCCTCCCTGATAAAAAATGAAAAGCTTTAAAATAGATAAAGATAATCTTCTGGTTCCACAAATACAGATTATTTCAGAAATAAAACATGTGAGGCTACTGGATAATTTAAAGACGACTAAGACCTCAACTGAAAGATGATGCCTTTTCCACGGAAACAATTTTTGAGGAATAAAAAAGGCCTTCCCTTGTCATTTGCCAATTCAGTGATTCACAGTCTATGTAAATAGACTATAAATTGACAGATGACAACAGAGATCACGATTAATTGGGAGAGTCTTATAATAATTCAGAAGTGTGCTGGATGGGATATTGTTTAGGCCTCAGGAAAGCTAAGATCTGCAGCTAATCCACAGTAAGAAGAAAACCTTGCAGAGCTGGAGGACCAACTAATCCTTATCTGTTGCCAAGTCTCTGAATAAAATTCATAGCCATGATGTAAAATGAATAAGGGCAATATTCCACAAAGGTGTCAGAACAAGGCACTACTGCATTTCAAAGCCAAAGATAACAAATGCTACATGGGTGACATGCAGATAGTGAATTACTTTTACATCATGTATGCAAATCAAGCTTACTTGCAGTAGATATATGAATAAACAGTTCTAAACTGTACTTTGTATCTATCAGGGAGCAGTGTCAGATATCTAAAAGTGAAAAGCAAAGTTGTTAAACCACTGAAATGAACACAAGCAATGGATTGTATTGCAGCTATTGTGAATATGCTAGCTGTACAATTGCGCAACTAGCACAGACAGTCCTATAGCTGTCTCCCAGATACCTTATCTAGGACAGAATGCATGTCACACACTTCCCTAAGCAGGTAAAAGCAATGAGACTAATAATGGATGGTCAGTGCTACCTTAAGTTAACTGTGAGGCAGGTACATAGCAGTGGTGGTACTGGGTACCAGTAGGGACTAGTATACCTGCAAAGTGTTTTGCTTTACAGTCATTACTGGCAAAAGGATAACTCCAAAGAACTATGGGGAATTGTACTAGAATCTCCCATGGCTTGGCCAATCAGATACTATAGCAGGTCCTGGAAATTATGCCAATGTCACACAAGCCACAGGAGCTCATCCATACACCCACCACCTTGGCTGACAAAACTCCTGTGGTATGAGATTTTCACCGAGTGTCCAGTATATCAGGCATAGTCAATGGTATCAGATTTAGTTATATCTCTGAAGAGTACCTATTACAAATGATGCGCATGTTACATCCAAGTGACACCTCCAGGTGCATCTGCAGTTAACTCCTACTAACGGACGCCTCTAGGTGTCAAATATTGCTTGCTCATATTTGCAAAAATAATTCAAAAACCATGCTATGTACAAGGTTTTAAATTATTTCATCGTAAAGTTTACACAGTGGCAAACTCAATTGCATTAATATTTGACCTCTGTCTAGTGAATGTAAAGAGATATTAACTGTTGTTTTTTATGATATTAATTTATATAGATAGAATTTTCACATTTTTCTAACTATCTCAACAACCAAGTAACACAGACAGAACTCCTTAACCTCATATGAATGTTCTCAGCTAGATGAATAAAATGCTGCTGACAGTATGTGCGTAACTTTAGTGGTTCATGAGATATTGTAAGTTGTTTACAAAATATTATACATGTAATAGTTCCTGTATTTATTGTGACTTATAAAATACTGTTTAATTCCTACAACCTAAAGAATGCTACCACTATAAAAATAGTTTGTGCTGAAGAGTTTGCCATTATACTTCTTTCATAACTCCTATGGTTCCAGAGATATGAACATTTGTTTGAAATGTGAGGACATAATTTGATTCTGTCAAAAGGCTTAGGCTCCGCCCACTGGAAGTTATAGTGGAAACTTCCTGAGCTCCATTGGAGTGAATGAGTTAAAATATGCATGGATAATTTTATTTATAAATACAGACTGTTTCTGTCCATGCAAGGAATTTATGTGATATCTGCAAAAAAAATAAATAAATAAATACCCAGTAGATGTCACTAGAAGGCATGAATCATCCCTGTCCAAACTTAATGCAGAGTAATGCAGTTCCACATGAATACATCAGAGGTGATACCCATTAACCATCTTAGGCTTGGATATTACCATATGTGTACACACAAAGGACACAAGGGGGAAGCATAAAATCAACCACGTAGGCACACAGTGATAATCACTTTTGCATTTACACGATTAAAATTTATTTCTTTTGCCCAGCTGCTTGAGGATCATACCTCTCAACTTCTTAGAGCAAGAAATCTGGACAAAGCCATAAATAAAAGTGGGAGAAAGACCCAAAAATAGGACAGTTTTTAAATATTGCTCTTACAAACTTAGAAAGTTGATAGAATAACAGGTTTTGCATTAGCATGAATTTTCTGAAGGGTATGAAGTCTGAAACTCAAATGCCTTTCATTATTTTCTAACTTCAGTCTTTAATAATTTGCCACTAATTTGCCAAAAAAAAACACAATTTAAGAAAAATGGACCAAAATATGAGGCATAAATCTGGACATTCTGCAGAAATGTGTACAGCTGAGCGGTATGTTCAGGATATACACTACAGAATACGAGTAGCATGATGCATCCTGCACCGCATGACCCTGCCATCCTTGCTAGTTCAAGCAAATGAAGTGCCACTGCAACAACAAGGCTGTCTGCTGCAACACATACGGAGTCAGAACGTGAGCACATCTAATAGGGCCACTTATGCAGCCAGTCTTTGACTAACAGTGCATGTATGGATGTAACATGCAAAAATACTGATGCATGTGCAACAGCAGTGAGGCATACAGGGTGAAAAACAGCATATGGGCATATACAAACATTCCATGGTATGTCACCAGGGCATACAGCACAATGATTTGCAGCCAACAGCAACACATAACAAATAATGTGGCAATGTTATATGTAAAGGATCTTGTGCTTCATGTGCCAATAGACCTCAAGTACAATGGTCAAAGTGGTATCAGGATCTATCCTAACAGCACAAGTTATGCACGTGGTGCCACACTCAGGACATGGACCGATGTTGCACTCCTCTCAAGTGGTTTGCATGCATTAGGGAATCTAAATCTTCCTTTGAAACAATAGTTTCAGAAATTTAAGTAATTTTCCTCAAGTGGAGAAATATCAAATTATGTTATACTTTAGCAATAATCCATCACTAGGTGTGGGTATCACAGGACTTACCCAAAGTTAGTGTGGTTTGATCCTGAGGGTGAAGCCTGAGTAACCAAACAAAGCCAACCGTGGGTAAAACTCCTGATGCCCACATCCAGGAGTGAGTTGTTGCTATTATATAGTGACATCATTTAAGAATGAAATTGCTTACATTTCTTAATTGCACTTTAGTTTTTTCTTCTCTCTTCACTGTTTACTAATGTATTGCATATGTCTATGGTAGGAACATCAGCACAGTGCCAGGTAGCTTCTGTAGAAAAGAGAATCACATAGCAGTTTGCCCCACTCACTTTTTTTCTGTTTTTTTTCTGTTTTTATTTTGAAACTGTAATGTCTGGCATTATTTGCCAGCAAGTTTGGAAGTTTCCAAGGGACAGGTCAAAAATATGAGGAAAATGAGGGACATTCTGGACAGCTGAGAACTGAGATTAAAAATGTTACACTATACCAGTAACTATACCTTTTAACTGCCCTCAGTTTTGCAAGATGTCAGGATTTTTTCTCATACTATGCTGTGTGCCTCTTTAAATATTTCAGGGTAGCCATTTTTAGCATGTCCTGCCACTCAGCAATAATTTAGCAGCTGGACTTTGTTCTATTGTGATATGCTTAATTTACAAAAGGCACGCTGGCTGGCATGTTCAATCAGAGTGGACATTTGGGAATGCCAATTAGTCTTTATTGTATAAAAAGTAATGGCATGCAGGTAGCAAAGCCTTCCTACATGTGTTTGCACCTATGTCACCCAATGTATAATATTAAGAGCTTTTCTTGATAAAGTTTAGTAAGCTGTTGGTAAAATGTACTACACCTAATAGGGCAAGGTCTAACATCAGATGCACCAAAAGAACAGCTTGGGAAAACTGGTGGTAATCCTTGAAGCTTGCCCTTTAATCAAGCAGGTAGCATGCCTTAAAATGGTGGTGTGTGCATTGTGAATGGGAAGTACATTGTGGGTGTTGCATCTGCATACAGTCACATGTGAAACTGGGCTGGGCCAATAGATACCATGGAGACAGCTTGTTGGCCCAAGCCATATACTGCATTTTGAGATCAAGCACTTCAAAGCACTGAGATGAGTTGTGGTGGTTGCTTATGGTGGGAAGTGGCCTTCAGTATCTGTTGCATTTAAGAATTCACTGTGACATACTAATAACACTCACTACTGACAATATGACTTGTACTCCAGTCTGTGTCCTGCACTTTGATGCCACATTGTCCTGTAGGATCCCAGAATTTGGTAAGATAATGTCACCAACAACAGCATTCCTAGGCAGAATATCCAGATGAGGATATTCCTGTTATAAAGAAGTAGTAGCAATAAATACATGTATTTCACCTGTCCTTGTTAGGACACAGCCAAAGCCGCATGTTGCAAGCTATGCTCACCCAAAATATCCACTATTAGATTGGCAGGTTACTGAAAAATTTCTCTGACCCTGCTGTGTGTGACACCGACATTTATCAGAATCATTCAAGTTAGTCTACTGGTTCCACAACTGACAACACATCCCTTGCAGCATCTGCTCTAGACCCAGCAAGACTACCTGTACAGTGGCTTTGCAAAGATCTATGGGCCAAAATGGTCAAATATGCAGCATTTGCCCACTGGTGTTAATAATCATGCCGTCACAGCAAATGGCATGTAGGTATTGTTGTTAAACATTTATTTTATTTATTTATTTTACATTTGTTTACCAGGCTAGTCTAACTGGATATATTTCCATTTTCAGTAGAGGCCCAGGGAGAAAAGCTCCAGTAGTAAACAATTTGATTTTAAATTGGAAATTACATTACAATACAAAACAATACCAAGATGTGAGTCATAGTTGTTACATAGTAAACGATAACAGTACAATAAAAATGCAGGAAGCATAATAAAAATAGAGATAAAAGTTGGTATTGCATTAAATGAAGGTATTATACAGGTATATGTTAAAATATTTACACTAATACCAGTCATAGAAGGTAATTATAGAATTATGAACTGATATGTTTTGTGATAGTCAGAAGGAAGAAATACAATAGTATGTTCGAGTATGTTCACCAGTTCCAGCTCTGCAGCAAGAAGTATGGAATGAAGTATAGGAAATTTTGTAGGAGGTGGAGATAATATTAGCAGAACTAGGGGGTTAGTCTGGGTTACTGCAGGGGCATAACCAGTGTGTCTTAAGGTGAATTTTGAGTTTTTGTTTAGAGAGACAAGGAGGAAAGTGATGTTAAGTCATTGGGAAGTAGGTTCCAGTCTTTTCCCACTGTGTTAGGAAACAGGGAGTCACCAGCTATGTTGTTAGTCTTGGTAATGCTAGCTAGAAGTTTACTAGAAGAGCGTATGGAGTTTAAGTTTTTATAGGGGATTATGAGATCGGATAGTATTGGAGTGCTGTTGGGCTGGTGAAATATCTTATGGGCAATGGTTAGTTGGGAGATTTTCAGATGGTTTTGAAGTTCAAGCCAGCCTAGCTGTAGTAGATTTAGACAGTGGTGAGTTCTAAAGGGATTACCAGTGGCAAATCTAGCGATGCTGTTGTAGGCATGGGCCAATTTTGTAAGGTTATTCTTTTTGAGGTTTGTATATATGGGAGAGGCATAAAGAAGAGTTGAAATTAAATGGGAGTTTGCAATCTTGGTTTTTGCTACTGGAGTTAAGAAAGTTTTGATTTGGTATAAGGAGCCTATCTTTCTGTTGACAGCTTTAATGGCATTATTTATGTGGATATTGAATATCAGGTTATTATCAATAGTGATTCCTAACAACTTGGTGGTAGAGTCGGGGTGTATAGTTGTGGAATTATTGGAAATAACAGAGAAATCAATAAGGATGGACTTTCTGGTGGGTGTAAAGAGAAGGAGTTTGCTTGTTTTTTTTTTGCATTGAGAAGGAGGCAGGGCATGACAATGAAAAGAATTATTAGGCAACAGCATAGCAAATAACAAGATAACATTGATTTCAAAGGAATACTGGCCTAACTGATATGTGTCATGGTTGACCCTCAGCTCTGACAGTAGTGAATTGTTGCCTGACAAAGAATGTTGCAACCAAATTATTGGCACCTATGGAAGGTCTTGTCATGAACATCTCACAGCAGCAGCAGTATAGAACATGAACCTTTACCCACAACTACCAAAGCATGGCTTGCCATAAATTGTACCCAGACATCAGTGCCACCCTCAAGGCAATGGATGGGTGTGGATAGGTATGTCTAAAACAAGTGAGAGCAGGAATTGTTCATCTGGTGTCAGGATTAAAGTTGTAGATATACACTCCTTGTGACATTTGGCCTGCATACACATAGGGCCAGACAAAACTGTTTAAATGCACTACTTTGACAATGCAGGTTAATCTTCCACTTTTTCTTTTTCTTTCATCTGATACTACATGTTGAAAGAAATATGTGCTCTACAATATTATTTTATTGACCTCAATATTATTTAATTAGTTATGTGTATACACGGGTCTATATCATAAAAACAAATACTTAAAATGTCGAGCACCAGTTTGTTGACATGTTTTAAGTGAATTCTCTTATAAGCGAAAGCTGTAAAGATCTAAAACGTTAAGTTCAAAATGTCATAGTTGGGCAACACATGCAAATGTAGCAGTGATGTAAAGATGTGTACATTATGAATTATGCATGTTTACCTTAATTTCACTGTGATCTTGGAATTGGTATATATAATTAGTAGGGGATGTGGGAGGTCCAGGGAGGCCCCTGCAAAAATTAGAGAAAAATTAGTGTATGTGTGTTAACTGGTTTGTGTTTTGGGAAAGTGCCATTTTGGACAAGTGTAATTTTAGAGATTTACTGTTGTTAATTGGTATGGTTACTTCATTTACTTTACAAACAGGAAGGATTGTAGTGTATATTTAGGGTGTTCGTTACAAGTGAAACTTACTGTGTTTGCAGTTCATATTCAGTGTGGCAGTGGGAGATTGGTGTTGGACAACTAAAATATTTTGAATATGTTGGTTTCAAATTTGCTAGCTTTCGCTTATAAGAGCGTTTGCTTAAAACGTGTCGACAAAGATGTGTTCGACATTTTAAGCATTCGTTCTTATAATATTGACACGTATACACTACTTAATAATGTATGGATCTAAACACTTAATGTCACTCTGTCCAGATCATGACTTACCATATGGTCTCTATTCTGTTATGATTGCTTAGCCTTTACTTTTTAGAAATGGATTGTTATGATGTTTATGTGTCTGCTTTTCACCTGTCCTTGTTATGATGGTAAGTCAGCTATGCTTTATGGTTATCTGCATTGTGTTGCTTCCGTAACATCTTCTTTCTATCATACTTGCTGTGATTCTACAAGAAGATGTTCCTTGAACTAAAATGTAGTTATTTAATGTTCCATGATGTTGCCTGCTAGTCTGGGTCATGGCAGAAAACTGTCCTTGGACCAGTCCACCTACCAGGTTAACAAATTAAATAAATAAATCTGCACTTTGCTCTCGCCTTTATACTTGTTAGCTTCTTAAGATATTTTATTGTGCATGGTTACTGACTACATAGACATTTGAACAAGTTATACTTAACACTGCTCACACTGCCTGCAAATGTACCATCTCAGCAGCACTAGAATGCACATTGGAGTCAATCACTGAGTCTCCCAATGATGTTAATGTACTGCAGGCAGGGTTAACACAGACAAATGACTGGCTCCAAAGCAACGGATTAAAGCTAAATGCAAAAAAAAGCTGACATCTCTGCTAATTACATTATAGACAGCACCCCCTAAGTGCAGACCCAGTGGTACATGATCTGGGTACTCAGGTTGATAGCAAACTGAACTTTGATCATCACATAACCACAGTTGTAAGGAAATTCCTCTATGTGGCACATCTTATAAGTAAAGGCATTGCATCTAGACCTAGGGATGTTATAATTCCATTATACTCAGCCTCATCAGACCAATAATTGAGTACAATGCTACCTTTTGCATGTACATCACAAGACTCGCACAGGTCATGCCAGAGAGATAGATGCATCTCCCAGAAACCGCTACTTCTCTTGAAGTAGCTTCCAATTCGCATAAAACAGATCCGCTCCCTGACCTTCTTCAAATGCAACCTAGATCAATGGATGTGTGACTGCAAATTAACTCCTGTGGTGGTGCCCCTGTCCCTTCTAGACAGAGGACATTGGTATTGGCTACCATAGATGTTACCTCTGTGAACTTCACTCATCTAACCACTGAAAACTGGGTCAACTCAGGATAAATATGGCTAAGCTTGTAAGGGCTCTATGACCTTCAGCCCATTAACCTCTTATGAACCTATGAATCTATGTCAGCATTCAACTTACTTTTTCTCCTTCTTGAAGGACATTTGAACATGGCCAGTGGTGGAAAGGCTATGCAGGGTCACAGCACATGTCTTCATCTTTCATCCCCTGTTCTCACCCCTTGATGCCTTATTGTTGCAACAGCAGTGGTTAGTGTGCATGTGCACGTGATGTGTATGCGGACATTGTCTATGACTAGTATACAGGTCAGCATAAAATGATGTGGTTGTAGCATGCATATTTGAGTCACACTATAACATGCATGCTATGTCATAATAATGTACGTGGTACAAGTGTGCATGAGCTGGTCTTCTGCAGACATAGTAGTGTCACAATTTAACTACTGCATTATTGAAAATTCTAGCCCTGCCATACCTATGAAAGCATGCAGAAACATGTATTGGCTAGATCTAGTAAGTATAGCAGAGGAACTGCAACTCTGTTCTCTCTGTTCATAATAATGCAAGTGTGTGAAAATGTATGAACATCAAGTGTAGTATGTGACAGTACATGCACACAGATACATAATATACAGATAGAAAGACATACAGAGATACACATACACACGCACACACACACACACACACACACACACACACACACACACACACACACACACACACACGCACACACACACACACACACACACATATATATATATATATATATATATATATATATATATATATTTATAGAAAGAGAGATAGAGACAGCTATAGATATAGATCTAGAATATATTTATATCTAGATATACACACACAGACAAACAAACGTGTGTGTGTGTGTGTGTGTGTGTGTGTGTGTGTGTGTGTGTGTGTGTGTGTGTGTGGATCTACCTGACAACATCGACACTTTATAACACCGACAACGACTTCACCGACACCACATAATCGACAGTTCACAAACATGACACCTCATACACTCAACACATCATAACAACAAACAAAACAAATCCCCTGTCCAAAACCCACACACAACACAAGCACACCAAAATCCTTACAAACCAACACTAACCCTTACATACACAACTATCTACAACCCTAACCGAAACCCTAACCCTAAGGTCCGTCACTATCGCACACTCACCTAACCCACGCCCTAACCCTAACTCACTTAACCCGCCCCTAACCCAAAAAATATCACTACTGCACCCTTACCTAACCCGCGCCCTAACCCTAACTCACTTATCCCACCCCTATCCCTACAGACCGTCAACATCGCACACTTACCTTACTCGCACCCTTACCTAACCCACGCCCTAACCCTAACTCACTTATCCCACCCCTATCCCTACAGACCGTCAACATCGCACACTTACCTTACTCGCACCCTAACGGCTGTCACTACCGCATACTTACACATCCTTTCCCCATCTCAGTGTTCTCAGCGTCGGTGTTTTCCTCCGTCGGTCTTCTGACTTGTCGATCTTCTGGCGCTGGTGAAGTCGTTGTCGGTGTTATGACGTGTTGATGTTGTCAGGTAGATCCGTAAGTCATAACATCTTCATATTTCCATCCATTTCATTCAGCTGCACCCTCACATTTGTAGTTAATGTGGTTGAGTGAGGCAGCCACAATTTGAGAAGGCCAAATGAACTTTTGTGGGGTGTTCAGTAGGCAGACATCTTGTACTGGTTATGAACACTTCTCTGCCACATAAATATTTAGAAATGTACTTGTGGAAGATGGAGAATCTGAGGAAGCAACATAGGGGAAAATTGCAACAGACAGGCAATGACAGACTGCAGTGCCTCTTAGAGACTGGTAGCCCTCCTTTTTTAGTAGGCATATATTACATATTACATATTATCATCATCCTTTGGTATGTTTGCCTAATACATTGCCATCCTTCTTTGGTATGCATAACAGATGTATTACTATCACCTTTGGGCATATATGCCATGTGCATTATTAAAAGCCTTTGGTATGTATACTTTATGTACTGCTTTCTTCTGACCATGGCTGCCAGTCATGATACAAGAACTAACCAATGTGCCTTTTTATTACTGATGAAGAAACTATTCAGAGGGCATCTGAGCCCAGTAGATATGGAACAAGAAACTCAATCAGTACCACATTAAACACATGCTTTTATAAGGGATGGCTGTTAGCACTCCAATTAGTTTGTATGTCCCTGTGAAATGTGTGGGCCTTTTATCTGTCCCTTATGTTGACCATGCCACTGTGTGCCACTATGTTACATGGGGACTTGGTGCCCACACCTGCTGTATTGTAAGTTCTCTAGATACCACAATAGTGGTAGTGTGCACAATGTTGGATTTTGTAGCATGCTCACACATGCCGATTACATTACAGGTTCCTTATACAATACTAACTGTATGTGTGTTGACTGAATATATTGGCACTTGAGCAGCCTGTAACCATCTATGTAACTTCTCTTGTTTTAGTATAACTGTACCACGCTCATGCTGTTAGTGTGCCAGGACCAGCTTGTCACCAAAATATCCATTAGGTAGATCAAGCATACTGTTCTCTACAACCAAGCGGTATGCATTGCACCTTTGGTAGAACATGTCATAGCTGTCTCCCATTGTAATATATAAGGACTTGGTATTGTGTCTGTACATAAATTATACACTACTTGTGACATGACCTCAGTGCTGGCTGACTTTCTACACAATTGCAGTGCATTTGTACAATGGCACACATTATAAACACCGAATGTCACTGTCCAGATCATGACTTACTATGTGATCTATTATGATGTTTATGTGTCTGCATTTCACCTGCCCTTCTTGTGACGTTAAGTGCATCCTGTGTCTTGTGTCCTTCTGACGACAAGGAGAAAGAATAACAGCAGTTGAGGCAGGAGGCATTGTAGATAGAAATCAGGGGACTGTGGTGGATGGAAAGCAGGTAGATGAAGTGGAAGGCTGGGGCTGCTTTAGAACATGCTGTTTAACTATGGGAGGAAATTAGTGAAGCTGTATCAGTAGACAGCATCCACAGAAAAAAATCCATAAACCAAAAATAAACAACTAATACAGATGTTCTCTGATAGGTTATGGGTACTGTGTATACCTTATCCGGTACACTGGGGAATCTATTGAGGGGGACAATTACTAAATGTCACTCAATTTCCAGCAGCTAGCAGACTATGATTCACAATATGTTGGTCCAGCCCATGAAAACCATAGCCTGACAACATCCTTTGCCTGTTGGTGCAGTGTTACAAGGTGGGCCTATACAGCTCACTGTCCCCTACATCAGTCTTATTATATATCTCAGTTATGTATTTATTTATTTTTTTTTCATTTGTTTTCCAGAAAAGTTCAACTGGGCAGCAGAGACCCTCTTCAGATGAGGCCTAGGGAGAAAAGCTGTACTAGGAGATAACAGTGATTTCAAATTGTAATAAATCAGTACTATACAACATTAATGAAAGAAAAAAATTAACAGTGATTCCAAGAAATAATAAAATAGTAAATCAAAGGCAGTAGTAAAAAATAATATTAACAACACTGGCAGAACAGTAATTTGAATAGTATAATGGTGAATTAGCTGCATGTACAATTAGTAGTCAAACAGCAGGAGGTAATAAAGAAAATGATGATAGTAGAAGCATTTGCAGTTCATGGAATAAGTGTGATGAAATGAAAATGATTCACTAATATAAACAGTAACACAACAGTTCGCATGATTCACTAATATAAACAGTAACACAACAGTTCGCATGATTCACTAATATAAACAGTAACACAACAGTTCGCATGATTCACTAATATAAACAGTAACACAACAGTTCGCAATGCACAATATTAGATTTACTAGAATAGGAGGCAAATCCTTACTATTCCACCATAGGGGTGTGCAACTGCAGGAATATAGTAACAGCTTGATGTTGGGTTTTCTGAAGGAGAAAGTAATGTAGTAGGGATGATAGATCGTGAAACCTAGATGGGATGTGTGTAGGGAGAGGGGGGCACTATTCACAATATGTATTTTCGCTTTTTAGTTTCTCCAAGTCTTTTGGGTTTCTAATACCATGACGGGAATGGACCCCATTCCTAAGTTAAAGTATGATTAAAGTTCATGAAATTAGTATTGTTTTAATCCTTGATGTTAGCCAGAAGTGCTCTTCACAGCACCCGCAATGTGCCCAGTAATGACTCCTTCTGCAATTCGTATGGAGTTATCAGTAACATATCTAAGTATGATTGTAAATTCTTTTTTTACAAGACCCATTGCTCCTACTACTACTGGAACTGTCTGGGTATACTTCTTCCACAGTGCCCTCATTTCTGCCTTCAAATCCTGATATTTTATGACTTTGTGTCTCTCTGCACGTAAGACACTGCAGTCACTGGGTATAGCCATTTCAATGATCAATGCTACTTTTGACTTCTTTTCATTGACTACTATAGCTGTTTTTTTTTCGCATCTATTTTTTGAAAAGCGGTAATGGATGATCCCATCTGATATCAACTTCATCATTTTCTATGATGCTTTGTGGCTCATGTTTCCATTGTTTTTCAGCTACCTCACTATTATAAATTTTGCACAATCACCAGTGCAACAGTCTTGCCACATTATTATGCCTTTCAGTATACAGTCCTTCTGCCATTAGTATATCACAACTTGCAGCAAGATGTATGACTGTTTCGAATTCTGTTTTACAAAACCTACATTTGTCTGTTTCTCCCACAAGTGCAAGCAACTTTATAAACTCATGTGTATATATTCCACTATCTTGGGCCTCCAATATTAACCTTTCATCTTTTGGGTTAAAGTTAGCTCTCCTTAACCTTTCCTGTGTTCAGCCCTGATAAACATGCAGTTGTTCCAAGATTTTTCTGTACTTGCAACTATTTTTATGCATTTTTCACATTTCTTGTCTTCTCATCTGATGCTTCACCTCATATTCTTTCATTTGTTTTTTTGGCATATTCAATTGCTTCCTGATTTTTAACTACTTCTGCTTTGATTTTTATTTTCACTTGACACTGATATGCTTCTAACTAAGCAGGGAAGTCATCTTAGACTTGTTCTCTTCATGTTTCAAAATGTTCCCAATGTTTGGATCTTGTGAGGTCAGCAGATATGTATGCAGTCCCATGATTGCAGATCTATGCATGTAATCTATTTTGCAGAGGCCCATCCCTCCTTTGGAATAGGGGATACATAATCTTGGTATACACGGATTTTTATAAATCATTTGTTGAGCATGAAGCATCCTTCTTGTTTTCCTGTCCAACCTATCCAACACCTTTTGGGGCCAGTCAATCACTCCAAAACTAAGTTAGGACAGGAAGAACAAACTGTTTTATAGCTTGGACTTTGTTCCTAGATGTCAAAGCTGTTTTCAGTATTAATTTTATAGTTTCATGGGTCCATAGGTGTTTACTATGCTAATGACCATAAGGGTCTTTTTAAGTCTAGCCATGTGTCTCAAATCTCTGACAAGTTCTGATATCCTTGATAAGTGTAAGCAGGAGTTTGGGAGATGAAACATTTACAAGCAGGGGCCTGTGAGATGAATCATTTACAGGTTGCCTGTGTCCATTAGAGACATAGGTACCAAACCATGGATGAATTTCCTTTTCCCCATCCAAATGTCCAAGTTGCACTTGAAATGGGTTAAGGAGGAACTCTGCTTCACATGGATGGGGAGCCTGTTCCATAGAGGAGGTAGTATCTATAATATATACCTGTCTTTCCAGCAGGTCCTATTTATTTCACAGGCAAGGTTTAAGTCTTTAAAATGGGCAATTGTTGTACTGTTTGTTTTGTGCATATGCAGGAGGTCCATCAGACTGGGGTTTGACAATGCCCTGTATGCCAGACATAGATCTCCCCTCAAAAACCTGTAGAAGACAAAATACAGGGAAAGGGCCTTGAGGCAGTCTGCATAGGACATTTTACTTCGGGCCTGTATTCTTTTAGTAAGAAACCTCTGTGGATGTTCCAATTGTTGGATATGCCTGGTTAGGTACATACCAATGGGGGCATTGTACTTAATGATAGGTCTGATGACTGCAGAATGCATTCTTACTTGGACTTATATATCATACCTTAGTTTATAAGTTGTGCAACATAGAATGATTTCCTCACTACTGTAGACACTTGATGGTCAAAGGCTAGATTGCTGTCTATGTGTGTCCCTAACTCACTGACTACAGGTATCAACTCTAAGGGGCATGTTGTCAATATGATAGTTACCAGGGGTGGATGACTTACCAAAGGACACTATTATGCATTTCTTGGCATTTACTTTTAGTCCATAGCTCTGACACCAGTTGTTTGTCTGTGTTAGCCCCACCTGGAGAACATTTCTGTTAGTGGGGGATTCAATGACAGCTCATAATTTGCAGTCATCTGCAAATTACTCAGACAGAGAATACTGGCATTGGCCTTGACTTCAGAGAAGTAAATGCCAAAAAAGGAGTGGACCAAGGACTGATCCCTGAGGGACTCCACTTGTGACTGGCCTCTTTGTAGAGGTGGGCTCCCCAATTCTAACTTCCTGGGTCTTGTCTGTGAGCCAGTTGACTATCCACTGGGTGACATACAAGTTCGTAATTAACCTCTTGAGTTTGTTAACAATACCCAAGTGGGGTATTATGTCAAATGCCTTGGCAAGGTCAAGGTAGGCAATGTTAACCATTTTTCCCTCAACCATTGCTTTAGTTACCTTCTCATGGAAGTCTACCAGGTTGGGTAGGCATGATCTGCCCTTGATGAAACCAAACTGGGTTGTGCCCAGTGTCTGGAGATTTACTATATCTCTATTGATCATTTGCATGAATATTTTTTTCCATGGCTTTACATATGTTACTAGTGAGACTTAATGTGTCTGTGGTTTCCAGGGTCTGTAGATGGCCCAACTTGGTGCAGAGGGATGACTGTTGCTTTTCTCCATTCATGAGGCACAAAACCTGTTTGGAGGATACAGTTAAATTATTTATTTTTATTTATTTATTTATTTATTTACATTTGTTGACCGGGAGTGTCCGACTGGACGTAGGTCCATTTTCAGCGGAGGCCCGGGGAGAAAAGCTCCACAGTTAAAATAAACAGACAGTATTTACATTGGATTACATAGTGATTAACAATTTACATAGCAATTACTTACAACATATTTACAGATGAAGAACATAGTACATCAGTAGACAACTAGAATCTTTATCTGTGAAGTGCATACCAGACATTAACAAATGTTACAAGAAGAAGAAGTTCGTGCTGTATAATAAGTACTGGCTTATGAGCATCTGAGCTTGCTATAATCAAGGTAGTTAGTGGAGTGGAAAGAAAGATAGTGGTTGGATGGGATGGATGATATTAGAGTGGGAGTTGCAAGGGCATAGCCAGCATGTTTTTAGTTGCACTTTTAGTAAAGTTTTGAAGTGGGTGCATGATGGTATGGAGGTAATTGTGGGTGGAAGTGAGTTCCATAATTTGGCTATGGCGCAAGAGAATAGTGCTTCACCAGCAGAGTTATTGGCTTCAGTGATCTGCAAGTGATTTTTGCTGCTGGATCTTAGTGGTCTGTTGGTGCGATAGGGTTGGAGTAGATTCTGGAGGGATAGGACATTTAGTGGATGGTTTACTAGTTTGTGGGCGAGTGAGAGTTGATACCACTGAAGGAGGTGAGGGAGTTCAAGCCAGCCCAGTTCAGCAAGTGAGAGACAGTGGTGACTACGGTAGGATGCCCCTGTGGTGAATTTGGTGATTTTATTGTAGCAGGTCTCTAGCTTCTTTAGATCACATTGCCTTAGGTTGGTATATATTAGAGAGGCATAAAGTAGGGTGGAGATAAGGTGGGAATTTGCTATTGAAATCTTTGCTGCTTTGGTGAGAAATTGCTTATTTCTGTATAACACTCCTAGTTTTTTGTGGACTTTTTTTATAGTCATGTATATGTGAATGTCAAATTTTAGTTTATTGTCTATTTCCACTCCTAGCAATTTGGTGTGTTCAGTTGGGTATATAGTGGTGTCTTTTGCCGTGATGTTAAAGTGAGAGTTGTTTTGAGTATGTTTGGTGGGTTGGAAGATGAGTAGTTTAGTTTTGTTTGGGTTGAGTATTAATCAGGCATCGGATAACCATGTTTCAACAGAGGAAAAGGCTTCCTGTGTGACTTTTTGCAGTTTTGGTAGGGACTGGGCTGAGCAGATGATGGTCGAGTCATCTGCGTATTGTATGAGTGTGCCATGTTTGGTGGCAGAGGCTAGATTATTGGTGTAAACATAGAAGAGTAGGGGTCCAAGGATGGATCCTTGGGGAACCCCTATGGAGACAGGTAGTTGGGGAGATATGTCATTCTGCCATACAATGGATTGTTGGCAGTCAGACAGGTAACTCTGAAACCAGTTGGTGACCGATTGTGAGAAGGATAGGTTATTGAGGACAGAGATAAGTTGTTTGTGTGGGACCATGTCAAATGCTTTAGATAGGTCTAGGAAAGTAGCAGAGGAGAGATAGCCATTGTTTTTATGCTGAAGGATAGTATTAGTAAAGGAGAGTAAGGCAGTGGTGATGCTATGGTTTGGTCAGAAGCCATGTTGTGTACTGGAAAGGAGGTTGTTAGCAAGGAGGTAGTCTGAGACCTGAGAGTGTATGCATCTCTCTAGTATTTTGGAGAGTGGAGAGAGAATAGCTATGGGGCAGTAATTGGTTAGTTCTGTGGAGGGTCCGCCTTTGTGGAGGGGAATTATATGTGATACTTTACACAGTGTGGGAACGTAACTTTCTGACAGAGATCGGTTAATCAAGATGGATACTGGGTAGGCCAGAGCATCAGCTGCGATTTGTAGGTATTCACTTGGGAGGCTGTCTGCTAGTAATTTGGTGGGTTTAAGTTTAGTTAAGAGGTTTTTTATGTTGGAGGTAGGTACAGGAGAAAAAGAGAAGGCAGTGGGGAGATTACTAGTTGAAGGTGTGGGTTGGAGGGAGGGGTTGTGTTGTTTAGCTAGTGATAGTATGGTTTGGGTGAAGTGTGTGTTGAATGAGGTAGCAATATTTTCTGAGGAGTGAGGGATGTTAGGAGGATGGGTACTGACTTTACCTGGGTGGAGGATGGAGTTTATGGAGGACCAGAATTGTTTGGGGCTGTGTTGTGAGGAGTCTAGGGCAGACTGGTAGTATTGGGATTTGTCCTATTTTATTAGCTTTTTGACTCTATTACGTAGTTCTAGGAATTTCTGTCTAGCTGAGGGGGTTTTGGTTTTGCGCCAGTGCTCCCAGGCTTTATCCCTGTTTTTCATTTCTGACTTAGTGGTTTTCCCATGGGGAGGGTTGTGCTTTGTTTCTGGAGAATCTTATGGGGGCATGGTAATTAAGGATGCTTAGGAAGGTAGTATTAAAAAATTCAACTGCATCATCTAGACTAAGGTACTTTAGAGGATGCCAGTTACATTTTTTGAGGGATGAGATGAATGTGAGTGGGTTAAAGTTTAGTTTTTTACATATTTGATGGTAGATGACAGGTTTAGCTTGGTATAGGTATTTTTTGATTAGGAATGTTGGGGAGTGATCACTGAGGCTATCTGATAAGCAGCCTGTTATATATGACTAGGGGCTCTTACTGACTAGTATCCAGTCCAGGGTAGTGTGCTTGGTGGAGTTTTTATTTATCCTGGTTGGTGACTGGACTAGTTGAGTGAAGCCATGAAGGTGTACATGATGGGTTGGATTGTTGCCAGAACTGGATTGCCAGTCAATATTGAAATCACCTAAGATGATAGTTTCTTGGGGGAGATGGTGGGTAGACCAGCTGAGGAGTTTTTCTAGGGGAGGGATGTTTTGGCCAGGTGGGAAGTAGCATCCAATTATGTTGATGGTTTTGTTTTGGTTAATTTTGAGGTTGGTATATATTATTTCTTCATTGCCTATTTGTGGAGCTGATGATTTTAAGATCTGGATGTTTAGATGCTGTTTAAATATTATAGCTACACCACCTCCTTTTTTGTTTAGCCAGTCTACTCTTAGTATGCCATAACCTGTAGGGAGTATTTGCTCAGTGGTAATGTGAGGTTTTAGCCAGGTTTCTGTCATGATGACTATATCTGGGGAGTACAAGTCTATGGTGGCATGGAGTTCATGGACTTTGTTGGATATACTTCTAATATTTAGGCATAGTAGAAGGAAGTCACTTGGCTTTCTATTAGCTGTAATATGGGAGAAGTTGTGGTTTCTAGTCTGATTATGAAGATTAGGGTTGGAGATGATAGGGCCAGGGTTGCGGTGGATGTCTCCACTTAGGGCTAGTTTTTATAAGCATGAGATTATTAGTTTTCTCAGTTTTTGAATATGTTTGTTTATAAGGGAAACTTTATGATTGTGCTCTGTGGGTAATAGGTATGGTGGGAGGGTTAGTAATTCCACAGGCCCTGATGCATCATGTTTCATGCTATCTAGAAGACATCCTGGAATATTGTCTGGATTCACTGATGCATTGTTCTTGGTCTTACAGAGAGCATTAAGTTCCTGTTCCCTAGTGATAATAGGGGGAATTATATTTGATGGTATTTTTTTGAGGGAAGGTTGAGAGGGAGAGAGGGGTAAAGATGGAGCTGAATTTATCAGCCACAAGGTTTGCTATATCTTCTGGCTCAGTATAGGTGGCTCCATTTACAATGAGCTCTGCACACAATTGTGTATTGCCTTTGAGGCTGCAGACACAGCTAAAGAATGCTTTGTGGTTGTCCTTGGCCTAGGAAGCCAAACTTATCTCAAATTTGGCTTTGATAGACTTTATTTGTCTTCTGAGTTGTTTGTTTAGTTTGATGAAAGTGGTTTCATCCTGATGGGTGCTGCACCTCCTAATTTTTGCCCTGATTTTCTTCATTTTGTTATACAGCTTATTGATGTGATTCCACCAGGGTGGCTTGTTCTTTGAGTTAGTTCTGCACTTCTTTCTAGTGGGTACAGCTACCTCTATGCAGCTATTAACATCCTTGTACAGGGTTTCTGTGAACAGTTCTGCATAGGCAGCAGTGTTCTCAGGATTTATGGGGCTTAGAATTTTGCCAGGTTATCACTTAATAGCAGGAGGTTAGCCTTAGAGTAGTTCCTGTATATTCCAGGTTTAGCTGGGGGTCCAGGTTTTATTTTTACTTCAATGGAGACCATTTCATGATCTGATATTACCAGGTAAGACATTACAGTAGGGTGTGTGCAGCACTTTCTCATATTAGTGAGGGCCAGATCTAATATGGTTGCACTCCTGGTTGGTGTACTGACTATCTGGTCCAGGGAGTTTGTGTTTACAAAATCCAGAAATCTCTGTCCCTGTATGTTTGGTGTCATGTAGGATTCCCAGTTAATAGTGAGGTAATTAAAGTCACCATGAATATGGTATTGGGTTGGATGGTTAGTGTTTCTAATAAGTTTAACAACATGGTATGGGTGTCCTGGGTAATAGAGGGGAGGTTATAGCTTGGAAGGATGTGGTATTGGATTTTGCCTATGGTGATTTGACCATGGAGCAGCTCAAGTGCATTGTTCTGTTTCATGAACCTTGAAGTATATTTATTTCTGATGTAAATAGAGACACCTCCACTTTTAGTCCCTGCCTGTGAAGTAGCTGGTCTAACTGTGTGGAAAGCATTATAACCTTGCATTGTTGGTGTGCTTTCGAAAATATTCTTTACTGAGTTTTATTCACATTTGTTGGTGTTTTATTGTTGATCCTTCATGAATTCCAAAATATGTATACACTCCTTCTTGCTCAAGTTCTTTTATATTACATTTATGTCCCAAACTGATGTTTTCTTGGTCTTTTGTTGTGAAATGTTCCATATCTGGATGCCTTTGCCTGTATTTCTCTTTGAATATCTCTGGGCCTGCTTTTTTACATTGATTAATTAGGCTTTCTGCTTTGCATAAATATTACACCATATCAGATCTCTCTTTCTTTCCCATGTAAATATTTCTTTTTATATCTTTCAAAAGGGTCTAATCGCCATGGTGTTGGTGCTGCAATAGCGTTGTCGTCTCACAGTAAGATGCTGACCGGTTTGACTCTCAGCTAGAACGTCTTCTGCATGGAGACATGCGTGAATGGGCGTACCTTCATTGAAGGTTGTGCGTTAGGGCTGGCAACTCAGCACGTAAAAATCAACTGCCAATCATTAGCGGACCGGAGTTCCACTGTGGCAACCCCTAACCGGGAAAAGCCGAAAGACACAACAACAACAACATATTTTATTACTTCCTCAGTCACTTCTTTTTCCGAACAACTCAAGGTTTCTTGGTCTATATAGTGTTTTTCAATGATCTGTTGTATTAATTAACACAAAATTGCATTTGAAGCTTTTGACAATTTTTCTTGTGGAATTATTTTTCTTTCCTCTAATTTCTCTCAATCTTTTTGTATATCTTCTGTCTAGAAATTCTGGGCTGCTTGCATAATAGTAACAATACATGATTTATTTCTTATCCTCAATAGTCCACTCTATTGTATGGCTCCTTTTTGTCCTATCAGTTTTGTGATTTTTGTGGACTGCTACTTCTTATTACAATGGTAGGGTGGGGGTCCTCCCCCTGAACCTAGCCTAGCCCCATTGTAGGAATGTTTCTATGTCTTGAGGATTCTACACTGTAATTTGTTCCAGTCCAGGTACCAGTTCAACTACCAGGATTGGGCATTTTTTATCCTGGGTCTTGTGCACCCAGCTATCTTTTTTTATTTTTTAACCTACTTCTGTCCATGATATATGCTATATAAAATACAGTCTATATATCAGTGTCATCTTGGTAAGATTTTATGAAAAAAAAGGGTCCACCTTGTGAATGTACTCACCAAGACTGGAGGGTGAATTCAATTCCAGCAATACTACTCTCCTTTGCTTGCTAATTTATCATCTTCCCATTCAGAATGTACAATTAGTGATGTATGATTTTATGTAAGATATGAGTTTAGTGGGTGACTAATATTTATTACTTTTATTATATTTTATTTTATTTCTCTTTGTTTATTGGGAAATTCTAACTGGGGTTTATCACGTTTTCATCATAGGCCCAGGGAGAAAAGCTGTACAGATTAGTCAAATACATACAGAATACAATAATGTGATATAGAGCATGCATTGAGTTTTATAGTAAACACATTAGAATAGGATAAAGTTGTATACATTTCATAGGAATACATTTAAGTTTTCAATAGATGTGGTAGATGATTAGTAGCTGCATTTCAACAACAGAGAAAAAAAAGTAGAGAATGGATTAGAAGGCATGCATAAGCATGAATGTAAGAAGCAGATTACAGGGAAGTTAGGATAATGTGATTGTGTAGTGATTATCAGTAGTTTTGTAGAAGAAGAAAAACAATTCTTGCAGGAGAGAAAAGTTAGTAGATGGCAGCATAATAGCATGCAGAAGTCTAAATGTAAGAAACAGATGACTAGGGAGTTATTATACTGTGATTATATTAGTCATTAAGAAATAAAATTATGTAGATTTTAGCAGCTTAATTAGAAGGAAGAGTGTGGCTGACTTTTCAGGATCCAGCCTGGAGTTATGTAAGAGCATGACCAGTTGTTTAGTAGGTGTTTCTTCCGTGATGCCTCAAAGCTATTTAATGTGTCTGTTTGTCTTACTTCATGGGGGGATTTAGTCTTGTTTTTTTGCAACTTGATTAGGTTATAATTAGTCTTCTGCACTGTTATGAATAGTAAAGCTTTGTTGTTTAACCGCATTACTCATACTATTCCTTTATGGATGGGCATTTCGCTGGAGATTTCATTGGTTTATGGGCTGTGGTAAGTTGAGATGGTTTATAAGTTCAAACCAGTTAAGACTTTTCAGAGCTGTGCAGCAGTGGGTTTTACAGGGTTTGGTTGTACCAAATGTTATGGTTTTATTATTAGACATCCCTAGTTTGTTTTTGATGGTTGCATTAAGGTTTGCAAAGATGGGTACAGCATAGAGTAGGGATGGGAGTAGGCATATTTGTGCATTCCTGGAGCAATCAGTAAGGAATTTTCTAACCCTATAGAGGGATCCTAATTTTAAATTTGTTTTATGTATTTACCCTTTTTTATATGGCTAGGAGTAGGTGTTGGTCATACTTGACATTAAGACTGAGTAATATTCCAAGGAGTTTGGCTTGCATGACCTATTCTGTTTTGTTCTGTTCTCTGATAAGATATGAAATAATTGCTTCTGATCAAAGTACTTTTTAGGGGTGATAAGCATTAGTTGAGTTTGTTTAGCATCTATGATTATGCCTGAGCTATCTAGCTGGGATACAATGGCTAGAAAGGCCTGTTGGTTGTTATCTTGTAAGGAGGTTAGTGTCTGGGCTGAGCAGATGAGTCTGTCATCATCTGAGTATTGTATCAGAGTAGCTTGCATAATGGTGAATTGTAAGTTTTTGATAAAGATATTGAAGAGTAAGGGGCACAGAACTGATCCCTGAGGGACACTGACTGTTACTGGGAGGAAATAAGAGTAGTCTTGCTGGCATTTCACAGCTTATTTCCTGTTGAATTAGTAGCTGTGGAACCAGGTTAATGATGGGTGTACTGAGGACTAGAGCAGCTAGGTCCTGAAGAAGTTTCTGGTGTGATATTTTATCAGATGCTTTTGATAAGTCCAGGAAGACAGATGAGACTAGTTGCCCACTGTTAATGAGTTGATTAAATGTTTTTGTAATGTTTTGATTGGCAGTAATGATGCTGTGAACAGGTTGAAAATCAAGTTTTGTGGAGGAGAGTAGGTTGTATTGAATGAGGTATTTGAGTGGCTGAAAATGTATGGATTTTTCTAATATTTGCAATAACAGAGGTGGAAGACAGCAATTGGATGGTAGTTGGTAAGGTCAGTAGAGTTTCAGCCTTTACTGAGGGATATGATGTATGACATTTTCCAGACGTTGGTGATGTGGTTTTCTTTTATGGGTCTATTAATTAGTTTGGAGACTGGGAGTGCTATAGCCTCTAACATTATTTTTAGGATCTCAATTGGTATCTTATTGGCAGCCAAGGTAGTTGGTTTCAGTTTTAGTAAGCATTTTTTTTTGATGAGGTAGGGATACTATCAAGTTTAATAAGTGCATCGTCAGTGATATGGGGTTGTGGAATAGTGGAAGGTAATGAGGAGTTGTGCTTGTTTAGTGATAAGATAAATTGTGTGCTGAACTGAGTTGTTGTATTACCTGGGTAGCTAGTTGTTGCCATGGGGGAGGGGCGGGATAGAGGTTTGCCCAGGGTTGAGAAGTGACTTTAAGGATTGCAAGAAAAGATGACGGTTATTTTGGTGGGTATTTTCTAAGTCAGTAAAATATACATTCTTGTCAATAAGTATGTGTGTAATGAAATGAGATGGTACCAGCACAGCTAGCTGGAATTTTCTAAATAATTATATGTTATTTGTGAATATCAACATGGTTTATATAAAATGCTTGTGTTACAAATGTATTAGTACTGTATATCATGTGTATATCAAACTGCTCTGTACAGACGTGTGTTGATAAGGGTATTTGCAGAGTGCTGTTTGATTTGAAATGTAGCCACAGTGTGCTCTACTGGAAGAAAACAGAAATATACTTGCACGATTGTAACTATTTAAATGTATATTTTAACAGTGGAAACTGGAATACAGGAGGTTAACTTAAGAAAAATAACTGAACTTAAATTACTTTATGGCTAGGCCATAAAAGATGGTATCTTTCAGTTTTCAATACAGCAAGAGACACAATATCTGTACTAGAAAACGTTCTGTATTGTCTTTAGGGTGAAGTAATTACTAGTCTTGAAAGCATGAAGGAATGCAATTGATTTATGACTTCCAGCATCTGCCAGAGATCTGAGGAGAAGTCCTTGTCTGTATATTTTTACAGATAGACACTAAATACTGCCATCTTCATCAATGGTAGTTTGGCCTGAGAACGAGCAGTCAGATGACAAGAAATTATGTCATTCTGCAAGTTGTCTCAGCAATAATATTTGAGATATTAATTTGAGAAGTCTCTTAGTGCGACAGAGCATTCTGCATTCTGTCTTGGACCTGGCAACAACTAGAAGATCTATTCACCACACATCTGCCTTGCTCTAATAGTAAGTTACTAGCGTACAGTAATTCTCTTAGATTCAGTCAGGAGTATAGTGAAGCTTAGTTTAGATATTTTTCTTTATTTATTTGAGAATGACTTGCAATGTTGTTTTAAATATTTCCTGTGGTTTTGAACTCTGATGTCACTTTAAATATATACTTAGTATTGTCTTGTTCTTTTATTTATTATTAAATATATTTAAACCTTTCATTATGGCTAATCTGTGCAGAGATATTAAGTTTTTAGAGTACTTGCATATTTATTTGGTGACACTGTGTTGGCCAATCCTAATAGCCTTGCTCTTGGTCAAACTCTCATTTGTGTTAATAGCAGTATCACATGGTAAGATTTGACACCCTTTGCTAAGGGCCTTAAAGTAGCTGATAAGGGGTTCTGGTGGCAATGCCAACTACCTTATAGTCCGGGCCAAAGGGGGCATAGCTAGTAAACCTGTGTCAGCCTTTTCCAGTTTTGTGTGTGTGTGTGTGGGGGGGGGGCAAAACAAAGTGTGTGTGTCAGCTACTTGGACAGGGACACAAAGCACTGGTTGGGCAGAGAGAGTATTGGAGGACTTGGCTTGGAATCCTGGCTAAGAACTCAACTCTATAGCTGTGCCAGTGGGGAGTCTTATTGGGCATCTGGAGAAATAGGGAGAATCCAGCCCCAGACTGTCTGTGGTCTCTGTGTGCTCTTAAGGGAAATTGCACTTGATGCAGAGGGCTACATCTGTAAATACTATTTGTATACCTGCCATCCTCCAAGTGAACATCCCCCACTGTTGCCAGTGGTGAGGATTGAGGCTCCTTGATTACTGGTCTAGTGGTGGGGTGTCAGAATGTGTTTTCTCATGAGATTCATGAGATACCTATAATCTTGCAAGGTTCTTTGGATTTTATTTTATATATAGATAGATATATATATATATATATATATATATATATATATATATATATATATATATATATATATATAGGATCTAGTAACCACCCTATCATCTGTTGTCATTCTGTCATCTGCTGGACTTTAGATACAGTTATGTTGGTGAGTAGAGGTCACCTGGAGGGTATAACTCACAACTGTCTGTTACAACATAGAGTGATGCCCTGTTAACAGCCATTCTTCCCTTTCTCACTGTCATTGCTGCCATGTCACTGCTGGATTACATCATGTGCCTTTGTTGCTTCAGGCATAATCTGTCACAGTTGGAGTATGGGCTATTCCATGCTTCCTGGTGGTCTGCACAGCCCTTTGTGCATTGCTGTTTTGAGTAACCCCTGCTGCTCCTCTTGCTTATCTCCACTCTTGTATGCGCATTTGGTGCATGATGCATCCTTACTTTTATGAATCCCACTGCTCAGTTTTGTGGTTATAAATATAACCTCAATGGATGTCCTTATTGCTCTAACAGTGAGTACACATTTTTAATGAAAACACAGTATAGTGTCAGTGAGCAACTTTACTGTATGCATATTCATTGGCTCCCCTAGTAAATTGCCTCTAGATTTAACTAAGCATCCAAGAATAATCATGCATTTATCTTTAATAAATTAAAAGATGCACTACTGTGATTGGCAATCATAATTTCATTACATAATTTTGGATAACCTTTCATATGATGAAGTTCATATCAGTTCCCCTTTAAAGAAAGTACAGTTGTATAAGATGAATTTACCATAACAGTAGATGTCTGAGTGATCACAAGTGCAATATCTTTAGCTATACGGGTTATATTTTGCCAAGAATATAACAGTCAGACAGCTTCCAAAGCTTCAAGGTACCTTCCATGTACCCAAACTGCTGAGCAGCTTGAGATTAGCTGATTAAAGACAAGTTTGGGCACGAAGCCCTTCAGAACTTTCCTGGAAGCAGACAGAAGGAGTGTCTTCCCTGAAAGGACAATGCTATTATTAATAAAAAATTAATGTCCACAACCTGCCATAAAAAGTGCACCACAAATCAAGGGGATGGAGTGACTACTGCAGCAGTGATTATTCGGACATCAACTTTAATGGTAGGTTCAGCTTACACAACTATACTACGTTCTTCATATTGATCACTGCTGCAGTAGCCTTAGCTATTTCGGTAGATTACCACAACTATCTATATTTGGGAGAAGGAAAGAAAAGGGTCCAGGAACCCCTGGAGAATAGTCCAAGCAAAACTTGATCTAGACCCAGGGAAAGAGTCAAGCTTATAGTGCCTTGTAAAAGAATGTAGAAAGGTCCAATTAACAGCTTATAGAATACTTCTAGAATCCAGTCCTTTCCAAAATCCCATAGATGAAGCCGAGTGGCCTCTGACCCTGCCTTGAATAGATTTGTCATGGTGAGTATAACAAAAGGTAAATAACCTTAGACAACCATTTGGAAATAGTCTGTTTTGATACAGGTTGTATTCTTCTTACCTTCACAAGAAGTGAACAATTGATCCAAAGATCTGAAAGATTTAGTTCTGGCAAGATAGTACCTGAGTCATCTGTGGACAACCAAGGTACGGAGTACCCTTTTCCCCTCATTTTTAGCTTCAGGAAAGAAAACAGAGAGATGGATAGTTCTCTTAAACTAAACTTGGTACCACTTTAGCTAGAAAAGAATGATTAGTTTTCAAGCACACCCTGTCCCTATGGAAAATGAGGTAGGGTTGACACAACATAAGAGCTTACAACTCAGATAGTCTTCTTCCAGAGGTCAGAGCAACCAGAAAACTATTTTCCACGTTAAGAACCTCAAGTCAGCCATATTAGCTGGTTTAAAGGAATGACTTTTAGCTTCTCTAACAAAAAATTAAGATTCCATTCAGAGACCACCAGTGTTCTTGGAGGCCCCTAAAGATAAATCCCTTTCAAAAACATTTTGACATAAGACTATATTGAAAGAGGAGGATCCATGGGCAGACATTGTGAAATGGCCAATAAATAAACCTTGACAGAAGAATAAGAAGAACATAGGATAGTAACACACACAAATATTGTAAAAACAGGCAACTAACCTTGAATGGGAACTCGTTATGTTGTTGGCAGCAACTAGAAAAATGTTTCCATTTGCTAATATATGATTTTCTATTTGCAGGCATTCTTACCTCCATTAGTACCTGCTGTGCATCCTCAGACAACAGGTGCCTAAAAGGAATTAAGAACGTTTCATTCAGACAATAATTTTAAGATAATTGATGTTGCGGTGATTCAGACACCCCTGTTCTTGTGGGAGTGGAGCCATTTTGTGAGGAAGTGGGACTAGATCCATTTTGTGAGGAAGCGTGTAGTAATTGCCCCTGGCCAGTTCCAAAAGAAGGGAAAAACATGATTGCCTGGGCCAGAAATGAGTTTCCCCAATGATCTTGGAGGAATTCCTTCTGAAGCTTCAGAAGTACCCTGGATATTAGTGGAGATGGTGGAAAGACATACAGGAACATTCCTGTCCAAAGAAAAGAAAAGACATCTGTCTTCCAGGCCTTCTTGCATGGAGTCCTGGAACAGAATTTTGCCAGCTGATTGTTTAAAAAGGAGGCAAAGAGGTCTACTTGAGGAACTCTCCACAGATGGATCAAATCTTGGAAGATGTCCTGCTGGTCCTGCTCAGCTTGTCTGCCACGCAGTTTTGCTCTGATGGAATGTAGGATACCTGTAGAGTGAGAATGCACTGTGAAGCTATATCCCAAGCTAACATGACTCGTATTCAAATGGGTACAACCTGGTTCTCCCTTGCTTGTTGATGTACCACATGACTGTGATATTGTCTGTAACCATTTGAAGAGGTCCTGAGGACCAAAGATGATTCAGAGAGTTGAGTGACTTGATCAGGGCATGCATTTCCTTGATGTTTATGTGCTTGTATCTGTCCTTGGTGTCCCACACCCCTGCACTTGTATGCCTCCTGAAACTGCTCTCCAAGCAAAGTCTGAAGTGTCTATGGTGACTGACTGCCTTGGAGCAGGGAGGGAGAAGGGGAGATCTGGATTTAAGGGTATCATCTATATCAAAAAATAAATAAATAAATAAAATAAAAATAAATTTGAGGACTAGATACATGTTTGGTTTTCTGTTTCTTTTTGCCAGGAAAAAATGGGGCAAACCATGTTACTAACTGCAGCCACTGCTTCTCCAGAGATGGGCACAGCATTCTGACAGGAGTGTCTCTCCCTTACCCACTGAGGAGACTCCAGAGGATGTGGCTAACCCCTGGTCCAAAGTGGCTCTAGGTATGACACCAGAGAGATTCAGGGCAAAAGATGAGAGGTCTTAGGAACAACAAACAGCCACAGCACAGTCACCCATCTGTAGCACAGGCAAATTGCTAGCCTGCTCTGATGGCAAAGGCTGTTTGCTTAACTTTTCCTTTTTGTGGTTGGAAGAAGGACTGACCATGGGACTGACAATCTGTTCCATGGTCAAGCCAAAAATGATGAATCTCTCCCCAGGGAAGATAAGCAAAACTACATGTCCACAAATGTTACTTTTTTGACAGAAATAAACACAGTAAAAAGCACTTTAAAACACTATATCAACCCAACAATGGAAAACTGTGCATGATTTCTACACTGAAAATATATTATCATTAGTTTACACTACTTTTAAACTGACAGAAAAAATGAGTGTTCCGTTTAAAAATGCATTACAGTGTTGTGACGGTCCATTAAAACACAGCACTCCTAGCTTTAAAATAACTTTTCTGAAGAGGGGATTAATAAAACATCAGAAAATATAAGAAAATGGAAGTTTTTTTTTCTAAAGGGAACTTTTATGCCCAGCAAAGGAACAGCACAAGCTGACTGTGACTCCTTGAAAGTCTCAGAGGAGTGTACTCTTCACTGGCAGTAAACGCCTAAGAGCTTTGCATCCACAAATGTCATTTAGTCACCTCATCTTGAGCTTCTTCACAGTTTGGGCATATGGAAGGTACCCTGAAGCTTTGGAAGTTGGATGGTTGTTATACAAGATATAACCCATATAGCTAAGGCTACTGCAGCAGTGATCAATATGAAGAACACCTTTTTTCAAAACTATAACATTGTCAGACATTTGAAAAATATTTGTGATTTTTATGCTTCATCTAAACTGATAGTTTGATCTTGTTTTCCATGCATAAGCCCCATGGCTTAATCTTCACTCAGAATCAAGTTATATACAGGGTATTTGATTCACAGCCATGATGTCAGTCCAAACTCCCAACAGTCTACATTCACACTGTTCGTAATGTATGCAGCTAAATGTCTGGTTGTATTATATAGGATGTAAACGCTGTCGTTGCTAATACGTTTCACACAGTAGTCCTAGGTATGACAGCTTAATTTCCCATTTGCAAACCATCTTCTGCTGTGCAAGTCACCTAAGCAATCTGCTGAATCACCTCTGTGAAAACAATTGGGCCTAGTGGATTTATTCACTTAACACATGAAAAACGTAACAGTTAAAAACTTGCACTATGTTTCCAGATGACTGACACAAGAAGTGTACAACAAATTGTACTTGGTCCCACCTTAGTCTATAGCAACACCTGCTACCACAGATAGAGGGTCCTGTAGCAAATCGCAGAACCAATACCACCTTAGTCCACATGACCAAAATGGCTTTATTGCATTTGCAAAAGTGATATATGGTATTTTGTTTAATATGAAAGGTTAAAAATAGCACTTATCCTAGTTTAAGTTTACCATGCTTAATAAAGGAATTCCTGCACCAGTATTTACAAACAGCTACTAGCAGAGAGAAAAGCAAATATTTACAATAGCAATACTAATTTGTAATTATTTTATTTGTTGTGACAGCTTCTAAATCTACCATCCCACATGCTCATATACACATGTGCACACATTAAAATGTGCACAAGAAGTTAATTTGCTATTATAATCCTTTGTAATTAGTGCATACTTTAATTGACTGCAGTAAACCCCACCATGTTTGCTTGTTTCTTTGTTCTTCTTTTTTTTGTCATTTAATCAAGACTTGTCAACAACCAACCTGGCCACATGCCACCTGTAATCTTATCCCGTTCATCAGTCTTGCAAAGTGACCTTAACTAATACAACCCGATAAAATCCAGTATTAGGGTGTACTTCTTATCTAGGAAGAATAAATTCAGTATTGGGTAAAGATCTGTAGCTAGAGACCCTCATGCAACACTACACAGTCCATACATACTAGATGATAGTAGTGAGAGATACCCTAAATAGTCCATGCCAAGAATACACAAAAGCATCACTCATGAAGTGGGGATGTGCATGCTTTCTATCCGTTTGTCTTGCTGACCTATAAATGCTCTTTTCTTACAAAAACTGCTAACATTTACTAGGCAGAGATACATTTGCATTTAGCACCTCAGCCCTGTCCCACACCAGAAGTAGTGAAACACAGGCCATTAACTACCCAAATTCAGCTTTGCCTCCTCTATTTGACCCTCTGACATATTGCTTGTCATAGCTAGACCAAAGCTATTCATAGCAGAAACAACACATTTAATCAAATGTGCCTAACTAGTTGGTGACAGTGGCTCAAAAACTAATACACCTATATTTGGTGACAGCAAAGCATAAAGCCGTGGGTTCCATTCCTACTCCTGGTAATTAGGTTTTCAATTTGCTGTGATTACAGTGCAGCATTATGGGTCTGGTACCCTGAGGATATACCATCCTTTAAATGAGATTTTAAATCAAGGCATCATCTTCTTGACTTCACGGTAGCTCCAAGTGGACATAAAAGATCCAGTGGCAAGGAGTAGGGGAAATTCCTCTCTGCTTAGCTCAAATTTCCCTGTAGTCATACAAATATCACCTTGGGTCCCCTGAAAATTGCCTTCTATTCTAGAGGGACAAACCCAATTAGCAAACAATAAAGAAAATAAAATGTAAAAGAACTTAATAAGAGGCAGAACTGCTACTGTTAGATGGAGCTGTTTGCAGAAGTCATGTTGACTACTTACACAGCATTCATTATTAGTAATGCTGAATATATCACCAGATGTCATTGTTAATTCAAAAGCAAACATTTTTTAAATTTTAAAAAAGAAAAGATAAATTGCGTAGGATGTTCTTGCAAAAGATACATAAAATGATGCATCTGGTCTTACATTTTAATACTGAAATCTGGATACAGGGGGCTATATTCATGAGTATATCTTGCAGACTTTCACCTTTTTGCCATATAGAAATGGAATGCCTGCATTCATTATTAATACTAAAAGCACTGCTATGATAATTAAGCTAATAATCAGTACACCAGGGTGTAGTAAATGCAAGACAGCATTATCTCAGTTAACAATGTATGATTTTTAAACAACTGTCACTGTCAGAGTGGGCGGCTTTACTTTAGTAAAATGTAGGCCAGTGAGTTAGGAAAGAAGTAATATCCAATTGAACACTAAACTGCTTCTTTTCACTGCTTAGAGAAATCAGGCAGATTGTACATCCTGTTGTTGTTATGGTCTTGGAAAAAAAATGCAAAATGATGATATAGTTTATTTTGAAAGCTGACTAGAGCAGGAGTGAGGAAGAATGCATTCAGCATAATTGGTGTGTCAGAGATAACCGGAATATATGGGATAGAGATTATTGAAAAGGAAAAAGGCAAGATGTGAGTGCATCATAAAGAATAAAAACAGAAATAAAAAACAAGATCCAGGAGTATACGTGCATTTACTACACAGACACAGAACTCATTATGTTGCAGTGTATCTTGTTCAGCAGAAAAAATATACAGTTTGGAAGGCAAAAAAGGGGCAATTTTATAAAGTTTAAAAGATGCATTGATGATTTTAGATGTTAATGTGAAATCATCTCTGAATTGTAGCATTATTTTACTTTTTAGATAGCTACGGAGATTTTTCACAACATCCCTGCAGTCAAACCAGCTGTATATTACTCCCAAAAGATATAAAATATTGAATTGCCTACCTGGAGGAGGTGTGACATTAATAACCTAATTCAGGAATCAAACAAATCGCTCCATTCCATGCAAAAAAAAAAAAGCTGACATTTTTACAATCTCCATAATTTGTTAACAGACAAGCAGCACCAAACTGATTTCATGGCTTAAAACATTACCTGGAAACACTAGCTAATAAACTAAAAAAATATTTGTATGAAAAAATATGCCAGTATCCTGCAATACCATGAAAAGAGTAGTGAAACACAGGCCATTAACTGTCTGCACGAGGCTGCACATACCTGCCTTTCAGGTGTACATGTGTCAGTGCACGATTCTGGCTCAATGCATTTAAGCATGCACCAAGCAGACAAAACAGGTCCATAAAACTGGTTGATTAAAATAAACTCAGTTTTTACTCTACTTTTCTAATTTACTCCCTTGGGATTTTCCTCTTAGTGGTATACCATGCAATTATGATTAAATCCAGTATTGCCTACACTCCAAGAAGATTTATTACTTAATTAATATCCTCCTTTCCTAAGGCACCAGCTAATAAGATTCCTGGAAATAAATGTGTATATTTTTCAAACACACATAAATACTACTACACCTTACCAGTGAATCATCACACTGCTTAATTTGAACCTACATCCAGCCCCTATTCCATGAGGCTAAGATGGCCATCAAGTATAAAGATGCCCCTCTCTTTATTCTGTTCAAATGATACACCATATATGAAAGTGAAAAAAAAGGTCTTTTATCTACCTTTACAAGTGTATATAATCACAAGAGCCCCTTTCATCTAATTCCAACCTTGTCAAGATGATTTGGTAATATGACAAATGTTTCTCGATTGCATGCTTCACTGTTCTCAGTTACTTGTCTTTTTTTGTGTTACTGGATAGTTTTAAATGATGAATACCTGGCAGAGGAGAAAGATGGGAAAACATGAACAAATGAAATTAACTTATGATGCCTTTCCAGGTTTAGGTGATGAATCATTCACCTTTTTGTGATGATGTCTCTTTTCCATGGGATATAAAAAAACTCTTACATTTTGCATGGACAGGAACAGTGTCTTGCATTTTTCTTGTACTTGGCTTACTGAAGTGTAAAACCGCTGCTTACAGCAGGTCATGTTTGAAATAAAAGAGGGATAGAGAAATGCCACAAGGGAACAGACTTGCAGAATTCCTTCATTCTCATCATTCAGAGGCATTTTTTTCATTTGTCATAATGGAAGGAGAACTTCTTTGGAAATAACTGTCCCAGTCAACGATATCAGCTTCTTCTGAGCACTCATTGCATAACAAAAGTATTTATGACTAAGATAAACCAGCATGTAAAAGAACGCTCTCTGAATAGAACATGAGGAACTTTGAGCTATCTCATAGCTACAGAAAAGAAGCTTTAACATGGCTAACATGAACTTAAGAACTGTGCAATATACTTTAAGTGGATTATAACATTGACTGGTTGCAAAACTCAATATCGAGAGATGAAAAGGAGTCTGAAATGAAGTGGATACCATTTCAGAATGAAGTGTATCTTTAAAACAAAACATAAAAGAAGAATATAAAGCTTACAACTAATACATTTAAGAAAGTTCTTAAATGTGAAAAACTGGCACATGGTATTTCAGCGGCTTCTCCTGCTTTTCACGTAAGGGATGCACTTGCTTTAGTTCTAAGAAAGATGCTTCTTAAGCTAATCATGTCTGGCATTTGTGAGTTATGAGATCTTCACTCCCACTGCTATCCTACAGAAAGCCATTAAATATCTCATATTGGATTTACATTACAATAATGTTGATTGTCTGGCAATAAAAATAAAATATGTCTGCTGCAGCTACTGCAGGAATATAGAAACATCTGCTTCGAGAAAATCTGATTTGAATAGAGCAGATTAAAAAGTTGAGATATTCTGGTTAGTGCACAGTCCTGTTACCTGGCTGTAAGTGACCTTCCTGTGCTGTAAACCGTGCTTGAAACTCACTGGCTCTAATTTTCAAGGAGAAACAGATGCTATTGAATTCAGAAACTGGGAAACAAAATATGTTTAATAAAGTTTCAGAAAGGCATCAATAAACATGATCATGATTTTAAAAGAGCATCTCAGTGCTTACTTTAGGCCTTTAGCCCACAAAGTAATATTTTGACAGCGTTAACAGACCTCAGTGCTGTATATACCCATTCAGATTGCTGTATACCTATAATTTTTTAATGGTACTTTGGAGTTCTAAAAAATATAGTGCATGCATCATCCATCATAAAAAGTGTTATCAGGTATGTATCGATCTAGTACAAAACTGCATGAAGAACAGCTTATGAATCAAGAGACAGGAATATCTTGTTCAGTGGGAGGGAAGTAACCCACATTCTGTGGCCTGTATGTTTATCAGCCTATTGGATGGCCGCATCTACAGCTGAAGTTTTCACTTTCTGACTTATGATCTGCATATATTTTACTTAATGCATTGTTATTTAAATTCTACAAATACCACCAATTTTCTTTTTGAGTACTTCCTTCCTAGTGCCTCACATCTGAGTGGGTCTTCCAGTTTCTCCATCCACTCTCAATTTACTCTGATTTGGCTGGGATTGGTCACAGAATCTAAGGGTGCCCTAGGATTCTTGGCCATTACCCAGGGGTTTTATGCTTAGGCCTACCCCATTACTCTCTTTCCCATTGTGGATTTTGCGATTGAATCCAAGTGGCAGGAATGCAATGGGGGTGTGCGGCATATCACCCCACCTCTGCAGCAGCTCAGCCAATCTCACCACCCTTCCTTTCTTTGGACCACTTCCCTTTATGGAATACCTCCAGTCTCCACCAAGGATCACCACAAAGAATGCCCACATAACTGCCCATACCCTGAAATTGGGTATACACACTTCCCCTGCCAGACTGTGAGTCACCCAAGCTGCTAATCAAACCAAGTTTGGCTTGGGCATTGTGAGGGCTTTATCTCTCTATGCCACTGGAGCAGCATTTCCTTGTACTTTTTGATTGTAAAGACAGGATTTAAGACCCACAGACCCACTTTTGACCAATGGCAACATGAAAGGTTTTGCTGGAAAAGTATGCTGTTTTGCTGATGACACAAGCATGTCATTCAATGTTGACACACAGACAAATGTAAAAGTATACAGAAAGGGATTTTGAAAGACTGAGAGAATGTCTAAAAATGGCAGTTTAAATAGTTTAATTTCAAAGTGAAAGTTAAAATAACACATTTCACAAGTAATAATCTGAAAAAGGAGTGCATAGTTGGAGGAGAACCTGCAAAGGTATAACGTACCTTGGAGTAGTCTTATCATTAGTAAGGATAAGTACGACTGTATGGAAACTGGAAAGTTACAGACAGAATAATGGTAGTGATAGGAGGAGACATGAACAGTGAAAAAAATAGGTTATTATTCCTTTATACAGACAACTGGTGAGATCTCTCTTCGAAGTGTTGTGTACCATTCAGAAGATTTCATGGTCACTGCGACAGAAACAGTACAGAGGACTGCGATAAAACTGTGTATTGTCTGTTTTGGATGTTACAAAAACTACTATTCGTAAGTACAGTCTTGATGAATAGAGGCAGACATGTTAGTAACTAAATAGCTAAGCACCTTAAGAGAACAAGTAGACTCTGTGTAGATGGCTTATTGAAAAAAATGTATGAGACCAAGTGCAAACAATTTTATGAATGCTAAAGAGAGATATGAGGATTTTTTTATTGTGTGTGTGTGTGTGTGTGTGTGTGTGTGTGTGTGTGTGTGTGTGTGTGTGTGTGTGTGTGTGTGTGTGTGTGTGTGTGTGTATATATATATATATATATATATATATATATATATAGATAGATAGATAGATAGCTATATGGGTCTACTATGTTTTGTTGAACCTCATTTCACTGAATTTCATTTCACTCCGACCACCGAAAACTCAAATTACGGAAAACTCATTTCACTGAATCTCATTTCACTGAACTGCAGTTAGTATATATGGCACTGTGTAGAGTACTGTAAGGCAAGTAAAAGGTATACGCCCTTTTCCCCACTGTAGTTCGATCCATATTGTCTTCTGAAAAGACTTAGTCATTGGTGTTGCAACTATGCATGACCCCCCCCCCCAACTATATATATTAACTCCAGGATCACACTACAGTGGGGAAAAGGGCATATACCTTTTATACTATATAAACTTACAATACATGAAGCAAAATAACCCCAGACTTCTCCAGTCCTTCATCAACAAACTTATGCATCTTGGGCCACATTATCCAATCAACCCCTTCTGCTAACTATAATTCAATACAAATTATATTTAAACAGTACTTTCCTCTTAAGCAACTCTATCCCCTGTAACACCCCACCCACTCCAGAATCAAAAAATAATCCCAACACATTTGATTTTGAACCCATTTCCACATTCACCATTAGAAAATATCTTCTCAAGTTAAAGCCAACTATATTTTCCCCAGAAAATCTTGCAGCACTATATATTAAACTTGCAGCAGACACCCAATCTCCATCCTAATAAACTGCTGCATCAGAAAAATCTGCATCAATCAACTATGTGAAAAAAATCTTATATCCTACACCTGCAAGAATGTACAGATGTCTGCAATTACAGGGGGAACATACTGTCCCCCAATCCAAAGTCTTAGATAAATGTGCCCAATCATAGCTACTTAAATTTGTTACCACAAACAATTTACTAAACCCCACACAACAGGTTGTTTGGCCATACCATAGCATGGTAATAGCTCTATTCAACTTTGATACCATCATCTAGTGTAACATGAACTCAGGGAAATTAGTGTCAACATTATCAAAAACATTTGACACCATATCAAATCAAAAACTACTCTACAAACTCTCTTCCCTAGGACTACAGCAATCATCTCTCACCTGGCTCAATAGCTACCTCAGTGATAGACTTTAAGCAGTCAAATGGGAGACATGTCATTTTCTCATAAAGGGATGTCTCAAGGATCTATCCTTGGTCTGTTGCAGTTCAATGTTTTTATAAACTACCTACATACACTAAATAAACACTCCATACTATGCAGTATGCTGATAATTTCACACTTGATTAAACCGCAAAAAATTACTTAACCATTAACTACTTAATAAATTCAACCACAATGGTGGAATCCTTCGACTCAATTGAAATAAGACTCTGTAGCTCTCAATTAATATTAAAGATCAAACAATCTGTTCACAAATAAACAACACTCTAATAACAAAATAAAACCTTTCTGCATCATTACTACTTCTGACAAAATAAAATCGAACTTGTAACTCATACCATACTCCTAGGTGTCATCATAGATGATGCCATGAAATTTGATCACCATATAAAGCAAGCTAGCAGTAAAATGCACAAAAAAACCTTGGCACCTTATATAGTAAAATTTACCAGTCTGACCAGGTTAGGCAAACCTAGCCTGTACTCTGCTGTTACCCAACCTCCTGTATGCTGTTCCTACAATTTGTCAACCTGCAAGCTATCCAAATAACCATAATAAAAATGCTACAACAAAATAGTTAAATTCACAGCCAATATGCCTCATAGATCACATCACTGCATGGTTTTATAACAGATAAATTGGCTAGAACTGCCTTATGATCTGATATTGACAAAACTAAAACTGTTCACGGTCTAATTTTCCAAACTGAAAAATGCCAGATGCTAAAAAAATTATAAAACCGTACTCTCCATTAAGGATTTATTTGTTCTACAGACAAATTCTACTGCACTAAATTAATTCAAACTGTTATTTTAGGGTGACTCACTGGATTCTTTTCACATCCTTTACATCTTCAAAGTTTGGAATTCCATTCCCCTCTCACTCACACAAAATAATAACCTGAAGTCCATCACCACTACTGAAACAACACTGAAAAATCTCTGCTGAAGATTTTTTTTATTCTGTAACAAAGTTTAATAGCCTTAATTCTGAGCTTATGTGGTTGGTCAGGACATTTTGGAAGTCACTTGTCTGTTCTGTTGAAAAATAACCCTAACATTTCCTTTTTATGGACCTGAAGTATATCACATTATCTGGTGTTTAAATTTTTTTTTTCAAATATAATTTTTATTAGTTTTGCAAGATTTATAACAGAAAAAAAAAACAGGAACATATCAAGACACAACATAATACATTATATACAATTATCAGTCTTGCTATACAAAAGGATTGCAACCATGTAACAAGCAGACATATTCCATCATAGCAAGGCAATAAAAATGAAAAGAAAAGTAAAATAAAAATAAAAGGTGATAAAGGAAATACAGTTCTATCCTAAACACCCAGGATAGCTGTATCAAAAACATGAACCTTAGGGGCAGAAAGTAGTGAAGAGACCCCTTATAAGAAACTAATGTGGTACAAGAAAATAAATAATCTGTCCATATTTATCAGGAGAATTAGCAATGGTTAGAGGAAAGAATGTAAGTTTGATTGACGAGTAGAATAAAAAAGAAAAAGGGGGTATATTGTGAGAGAGCACTATTCACAATATTTACAACTATTTACAACTTGGATGCCTTAACAAATGTGTAAAGGGACATCATACTAGTGTGATTGACAATAGATTATCATCAGCATTAATTTGTTATAGGATTGAAAAGTACAAACCCAAAGGTCTTCACAGATTCTTTTAATAGTAATGATTGTTGTATGACAATTCTTTTGATTGAATTAAGTCAGAGAGACTGCGCCAGTACTTCTGGAAATAGTATTTTTTCTTTTTACTGTTAGAGCAACATTTATGTGCAGATATATACTTAATTGCCATAGTTTTAAAATTCTCCCAAGATATTACTGAGGGATTTATCCAGTTCTTGGCTATAAAGTATTTGAGAAGAGCTCACACAGTTATTAAGATGTGTCTCTGTATACCTGTTATAGATTTAGGAATAATATTTAGGATTGTGGTTTGCCAGGAAAAGTTGGTCTTCTCGTACCCCATTTTTCCAGTTGAGCTCTAAGAGAGCACCATAATTTATATATATTTTTGCAACTCCAAAAGATGTAGAGCAAATCTGCATGCTGGAGGGAACAAAAAGAACATATTACGTTTTTGTTGTACCCAAATTTTAATAGAACTACAGGAGTATAGTAGAAGTTATTATTGATCATAAGTCAGGTATAAATCAAATTCTTGAAAGGGGTTAAATTAAGGGTATTCCGAACAGCTTCATATTTGGACTTAGTAGAAACTTCACCTTGAACGTCATCCCAGTAATTGGAGTATAAGAGCAATTGTTGATATTTGATGTTTATCAAGAGCTTGTAGGCATGAGATATCATTTTATTCCTATGGGAAAGGGTTTTGATAATTGATTGTGCTAGAGTTACATCTTGTTCGCTCACTTTGATGTTTGCGAATTTTGGTTATTTTAATAAATTAAGTTGTCTTAACATGGGGTCATATCTACTCGGGGCACCAAAAAGTTCTTTAACAGCAGCAAAGTTCTTGGGATGGTAAAAATGCCATACTGTGGCATTTTTAATTATAGGAAGGCTAGATAGGTCTATCACTTTATTATTCATTTTTATATTTGGGTTTAGGTGAATTGGTTAATGAACAAAAAGAGTATCCTGTAGATTAATAAAACATAGCAATGCTTGAAAGATGTTAATTTTATTTTATAATGTAGGTAGAATTTTAGATTTATATTCACTGTCAAGCATTATGGGATAGAGTGAGGGTTTAATTTGAGTGATTGTATATACTTGCACCAGATTTCGACCCAGACTGGGGTCCATGTATCAACCAATGGTTCATAGTTCGCAATTTGGATTAAATCGCTTGCATTTATTATATTATAGTAAAGACTAAAATTGTGAAGGCTTAATCCACCTTTTTCTTTTGGAAGTATTAATTTTCTATAAGAGATTTTGATTGATTTAGGAAACCAGAGGAATTTTGAGATGGTGGTTTCCATTTTATTGAAAAATGTTTTGGGTATATTTAAGTTTATGGAGTTTAGATGAAATAATATCCTGGGGAGAATGTTCATTTTAACAGTAGCAGTTTTTCACAGTAAGGATACATTGATATTTTTCCATCTGGATAGGTCGTTGTTGATTTGTTCCCAGACTTTATTCAAGTTAGCTTTTATTAAATCCTGATGTGAGTGCATAAAGTTTATTCCTAGATATTTGATTGAATATTTAACAGGTATGTCAGACAGGGGGAAGTAGGATTCCAGGTGTTTACGAGGAATTAATGGGAAAATAAATTTTGTGGGATTTAGTTTATAGTTAGTAGCAGTGTTAAAGAGACGTATTGATTTATGAATTTTTTGGGAGCTCACTATTCGGGAGTTCAAAGTAAATATTTAAATCAGCTGCAAATGGTGAATATTTTATCTCAATGTTAAAAACTCTTGGTATATAATGTTATGTTTTTTGGCTAATGAATAGAAGGAGAGGTTCAAGATAAATATTAAAAAGATATGGTGAAAGGGGGCAGCCCTGTCTAGTTCCATTAGTAATTTTAATAGGTTGAGACATTGTTTTATTGATGTACAGGGAGGTAGAAGCATTGTTGTAAAACATTCTAATAGTGTTAATCATAAAATCAGGAAAGTTGAAGTATTCCATGGTTAGATATAAGAAATTTAAATCCACATTGTCAAAAGCTTTAGTGGCATTAAGCGTGGGGGTGTATCTCGGATGGTTATCATTTTTAAGAAATAACATTATTGTGTCTAAATTGAGAGTATTATCACATAGCTGTCACTGTTTTATGAAATCTATTTACTCAGAGGAAATAATTGAAGCCAGAACCGGCTGCATTCTACTTTTTAGGATAGATGTCAAAATTTGTATATCTATGTTAATGAGAGCAATGGATCTATAGCTAAGAGAGTTATGCTTATCAGAATTAGGGTTTAAGATAAGGACTGTTTTACAGTTGTTCAAATATTTATCAGTAATCCCCTTTAAGATGATGTAGTTGTAGAGGTTAAGAAGAATTTTAATAAGTTGATCACTGAAAATTTGGAAAAATTCACCTGCAAAACTATCAGGTCCTGGCACCTTGTTGGGTCTGAGCTTTTTGATAGCTAACTTTATTTCATTTAGCATTATAGGGCTAGCTAATAGATTATGTTGTGAATGATTTAGTTTGGGAAAGGATAATTTATCCAGGAATTCTTTGCAGGTATCCTTATGAGTTTGATTTCTGGGGTTGTAAATATCACTAAAGATTTCTGTGAAAGAATTTACAATGTCATAATTTCTGTATAGAGTTTTCCTTTTATATTTTAATTCAGATATATAGTTTGAGCCATCTTTGATGTTTATTAGTTTGGCCAGTGTTCTAGAGGGGAGTTGAGCCCATTCCGAATATCAATACAATAGCCTTAATTTGGCTAAGGATTGGTTTTGTTGACAAAAAAAGTATATATTTTTTTGAGTCTCATGTAGTTTATTTTCTAAGTCTGGAGAGTATTTATTTTGAAGTTATAAATCAGTCTAGTTGTAGTCATCAGTGAGGTCACTGATATACCTTTGCTCCTTTTTTTATAAAAGGAAGCTTTTTGTATAAGTATCCCTCTAATAGCAGCTTTGCCAGCAGCCCATTGAACATCAAAGGGGATGGAGCACACATGGGATTCAAGCTCAAACTGTTTCAGAAATTGGTTAGTTTAATTTATAACATCATCTTTTTTAAGGATATTAGTATTTAATGTCCAGGTGGGACTGCTACCGCAGCCATTAGTGTGTTGTGTTGGGTTGATGCTCAGAGACACATTGGAATGATCTGAGATAGATCTTGCCTCAGGGACAAAATTATTAATTTTATTTGAGAAGACATCGAAAATTAGGAAAAAGTCAGTTTTAGACCACACTTTATGAGAAGCCGAGAAGTAGGAATATTTATTTGCTGTTCTATCATGATCAAAATTTTGAAATGGGTCAATTAAGTTGAAGTTATTTAACAGGTCTTGAATAAATGCAGTCAGTTGGGAGGGTTGCTTCCTGTTTTTATTTGAGCTGTTGTTCAAGGAGTCATTAAGTGCATTCCAGTCACCCCCTACAGTATAGAAATGATTAGTTGTTGTGTCTTTCAGCTTTTTCCTGGTTAGGGGTCGCCACAGTGGAACTCCAGTCTGCTAATGATTGGCAGTAGATTTATACGTGCCGAGTTGCCGGCCCTGACGCACAACCTTTAACGAAGGTACGCCCATTCACACATGTCTCCACACAGAAGATGCTCTAGCTGAGAATTGAACAGGACAATGTGTTACTGTGAGGCGACAATGCTACTGCAGCACCATCACCGCAGTACAGAAGTATACTGTAATAATAGACTGTGAATTTCATAAACAAATAGATGTTGGTTGGAACATGGGCTATATATGTTAAGAAAAAGTACAGGGCAGTGAAATTGAGAGTAAGAACAGGAAAATAGACACCACCGACCATTAGGATCTGACTTAGTGGTTAAAATTTCTCCAGGGAAGGTTTTTTTTTTAATTAAGATGGCTGTACCTTTCGAGGAAAGACTATTTCCAGCTGATATTATATGACTGTTCCAGTTTCTTTTCCTGTCATTATCCAATTGGTCATTTGTCAGGTGTGTCTCTTGTAAATAAAAAATATTACATTTATCCTGGTAAATTAAGTGCATAATCAATTTCTTTTTTTATTATCTTGAAGACCATTTATATTCCAAGTGTTGACTTTAATTATAATGCTTTAAGATTTAAGTGTAAAAAGAAGAAAGTAAAACTGTACAAGTATTTTTAAAGAAAGTGATGTGTATGAACTTTGTTAATATATTAGGCATAGTGTTAGATGATGTTCTGTTCACTAAAAAAAATAGTTTGAGTAGAGTGGCATCCAAGTACTCTACCTCAAACCTAGTGCCTAACCACAAAACTCCCTGACATTATCTAATATAGCAAACAAACAAATGCATATTACATGTTATGGGTCACTGTATAGAATAGCATTAGAAAGTATCAGGGAGAAAAACATACTAATCTTGATATTCCAAGTGTTGGCAGCCATTGGACTGCTCAGCCCCTGCCGCTCCATAAAAAGATTATAAACTAAAACTGATAAAAGAGTAGTACCAAAGGCATCATGTCTCTGGATACAGTACTTGAAGATTTAGCTAGATACCATGAAAAGCATACTCTAGTCAGGCTGTTATCATTAAGTCTATGGAAAAGTTAAGGTAGTTGAAAATCACTAGAACCTGACCTAGGAGAGCTTTGTTGTCAGTAATTGTTTCAAAGATTTCTGTTAATATGACCGGTATTTGAGTTTGGTCAAACTTTTCTGGGAAACCTCTTATTATAATGTTATTTCTTCTACTACATGCTTCTAAATCAATAATTTTATGTTGCAGATCACAGATAGTTTTGTCATTTAAACTTACTTTTGCTTGTAGATCCTGTATTTTCTTCACATTTTCTTCAGTTTTAGTTTCAGTGAGGTTAAGCCTTGTAATTATTTGATCCAGATTAGAGCCAAAAGAGTTAAGCTTGTCTGAGAAGCTTTTTATCTCATCCTGGAGAGGTTGCAAGGCAGAATTAATGTCATCCACTGTAAATGCAGGTTCCCAATTGCAGTGGTGGTGCTGCAGTAGCGTTGTCGCCTCACAGTTAGACGTTGCCCGTTCGATTCTCAGTTAGAGCGTCTTCTGTGTGGCAACATGCGTGAATGGGCATTCCTTCGTTGAAGGTTGTGCATTAGGCCCGGCAAGCCAGCACATAAAACTCTACTGCCAATCATTAGCAGACCAGAGTTCCGCTGTGGCGACCCCTAACAGGAAAAAGCCGAAAGACACAAACTGTAAATGTAGGTTCCCCTTTAGTCTTGGAGGCTCCTTTATTAGATTCCTGTGTTTTAATGATTTCCTGTCTCTTAGATATTATATCCTTCTCCGGGGTAACTCTAGAGGGTAGTTTTGTCTTAGATGTTAGAGTTTCTATAGAATCTTGCTGAGTAGTCATCTTCAGCTGAATTTCTTCATTACTTTAAATTAAAACTCCTAAAAATTTCTTTAAAATCTCTTGCTACCAAATCAAAACTGTAACTCCCTCTAACTTCATGTCACAAGCCAAAGTTTCTCCTCCTCACTCCCTTTTCTTGGCTTGCTCTAGCAGATGACATCCACCCCAACCCTGGGCCCACAACCAGTAATAATCTCTCTCCCACTACCTCCTCTATGAGAAACAGCCACAAATACCTTAAGTTCATTACCATTAACACCCAAAGTATAAATAACAAAATAACAAACTTCCATGCTTGGCTAAATCACACTGTACCTGACAGTAACAGTCACAGAATCATGGCTAAAACCACACATTACTAACTCTGAGATTATACCACCTGGCTTTCAAGCTCTTCAATTTGACCACCAAAACAAAAAAGGAGGTGGAGCAGCCTTAATCTACAACTGCCTGCTGAATTTCTGCCCTTACCAGAATCTCATTCCTCAGTTTAATAATGCCGAACTAATCATAGGAATCCTCAAAATGAACAACTTTAAAAGTATCTGTATTATAGCCATCTATATTCCCCCTGGTGACAACACTTCCACCCTAGTGAATATTCTCTTATGGGCTTCAAACAACATCAAGCTTGACACTTATTTTCTAGGTGATGTCAACATCGACTGGAGTAAAATTAATAACAATACTCCCACTCTATCTATCAATCTTTATAATTTTACTCAACTAATAAACATTACCAGACCTAACAAAAACAACCCCCCAGGGTCCATCCTGGACTGGATCTTAGTCAGCCACCCTAATACGATCTCTGACTCTGGTATACTACCTGATTCAATAAGTGATCATCTCCCAGCCTTTATTCACCGAGCTGCCCAACATCTCCCTCACCAACACCAATATGCCCACACTCGTAACCTCACTAACTTCAACCCTTCTATTTTTTCTGAAACCCTTAAACTAACAAATTGGGATACCCTAAAAACTCTTCCTCTAGATGAAGCCTTAGAAGTCTTCAATACTACCTTCCTTGGAATCCTAAACTCCCAAGCCCCACCTCGAACAAAACAAATAAAATACAACTCTGCCCCTTGGCTAACTAAGGACACTAAAACTCTCATGCTACAAAGGGACAAAACATGGAAACTCTACAACAAAAATAAACACCCAGCTACACTCCTTCAATTTAAGCAACTCAACAATCTAACCAAAAAACTTATCACAAAAGATAAAAAGTCATACTACACCAAACTACAGTCTACCCTCTCAAAATATCCAAAAAAATTCTGGAATTCCATCAACTCCCTCTTACACCCCGGTACTAAATCCAATCCCTGTCCCAACAACAATAAGACCGACACAGAAATAGCAATCCTTTTTAACTCCTTCTTTACCAACTCTATAGCTGAACTTACTAAAACCTTCACCAAATCCACCCCCTCCCCTACCCCTAAGTCCACTTCCCCCTCCTCTCCCCATTCCTGCTCTCCTAAACCCCCTCCCACTTTTTATCTAAAACCTGTCTCAAACTTCTGTATCAAAACACTTCTTTCCAAACTCAAGCCATGCTCCAATGCCCCCGACAATATCCCCTCACTCTTTCTCAAGCTCAATGCAGATGGTATCGCCATACCCATCAGCATTCTTATCAATAGATCCATCCAGGAATCTTATGTTCTCAAACTATGGTGAGCTGTCTACATCCTGCCCCTTCATAAAAGAGGCAAAAATAATAGCATTTCTAATTTCTGCCCAATAGCCATTCTTTCCCCAATTTCAAAAGTCCTTGAAAAATGTATCCACCGGCAACTCATGCCCCACCTCCTCAATAACCAACTCCTAACCGCTACTCAACACGGTTTCCGTTCTGGCCACAGTACTATAACTGCTCTCCTCTCTTTCTTAGACATTGTCAACCTTGCCTGTGACTCTGGAGATATTGTCTCCACTGTCCTTCTCGACCTTTCCAAGGCATTTGACACTGTATCCCACACACACCTTCTCAATCACCTTTCTAACCTCAATCTCTCCCTAGATTCCCTTTCTTGGTTCAAAAGTTATCTCCCTGATAGATCCCAAGCTGTGAAATGGCAAACGGGTACCTCTACCTTCCTTCCTACCACTACCGGAGTTCCCCAAGTTTCTATTCTCGGACCAATGCTCTTTAATGTCTTCATCAACGATTTTCACTCTGCAATTTCAAACACTCAAATAGTGCAATATGCAGATGACTCCACTTTAGTCTGCTCAGCCCCTAGCCTTCCCGAGCTCCAGGCCAAGACCCAATTGGCCATCACAACTACAGAGAATTGGATGCTTCAAAGCCATCTCTCCCTTAATGCCAATAAATCCCATATCATTCTTTTCTCCCCCTCAAAAGCCCTCCCACTTGATAAGCACTCTTTCAAGATCACCAGTCTCACCCACTCCTCAATAGAAGTTGTTACTTGTGCCAAATTACTTGGTGTTACCATTGATGAACACCTGAAATTTAATACTTATATTCAACTAAATATAAAAAAAATCCATCAGAAGCTCGGTATGCTTTATAGAAATGCTCACTTTCGATAATTAGCTACAAGACAAACCCTCGCCTCCACCTTCCTTCTACCTTCTCTATTGTATGGTGCTCCTATTCTAACCAACCTCACAGCTTCTATCTCCTCAAAACTAGAAAGTTGCTACAACAAAATCACCAAATTTGCTACTAATTCTACACACCATTGCATCTCCCTCCATAGTCTTCGATGGCTAGAACTCCCTAATCATCTTGACTACCTTCAACTTACTACTGCCCACAAACTAATCTTGAAACCCACTGCTTGCCCTGCACTAACTAATATCTTGCCTTTCTACACTCCTCTCAGGCTGCTAAGATCAGCCCAACAAAATCTTCTTTCAGTAAACAAACCTAAACAACCCCCTGGCCACCTTCTACTTTCTTATACTATAGCAAAAAAATGGAACTTGCTTCCTCCCCTGCTAAGAATCACTACAAACCCTGAACAGCTCAAATCTCTACTCCATTCCCACCTCTCCCAAAACTGGAAATGTAATTGTATACTTCCTACCTAAATCCACTAACGTCCCCTATTCATGATTCTCCCTCTTGCCCCTCTTCATCCAACTCTTTCTTCAGCTCCCCACCCTCAGCTTCTTTAACAATATTCTCCCTGTATAAACTCTATATAAATACTCCATATATCTTCACTTCCCTACTGCCTATAATGCCTCTTCATGCAACTGTATCTTTGACCACAAACGTAAAATGAATCTTCGTCTAATTGTTCTTTTTTCCTCCTCCTGGCATTTCTCCTCCTTTATTTCTTTGCACCACCTCTTTCCAACACTTCTCTTCTGATTTACTTCTTTTGCATTTCAAATGTAT